>NW_028270170.1:6289894-6606681 GCF_037043375.1 Chiloscyllium plagiosum
AAAGGTCTTGCCTAATACCGTCAAAATTGGCCTTTCTCCAATTTAGGACTTCAACTTTTAGATCTGGTCTATCCTTTTCCATCACTATTTTAAAACGAATAGAATTATGGTCGCTGGCCCCAAAGTGCTCCCCCACTGACACCTCAGTCACCTGCTGCCCTGCCTTATTTCCCAAGAGTAGGCAGGGCAGGTGACCCTCCCCCCCCCCCCCCCCCACCACCTTACTAGTTTAAATCCTCCCAAGTAGTTCTAGCAAGTTTCCCTGCCAGTATATTAGTCCCCTTCCAAAATGTCCTTTGCAAACGCTTTACTCACCATAAAAAAAAACTATCCCACAAACAGGGTATTAGTTATGCCTTGTCATTGTCAAGAATATTTTAGAAACAGAATTAAGAAATAGTGCAGTCTTTGAGTGATACGTGCTGAACATAGAATATACAATAGTACAGTACAGGCCCTTCGGCCCTCAATGTTGTGTCGACCTTTTATCCTACTCAAAGATAAAACTAACCTACCATATCCTTCATTTTACTAACATCCATGTGCCTATCCAAGAGTCACTTAAATGACCCTATTGTATCTAACTCTACTCAGTGTGGTGGGTGCATGGAATGCACTGCTAATGGTGGTAGTAAAGTACCTACCTCTGATATCTCCCCTAAAGTTTCCTCCAATCACCTTAAAATTATGCCCCCTCACGATAGCCATTTCTGCCCTGGTAATAAGTCTCTATCTATGCCCATCATCTTGTACACCTCTATCAAGTCACCTCTCACACTTCTTTGCTCCAATGAGAAAATCCTTATCCTATGGTTTTCCAAGTAATCATAAATCCGGTCTCTCAGAATCCTCTCCAATAATTTGCCCACCTCAGACATAAGACTGACTGGTCCGAAATTCCCAAGATTATCCCTATTCCCTTTCTTGAACAACTGAACAACATTTGCCACCCTCCAATCATCTGGTACTACTCCAGCCAACAGGGAGGATGCAAAGATCATCGCCAAAGGTGCAGCAATCTCTTCCGTCACTTTTTGTAGTAACCTTAGTTATATCCCATCTGGCCCAGGAGTCTTATCTATACTCATGTTTTTCAAACTTTTCAGCACATCCTCCTTAACATCAACCTGTTCAAGCATATCAGCCTTCTTCACACTGTCCTCACAAACGACAAGGTCCCTCTCAGTAGTGAATACTGAAGCAAAGTATTCATTAAGACTTCCCCAATCTCCTCGGACCCCAGGCACAAGTTCCCTTTACTATTCCTGATCAGCCCTACCCTCCTCCCTGATCTATTACCATTACCCCTACACCCAGCTACCTATCATATTCTCAGCTACCTTCCCCCATCCCCATCCCCACCTCCCCAGCCCATAGCCTCATTCCTGATGAAGGGCTTATGCCTGAAACATTGATTCTTCTGCTTCTCGGATGCTGCATGAACTGCTGTACTTTTCCAGCACCACAATCTCGACTACAATTAATATTAGGAAAATTAAAGTTATCCATGACAACAACCCTGTTACTTCTGCATCATTCCAAAATCCTCCCCCCTCCCCAATCTGGTCCCAGTTTTGCTTTTCTTTTGGGGGGCGGGGGCGGGGGTGGGGGGTTGGGCCTGTAAAAAAAACTCCCAATACCATTAGTGCTCCTTTCCTGTTTGACTTCCACCCATACTGACTCTGTAGGCAATCCCTCTTCTACAACCTCCCTTTCTGCAGTTGTCATACTATCCCTGATTAGCAATGCTACTCCCCCACCTCTTTTACCTCCCCTCCCTATTCCCGTTGAAACATCTAGACGTTGGAACATCCAACAAACATTGCTGCCCCTGTGGTATCCAAGCCTCTGAAATGGCCACATCAGAATTTCAAGTACTGGTCCATGCTGGTCGCAAATAATTGCACAAGAGAACATAAACATAATTCAGTCCATTTTAAAATCAATTATTCTCCTAAATTACCACTATAAACCACTATGCCCATCTTCCTAATGCACATTATGTAAACTTGTCAAGCTGTAAAAAAGTTACATACTCCTGCAGAGGATGATGCTGAGAAAAACTGACTCCAAACATGTAGTGAAAGGGTAATACATAAAGGAAGTCAAATGGTGCAAAGTCAATACTATAAAATCCAAATATCTGCCCTCTGAAAATATATTAAGAGTGGACAAGCAATGACATTCCTTCCAGAACACACTGTTCAGTAAGACTGGTGCATTTAACAGTCAGAACTCAATTCAGGACAACAAAATTCTAGAAATACTCGTGTTGATTTTAAAAAGTAATAATCACAAGAACATTAACTAAATCAGGCACACAACGACTCCATAAAGTATGGAGTTAAAGAAGTCTACAGCACAGAAAAAGGCTTTTGCACCCAACAAGTCTGCGCTCGTTTAAAAACCACCCAATTATTCTAATCCCATTTTCCAACACTGGGAACAAAGCCTTGTATGCCTTTGTATCACAGGTACATATGTAAATACTTCTTAAACGTTGAGGGTTTCTGCTTCTATCAGCTTTACAGATAGTGAGTTCCAGATTCCCACTACCTTCTGGATGGGGGAAAATAATTTCTTCACATCCCCTCTCAACCCCTCTAAAACTCCTTTCCCTTACCTTAAATCTATGCCTCCTCATCATTCATGTCACTATCAAGGAGAAAGCTCCTTTCTGTCTTCCCTATCTATGGCCCTCATAATTTTATGCATTTCAATGATATTCCCCCACCCTCTAGGTCTCCTCTGCTCCAAAAGAAACAATCCCAGTCTATTAAATCTCTCCAGCCCACGCAATGTCCTGGTAAATCTCCTCTACACCCTCTGCGTTCCTCTTATAATGTGGATATTAGAATTGCACACAATAATCTAGCAGTGGCCTAACCAACATTTTATGCAATTTGTCTCAACAGAAAGTCAGTAACATTCTAACTTTTTAACAATAACTTTTCAAAGTGGTAACCCAGAATAAATCCCTTCATTAAAATCTAGCCCTTCATACACATACAGAAAACGCAGCCCATGCCTCAAAAGAAGAATGATAAAAAAAATTCCTGCATCTGAAGGGGCAATTACCTTTTAATTTGTTGCTAAATTGCAATTTTAAGCATTCCTACAGACCAGACTATTCCAAAGCTTTTCCTCACTAAAGATGTTCGTGCTCTCAACTCTTCTGTCCACATCTATTCTGACTGTGCCCACCACCCTTCCTTGAACTACACCCTTGTCCGGTCACCAAAACATCAAATTCATTCTTTTATTTAATTGATGCCTTCTATGCCTGGCCTCTCTCCCTCTGCATCCTCCTTCAGCTCTGACACACTGCGCCACATCATTCCAACTGTCCCTTCCTCCAACCTTTGTCTCACGTGAGTTTCTCATTTTCTATCCACAGGCAGTTATACTTTAGGTGCAAAGATTCTACATTGGCAATCCCACTCTGACTCTATTTACTCCCCCACTGAAGGCTAACTTTTACACCAAGTTGTCATCCCTCCTTCTTTGGCTCAGACCAATTTTGTCCTTATATTCAGTCCAATTGTTTTCTGTGTTAAAGGATTCCACATAAATATAGGTGTTGCTGTTACTTAGCAATTTCAACATGGAGAACATAGCATGTGAAAAAAGTCAGCCATTCTTTACTCAGGAAGGAGAAAGGAGGAAGCAGTCAACCATGGATCAAAATAAGCTTTTATTTTTAAAAAGGTGTTACGTATTTAAGGATAATTATTCTAATGCAGGCTAACAGTTAACTGACTGCTTAAAGTCACAGAGTCATAGAGATGCACAGCACTGAAAGAGACCCTTTCATCCAACGCATCCATACCAACCAAATATTCTAAATTAATCTAGTCCGATTTGTCAGCACTTGGGCCATATCCCTCCAAACCCTTCCTATTCATATACCCATCCAGATGCCTTTTAAATGTTGTAATTGTACCAGCCTCCACCACTTCCTCTGGCAGCTCATTCCATACACCTACCATCATTTGTGTGCAAAAGTTGCCCCTTAGATCCCTTTTAAACCTTTCCCCCTCCCCTAAATCTATGCCCTCTAGTTACGGACTCCCCACCCGAGGTAAAAAAAACTTCTCTATTTTCCGCATCCATGCCCCTCATGATTTTATAAACCTTTAAAAGGTCACTCCTCAGCATCCGACGCTCCAAGGAAAATAGACCCAGCCTATTTGGGGCGGCACGGTGGCTCAGTGGTTAGCACTGCTGCCTCACATCACCAGGGTCCCAGGTTCAATTCCAGCCTTGGGTGACTGTCTGTGTGGAGTTTGCACATTCGTGGGTTTCCTCCGGGTGCTCCGGATTCCTCCCACAGTCATAAAGATGTGCAGGTCAGGTGAATTGGCCATGCTAAATTGCCCGTTGTGTTAGGTGCATTAGTCAGGGCTAAGTGTAGGGGAATGGGTCTGGGTAGGTTACTCTTTGGAGGGTCGGTGTGGACTTGTTGGGCCAAAGGACCTGTTTCCGCACTGTAAGGAACCTAATCTAATCTATTCAGCCTCTCCCTATAGCACAATCCTTCCAGCCTTGGCAAGTTTCCGGTAAATCTTTTCCGAACCTTTTGAAGTTTCACAACATCGTTCCTATAGGAGGAAGACCAGAATTGCACACAACATTCTGAATGTGGACTAATCAATGTCCTGTATGGCTGCAACATGACCTCTCAACTTGATGCTCTGACCATCAAACTCATCCTTTTGAGTAATTAGGTTAAAAATCACATGACACCAGGTTATAGTCCAACAGGTTTATTTGGAAGTACAAACTTTTGGAATGCTGCTCCTTTGTCAGGTAGCTAGTGGAGTAGGATCATAGGACACAACTTATAGCAAAAGATCATCATGTCATACACTGATGCGATACATTGAACAAACCGAGACTGCTGTTAAGTCTTTCAGAATGGATTGCAGGTTTCAATTCATTAGCATAATTCCTAGATCTTCTTTCAAGTCACATTCCTGAGATAATTTAAGGTTTTATTTTAAATGAAGTGACCTCTCAACTCAGATAATGCATTAAAAATGTGAGGTTAGAGTCTAAATGTATCCCAATCTTGAGTCAGACTAATTCTATTTCCAAAGCAGAAATTTATAAAATGTCATAAGAATTATAAAATATATAGACTGCCTACAGATTATGTGCTTTTTGAACAAAAGGGAGTGTATCCGCAAATTCTATTTGTCATGTTGGGCAAGCAGATTGAGGAGAAGCTAGCCCCGATCTCTATCACACTGCAGAAGCATGAAGAGCAGCTGGGAGACCTCGAGAAAAGGACGGATGAGGTAGAACGCAGGGTCACAGTGGTGGAAGCTGATACCGATTCCTCAAAGAATAGGAACGAGGCCCTGGAGACGCAGGTCCGTAATTTGCTTGACCAGGTTGATGAGCTTGAGAACAGGGGCAGGAGACCAGTGGAATTTATTGAGGACTGGTTGCCGAAATTCCTTAACTTAGAGGCTGGAATGAGAAGTTCAAAGATTGAGAGGGCTCACCGGGTTACGGTGCGGAAGTCAGGTCTGGATCAACGTCCTTGTCCTGTCTTGGTGCAGTTTCATTGCTATAGAGTTAAGGAGAGAATTGTGGAAACTTCCAGAATCCAGGATAAGATCTTTATGAGGGCTCCAAAATCATGTTCTTCCAGGACTTCTCAGTGGTGGCAATCCGGAAAAGAAAATCCTATGATGGCACCACTGATTTATTGGACTGTAAATTTTAAATAAATGCTCATAGCATATTTAGTGAACATTACTTACATTTGCTTTGCTGACTTGGCTCTAAGATTTAGGTAGCATAAAAAATAAAAAGACAATTAACCTAAGCTTAAAATAAAGACATGGATTATATACAGACACGTCTTCACAAAAGGGTTAGGCCCAAGCATAAATCAATCCCAATGAACACCTTTAGCTCAGTTGGCCGAACAGTTAGCTCACACTGCAGATTGATACCAACAGTGTAGGTTCAATTCCACCATTGCCTGAAGTTACTGTAAAAGTCTTGCCTTCTCAACCTTGCTCCTCGTCTGACAGGTAGTGTTCCTCAGGTGAAATTCATCACAGGTTGTCTCTCTCTAATGAGAAAGTAGCCCTCAAATCCTCTGGGACTATTGAAACTTTACTTTTAGACTGCACAACCAACCAATATCTGGGAATGTGCTGCAGTTATTTCAAAATCTTTCCAAACTTGCCTGTCATTTTCACTTTCCCTATCCATTTCCAAACCCTAATCCAAAAACTAAATCACAAACATTGGCAGATAACCAGCTTTGCTGCCCAAATTGTTTTCTAAATGCAGGTGAGGGTCAATTTTCCTCCTTTTAAAAAAGGGCCTCAAATCCATTCTGTAGCACCCTAACTCCCTTGCACCTCACCCTGATGTGATCTTACCAAATTGCAGAACATTCCATTTAATGAACATGCAACACATCCACTTAATACCCCTTTGGAAAAATTGGCTGACGGTTTACGTAAAGAAAAGTCTCAGTTTTCAACTTATTAAATTAATCCAGTACATCATGTAATTTGGAGAACAAGTTTATAGATGCATTGGACACTTTCCCAGAATCAACCAGGGAGGAAGCTATTTTTAACAGTTTGGTGAATGCAGATGAGGAAGGTAAATGGAATATAATGCAAGAACATGAAGTCATTCACTTAGATAGCAAGGAAATAAAAACAACATTTTAATGAAGGGAGATTAAATGTTGTGCTCAGTTACAATTGGCATGCTTGGACAAGAAAAACAAAATTAGCATGCAGGACAGCAAGTAACTGGTAAAGTGTGTTGGCCTTTAGAACAAAGGAGTTGGAAAATAACAGCAAATAAGTCTTGTTGCAAGTATACATTGCTTCAAGTGAGGTCACATCTAGAATAAACTACACAGTTTTGGTCTACATACCTAAACAAATATATAACCACCTTTGAGCGGTTACAACAAAGGTTCACTGAATTCATTCCTGTGGTGTCATGAGAAGAGACTGAGTACAATGAGCACACACTTTCTGGTATTTAAAAGAATAAAAGGTGCACCCATTCAAGAATAAAGATTCTGAAATCTTTCCAAGGTAAATCCTGGAAGGCGGCTTCACCTGACTGGAGAATCTAGAATCAGGGATGTAATTGTAGGATAAGAGGATGGCCATTACAGGCTGAGATGAAGAGAACATTTCTTAACTCAGTGTTATGAACTATTGGAATTTTCTACCCCAGGAGGTCTACACATGCTCAGTGTATTCAAGACGGAGACCGATAAATAAGAACAGAGAAGGAATAACACATCAGCTCCTAGAGTTTGCTTCACTATTCTAGATCACAGACGATCTACCTGAATGCCATTTCCCCCCAATGCCTCAATTTTGTTGATGTCTAGAAACTATTGTGCTCTGCTCTGAACACAAATGATTGAATTCCTCTGGAATTCCATTGCTTCACTACTCTCTGGGTCAGAGTCAAAGTCAAAGTCAAAGAGCATGCAAACAGACCGTTCAGCTCAACTTGTCCATGCCGACCAGGTTATAAACTAAACAAGTCCCGTTGACCCGCTTCTGGCCCACATCCCCCTAAATCTTTTCTATTCATGTAGATTCCAAAATGTCTTTTGAATATTGCAACTGTGCCTACATCTACTGACTGCTTTCTCTGGCAGTTCATTCCATACACGAACAACCCTCTGCATGAAAACGTTACCACAGGAAATTTCTCCTCATCTCAATCCAAGTACAGAACAACCTCAATTATCCGAGCGAGACAGACAGGGAGTATTTTGTTCAGATAACCGATTATCCGTTATCCGAACAATGTTTTTAATGGGACCTTGAGATCTTGCTCGGATAATGTGAAATTCGGATAATTGACGTTCAGATAACAGAGGTTGTCCTGTACGGAGTTCCTTATTCTAAATTATATCCCCTGGCTTCAGAATTCCCACAGCCAGGGGAAATATCCTTCCTACATCTACCCTGCCTATCCCTTCAAGAATTTTGTAGGTTTCAATGAGATCACCATTCATTCTTCCAAACTATTTTGAATACAGATCCTGTCTCCTCTGTCTTTCCTCACAGAACAGTCTTGCCACCCCAGGCATTAGTCTGGTGACCCTCTGCTACAGTCCCTATATGCAAATTATACCATTTCTTTGGTCAGGGGTCCAAACTACACACAACGCCCTAGGTGCAGTCACACCAAGGTTCTCTACAATTGAAGCAAGATATCTTTACTCCTCCACTCAAATCCTCTAGCAAAGAAACTTATGCTTTTCTAACTGATTATTGCACCAGCAATTCATAAACAAGGACAGCCGGGCTCCTTCAGACATCCATATTTTCCAACGTGTCACCTTTAAAGAAATAAGCTCCATCTCTACCCCACTGACCAAAGTGGATAACTTCATGTCGTGTCAATCTTTCATCTTCTTACCCATTCACTCTCCTCTTCAAATTCACTTGAAGCCTTCTTCCATCACCCCCATCTCATCATTGTCTCAGCAAATTTAGAAATAAGACCTCACTGTATTTAGTCCCCATCTAAATCAGTGGCACGGATTATGAATAGCCGAGGACCAAGCATTGATCTTTGTCGTACCCCACTGATCTCAGTCAGCCAGCTGAGAATAACCCATTTATATTCATTCTAATCTGCACTCTCTAATTAATCATCAATCCAATGTGCTCTGAATTTGTTACATTGTGATTATTAGTTAGTCACAAAGAAATCAAGAGATATGTGGATTAGGTAAGACAATGGAGTTGAGGTAAAAAAAAAATCGGGCACCAGTTCCAGCTCTTTATGTTCTTGTTTTTTGATTAGATTAGATGATTAGATTACTTACAGTGTGGGAACAGGCCCTTCGGCCCAACAAGTCTACACCATTTTAACCGACATAATTCCCATCATGCAAATTATGTACAAAATAAGTGAAAGCATGTTGAATCTACAGAAAATAAAATTAGGATTTAGGTTAAGTACAATCAGTAATTTAACCATACTAAATGAAATGTTCCTTGATGGAAGCACTTTGTTTTGCAGCATGAAGCAAATATAGAATTGTAATTCAGAAAAGATCAGGTAATTTGTTTCATCTATGCCTGGACTAATATACAATTGATCTGCTTTTGACAGAAATTAACAGGTTCTCTTGTAACAGTTTTTTCTAGCAGAGAATGATTACATTTTGTATATTTGCAATTGCAACTTAAACAAAGAAACAACAAACTGAAGTTGTTACCACTTCCCATCAAAATATTTAGGCGAGCCTAGGTTGCATCAATATGCTTTAAAGTTTATGGGACACGAAGTTATTGGGAAGTTGCCAAAGTTAACATCAAAATCAGGGTCTGGCTACATTTCATGTTCATTTAAAACTGCTGCATTTTATTTGGGAAATATTTTCAATAATGAGTGGATGAGGAAGCTATTGGAATTATAAAAGAGTAAAAACAGTGCATTTGTAGAAAACCCTTCATTTTAAACAAACATACAATAAGGTAGAAAATTTTAATTTTGCCATGCTATTGTTATACAAAAAGAATTAAGTGCAGTAAGTAATTACCCCAACAGAATACAGAGGCAGTATCAAAATTGGGTCTTGGAAGGGTATGAAGTATAGTAAATTATGTGTAAATATTCAAGATATCAACAGACTAGGAGACACATAAATACAAAATTATGTAAATGTGTTTTGGGAAAAATAAAATGCTGGAAATAGACCCAAGTGGCAAAGTTGTCAATGGATTTGGAAGTCAATTGAATACAAAATGTGGGAAATAGTGCAGAATCAACACTAACTATTGGTAATACAAAGTCAGGAAGTTGGGGGGGAACTGATTTAGGTCTACAAAATCATAAGAGGTAGAGACAGAGTGCAAAGCAAGAACTTCTTCCCAGAGTGGGGGACTCAATTACTAGGGGTTACGAGTTCAAAGTGAGAGGGAAAAAGTTTAAGAGAGACATATGTAGAAGCTACTTTATGCAGAGGGTGGTGGGTACCTGGAACGCATTACCAGCGGAGGTGGTAAAGGCAGGCACAATAGCATCATTTAAGAGCCATTTTACGTGACCATTTCCTTGCAATTCAGAGCCATTTATATTGTCATCTCCCACTATTTACATTTTCACTCCCTATTCAGAAATCAATAACATTATAGTTGGAATTCTGACTACTCCCTGCAGTTAAAAAAATACAATTCATAGCAGATCTGGCCATTAAGGGATGATTTGCATTACATTGCTTCTGGAGATGATGAGGTCACTGCATTGTGTCTCGAGTGGCATGTGACTGTGAGGGAGTGACTGGAGGTTGTCTTGTGGACATTACTAACTGTGACGTAAAGATTTTGTGGAAAGGAAGGACTGTTTCCTTTGTTCAGAGAGCTTCCCTGGACATGCTTTGCAAGCATGGCAAAGAGTGTTCAGGGTTTCTCCAAAGCTTGTATTGCACTGTGCTTAATAAATTTTGCTTGCTCACACAAGTTGGCATGTTGCAGTTGCATCAAGTGTACAGGAATCTCAGGGGGGAAAAGAACTTAACATTTGGTGGCAGTGATGGAATTCCAACATATACAGGGTTTCCAGGTGACCTGAATAAGTGATCATCTGAGTACCGATTGCGAGACACAGATGGGCCCACAAGGTCAGATTTATCTTGATCTCTCTCCTTAACCTACCACTCAGACAACCCTTTGTCCCCTAGGATCTGTAGTGATGGAATCTCTGAAGTAACTTACACACTTACATGCCAACAAGCTCGCTTTCAGAATCATAAGTTGCTGGGAATTCAGGAGTTCAGATCCCCCCAGGTAAAAGGGAGTTCAAGTACCCCAGGTAAAAGGGGGTTCAAATCCTCTAGTGGTGAGGTTTGAAGGTCCAGAACTTAGACTGCAAGGAGAAAAGATAGAGGGTATAGCTCCTGTGTCTGTCTCTATCATCCTGTCTTAGACCAGTTGTTAAGAGAGGAAATCCCCCATGCGAAGGTCAAGACCCTGAAAAAGGTGTGGAGACTACAGACACTACGTTTGAGGATCTGGAACACAATGTGAGTGCATACAAAAAAAAGTTAGAAATTAGGAACTTGAAAGAAAAACATTGAAATAAAATTTGGTACTACTTAAAGTTATCGCCTTTATCCCCTGCACCTCTCCCTCGAAGTACTTTTAGGATAACATGGTGTCACCGGGAAAGAAGTGGAGCCACTCCGCTCGGATCCCAACAGTGAAGTGCATTGACTACTGGGGAAGCTTTGTCCGGGTTTTTGTCTTGAGGGTCTCAGTTTCTGGGCTGTGGACTCGACTAGGTGAGTCTTTCTTCTGGGGGAGGGGGTGGCTTGGACTGCAGCACTGTGAGGTCTGCTCAGAGGGTTTTCTCTTTTTAGAAGTGTAATTTCATCGAGGGAATGCAAAAAAAAAGAGAAATACTGAAATTAAGATTGTACTAATACTTGGGTCGAAAAAGGAAGTTTCGATATAAACTATGCGATACTGAAAGTGTTTGATATTTAAAAATTTTGCTTTGTTAAAATACTAGTTCAGATGTAAGTTTGCTCGCTGAGCTGGCAGGTTCATTTTCAGACATTTTGTCACCATTATAGGTAACATTGGTGAACCTCCGGTGAAGCAGTGGTGTTAGTGACCCACTTTCTATTTATGTGGGTAAGTTTCCTTGGGTTTGGTGACATAATTTCTGTCCTTTTTCAGGGGTTGGTACATGGGGCCCAAATCAATGTGTTTGTTGATAGGGTTCCAGTTGAAATGCCATGCTTCAAGGAATTCTTGTCTGTCTGTTTGGCTTGTCCTAGGATGGATGTGTTGTCCCAGTCAAAGTGGTGTGCTTCCTCATCTGTATACAAGGATACTAGTAAGAGTGAGTCATGTCTTTTTGTGGCTAGTTGATGTTCATGCATCCTGATGGCTAGTTTTCTGCCCATTTGTCCAATGTAGTGTTCGCTACAGTTCTTGCAAGGTATTTTATAGATGACATTGCTTTTGCTTGTTGTTTGTATAGAGTTTTGGTGTGTTTGTGGGTTACAATAATGCTAAGAGGTCGGAGTAGTCTGGCAATTATTTCAGAGATGTATTTGATGTAGGGGAGCGTGGTTAAGGTTTCTGGTTGCATTTTGTCTGCTTGTCTGGGTTTGTTGCTGAGAAATTGGTGAATTATGTTCATTGGGTATCCATTCTATTTGAATATGCCGTATAGGTGATTTTCTTCTGCTTTTTGTAGTTCCTCTGTGCTGCACTGTGATGGCTCCTTGAAATAATATTCTCATGTAGCTTAGTTTGTGGATGCTGGGATGATTGCTTTGGTAGTTCGGTATTTGGTCCGTATGTGTTGTTTTCCTGTAGACACTGGTTTGAAATTGCCCATTGGCTGTTCATTCTACTGTGATATCTGGGAATGGCTGTTTGTTGTTGTTTTCCTCCTCTTTAGTGAATTTTATGCCAGTAAGGGTATTATTACTGAAGGAGATTTTGGATAACTGGCTCGTTTCTACTCAACATGGAGGGAGTGGAGTGGTCATTAAGGAATGTGGACTTAAGAACTTTACTGGTGAACATTTTTTTCCATTTGGGAGGATCCTGCAGATCCTATCTACTGCATAGACTAGTAATTTTTGCTGTTAGAATCATTATATGCTGTGTCAATAGCTTGCTTAAATACTGGCTGTCAGAGTCTTATGAAAAGCAGATAGTGCCACCTAGGTAGTTATCATGGAACGATAAAAGGAGGGAATGTGATATTAAAGAGTTAACTTACCCTGCTGACCTGCAGGAAATTCTAGGGTAGGATGCCTCTGACTTACAGATCGTTTGTAAGAAATTACATTATCATCATCTCCTATTATTCAGAGCCATTTACATGGCCATTTCCTTGTCATTCAAAGCTATTTACATTGTCATCTCCTATTTATATTTTCATCCCCATTCAGAAATCAACAACAACATTACAGTTGGAATTCTGACTATGCCCTCTAGTTTAAGAAAAGTACAATTCACATCAGATCTGGCCATTAAAGGAATGATTTGCATTAGATTGCTTCTGGAGGTGATGTCATCATTGCATTGTGTCTTGAGTGGTATGTGACTGGAGGTTGTCTTGTGGGCATTACTAACTGTGATGTAAAGATTTTGTATAAAGGAAGGACTGTTTCCTTTGTTCAGAGAGCTTCCCTGGGCACGCTTCGCAAGCATGGCGAAGAGTGTTCAGGGTTTCTCCAAAGCTTGTATTGTACTGTGCTTAATAAATTTTGCTTGCTCACAGAAGTTGGTGAGTTGCAGTTGCATCAAGTGTACAGGAACATCAGGGAAAAAAAAACTTAACAGGAGGGCTGAAAGGTCTGCTCCTGTGCTATAATTTTCTTTGTTCTTATTGAATACACATTTGGACTATGGAATAGCGGGGATAAGGAGATCAGTTACAATGAGAAACATCAAAACTTGGTTTTGAGGGAAGGTCTTATGAGGAAAGGCTGAGGGACTTGAGGCTATTTTCGTTCGAGAGAAGAATGTTGAGAGGTGACTTAATTGAGACATATAAGATAATCAGAGAGTTAGACAGGGTGGACAGGGAGAGCCTTTTTCCTCGGATGGCGATGATTAACACGAGAGGTCATAACTTTAAATTGAGGGGTGATAGATATAGCACAGATGTCAGAGGTGGTTTCTTTACTTAGAGTAGCAGGGGTGTGGAACGCACTGCCTGCAACAGTAGAAGACTTGCCAATTTTAAGGGCATTTAAATGATCTTTGAATAGGCCTAGGGATGAGAATAGGATAGTGTAGGTTAGATGGGCTTCAGATTGGTTTCACTTGAGGGCCGAAGGGCCTATAATGTGCTATAATGTTCTATGTTCTACATTAAAGAATACATTTCCCACAACAGAACAGGTTCAACTGGATATACAAAGTTTTGAAAATGTAAGTAAGTGTAAACAAGAGAGCAAACTTATTTATTTTAAAAGTGAGATGTAGGCATCACCAGCTAGGCCAGTATTCATTGCCCATCCCTAATTGCATAGAGGATAGTTATGAGTCAACTACATTGCTATGGGTCTGTAGTCACATCCAGACCAGACCAAGGAACGATGACAGGTTCCTTCTTTAAAGATCATTAGTGAACCAGATGGGATTTTCTGACAGGGAGAAAGTGAGGACTGCAGATGCTGGAGATCAGAGCTTAAAAATGTGTTGCTGGAAAAGTGCAGCAGGTCAGGCAGCGTGTTTTGGGCATAAGCCCTTCTTCAGGAATGAGGTGGGTGTGCCACGCAGGCTAAGATAAAAGGTAGGGAGGAGGGACTTGGGGGAGGGGCGTTGGGAATGTGATAGGTGGAAGGAGGTTAAGGTGAGGGTGATAGGCCGGAGAGGGGGTGGAGGCGGAGAGGTCGGGAAGAAGATTGCAGGTCAAGAAGGTGGTGCTGAGTCGGAGGGCTGCGACTGAGAAAAGGTGGGGGGAGGAGAAATGAGGAAGCTGGAGAAATCCGCATTCATCCCTTGTGGCTAGAGGGTTCCTAGGTGGAAGATGAGTCGCTCCTCCTCCAGGCGTCGTGTTGCCATGGTCTGGCGATGGAGGAAGCCAAGGACCTGCATGTCCTTGGCGGAGTGGGAGGGGGAGTTAAAGTGTTCAGCCACGGGGCGGTTGGGTTGGTTGGTGCGGGTGTCCCAGAGGTGTCTCTGAAACGTTCCGCAAGTAGGCGGCCTGTCTCCCCAATGTATAGGAGGCCACATCAAATGCAGCGGATGCAGTAAATGGTGTGTGTGGAGATGCAGGTGAATTTCTGACGGATATTGAAGGATCCCTTGGGGCCTTGGAGGGAAGTGAGGGGGGAGGTATGGGCGCAAGTTTTGCATTTTTTGCGGTTGCAGGGGAAGGTGCCGGGAGTGGACGTTGGGTTGGTGGGGGGGTGTGGATCTGACAAGGGAGTCGCGGAGGGAGTGGTCTTTCCGGAACGCTGATAGGGGTGGGGAAGGAAATATATCCTTGGTGGTGGGGTCTGTTTGGAGGTGGCGGAAATGACGAAGGATGATCCGATGTATCTGGAGGTTGGTGGGGTGGTAGGTGAGGACTAGTGGGGTTCTGTCCTGGTGGCGATTAGAGGGGCGGGGTTCAAGGGCGGAGGAGCGGGAAATGGAGGAGATGCGGTGGAGAGCATCGTCAACCACGTCTGAGGGGAAATTGCGGTCTTTGGAGGAGGCCATCTGGGTTGTTCGGTATTGGAATTGGCTTCATGATCATTAGATAATCATTAGACTCTTAATTCCAGATGTTTTCTTATTTGAATTGAAATTCCATCGTCTGCCATGGTGGAGTTTGAACCCAGTTCCCCAGAGCATTACCGGATTCCCTGGATTAATTGTCTCGCAATAATGTTCCTAGGCCATCGACTCCACATATTTATTTAACATCTCTTGCTCATTCAGGAGGTGCCAAAGTGTTTCATTAAAATTTAATTACTTTTGAACTGAAGTAGCATTGTCATAGAAGGTAAGTCCAACAATCAGTTGTGCATCCAATTCTGGTCACCCTGTAATAGGAAAGACATTATCAAGCCGGAGAGGGTTCAGAAGAGATTTACCAGGATGTTGCCAAGAATGGAAGGTTTGAGTCATAAGGAGAGGCTAGATAGGCTGGGACTTTTTTCTTTGCAGCATAGGAGGTTGAGAGATGACCTTTTGGATGTTTATAAAATAAGGATGGGCATATACACATCAGGAATGGCAAGTATTGTTTCCTAGGGTGGGGGATTTCAAGACTAGAGGTCATATTTTTAAGAGGAAATGAGCAAGATTTAAAAAAGACATATGGGGCAATTTTTTTAAAAAACAAGTGTCAGGTGCAGGTATAGTTACAACGTTTAAAAGACATTTAGATAAATAATGAAGAAGAGATGTTTGGAGAGCCATAGGCTAAGTGCAGGCAGGTGGGATTCACTTAGTTTAGGATAATGGTCAGCATAGACTGGTTGGACCAAAGGGTCTGTTTCTCTGCTGTATGACTCTGACTCTATAACCAATTTGACTATGGTGAGGACACAGAAATAGCAATGAGATAATGGCTCAATAACATATTTTAGTGATGTTGATTTAGGGGTGCCAAGACACAAGAATCCTCTATGGATGCACTTTAAATTATGTCAGAGGGGGGAAAATAGGACCTTGCTTTCTAACCTCATGCAAAGATAGTACTGAAGTGTCAGCCAAGCATTATGTGCTTAAGTCTTGGAACCGAATTTGAACCCACCACAGCCATGTGAATTAGAAATGACAATATTATTAAACCAAACTGCAGGTGAATTAGCTTTTCCACTAGCCAGTGAATCAATAAGGAGCCAAAGTGTCAGGGCTAGAACTCAAGGAATAATAGGAAGTTCAGTATATGGAATTTTTCATGCAAGGTTTATCTGAATACTTCTTTGAAAAAAATTCAAATAAGTCACAATAGTTAATTATTTCATTCAACCCTAATTCAAGAATAGGGGGTGTTTAAGACTGTTTAACGTCTATACAGGGTTAGGCTGGATTTATAATATGTCTTTATTTTTGGTGCAAAGCAGAAAGCATTTGATTATGACAGAAAAATTGTCATGTAAATAAATCATTCATACATATATCAAATGATTGGAATGAAGAAACCAACTGCAAGCATGTTCAATAATGCAAATCTTAAAACTGAGAGCTTAGAAGCAGAAAGTGAAGTCAGCAACTTAGAGAACATCTAACTGGATGAACAATCAACAAAAGAAATGTGGTGTACACAAATGAAAATATCATAAGAAAAACAGAAGACAGTCATAAGAGGGTAATTTAAAAAGCATGGAAATAAATTCACTGTCAAGAAAATGAAGAACTCGTAAAAACATTTAAATGTTAGGATATATTCACCACATTTCAGAAAATGTAAGCACACATTGATAAAATTGAAAACCGAGCATCGGAGAAGATCCCAAAGTAAAGCAAAGGGTTCAAGGGTGGTAGAAGTTTAAGCTCTACCTACATGTTTATGAAAACTTAAGTGGGATTTTAGTTTCACTATAAATGTGAGCATAACAATTTACAATAGAAGTTGGGAAGTGAAAGCAGATGGAAGATTCATAATGTGTGGCATGGATATTGCTTTAAATAATTAATCCTCATCCCTTTTCTTTTTACAGCTAAAGATGAGCTCTAAGATGAAATACAAGACGATCAGTTGGAAGGAAAATGTCAAATAGTCAGCTACAAATCTTCTCAAATTGCTAGTCAGCAATACTGTTAGCAGAGTGAGATTTAGCAGCACTGGAGTACAACAGTGAGCTTTCATTAGCATTAGACAATAGGGTAGGGTTTAGCAAAAAAAAAGGGCTCCTGGGTTTAAAAAAAACACAGTTGTGTGTCCTTTGTTTGGACCTCCATTGAGATAGGATTGTCAGAACTGTTGGGGTTGACCACATGCTTGCAGGAATTTGTGGATGGAATTAGTTTAATTCACTGGTACATCTTTAATGCCTGTCAACGTTGAGGGAAACATAGGAAATAGGGGGGATATAAGCCATTTAGTCCATCACACCTGTTTTGCTATTCAACTAGGTCGTAACTGAAATTCCACCTCAATATTATTTCCCCACACTATCCCCATATTCCTTTACATCTTTTTTTCTTTGCTGGAAATTGCAAGAAATTCCTGGATCCAGCATGAGGTTAGCAGAAAACATTTGATCCTTGCACATGGAACTGTTTTACACCTGATAGTAATTAATACATTTACATTTTTTAACCATTGACAAAACAATTATCTGCTTGCTTTCAAAATTCAATTCATAAAGCTTTCATTCAAAAAAAACTAACTGCTGGAATTTCAACAGTAATTGGCTTTGATAGATCCAAAAGATGAATGAACCTTATACATATTCAGAGTGCAGACACTGCCAAGTTAGGTGAGGAACAAGGTCTCAGCAAAAAAAAAGCAACTTTAAGGCCTTCAATTAAAAACTTGAATTCAAGATGTCAGAAAGCATAAAAGACGAATCAGAAGATAAACTGTTACAGGTTACTGCAAAATTTACAACTATTGCATATTTACATATTATCGAAACTTGACTTTTAGGAATAGAAATATCAGTTGTTCTGGAAATAAATTGGGGACCTGACTCCAAAAGCATTCTGAGAGATATATTTGCTATACCAAGTGCAATAAGAAAATATTTACATACAAATGCCCATGTTTCTGTTGTAGTTATTAAAAGCATTGCTGAAACACGTGATAGTAAGGATTAAGCTATGAGACAGATTGTGTAGGCATATGTAAGATTAAACCATTTGAATTACAGTACCTCAAAAGGTCAATTAGTGGAGTGCAAAAA
This sequence comes from Chiloscyllium plagiosum, assembly GCF_037043375.1. Lineage (NCBI taxonomy): Eukaryota > Metazoa > Chordata > Chondrichthyes > Orectolobiformes > Hemiscylliidae > Chiloscyllium > Chiloscyllium plagiosum. Next base: position 6,308,238 of record NW_028270170.1, read on the forward strand.
CTTCACAGTCACAAGGCACAGAAGGAGGGCCATGCTGACTAACCAGTCTTTTACATAGTGCTTTGTTAAGAATTTTTTTAAAATCTACAAAGTCAACATCCATTGCTTTCCCTTTCATCTCTTATTTCAAGATATTCAATCAGGTTAGTCAAGCATGACCTGCCATTTAGGAATTCGTGCTGGAGCTCATTATTTAACTGAAGCTTCTAGAAGTGCCTATTGATTTTTCTTCCACAATTGTTTCTAAAACTTTACTCCGTGATTTTAAAACTGGCCAGCCTTTAGTTGCTAGGACAACCCAATGTATTTCCTCGAGTAAGGGTGTCACATTTCCCTATCCTCAGGAACTTACCCAGTACAGCAAAGATTTGAAGACTACGGCAAGACATTCTACAAACTGCATTCCCACTTCCTTTAAGCAATATGGGATGCAAATTCCACTCTTATCATAATCAACCTTTTCAGTCCAACCTTCAGATCAATTTTTGTTGCTTCTGATATTTTGTCAGCACCTTTTTCCTTAACAAACACCAATGCAAAGTGTTCATTAAGTAGTCTAGCTTTGTCTTGTGCTCCCTGGAATTTCACATGCTCTTTTCTCTTTATTAGCCCACCCCACCACCTACTTCCCTGAATACTATATTGTACACAAAAATGGTGTTCCTTTTGTTATACCTGCCATTCTATTTTCATATTCTCACTTAACCAGTCATGGTTTCTCTTTCACTTCCACTCAATATTTTGAATTTGGCCTGGCACTGAAAGAATTCATCCAACATGCATCATACAGACTCTTGTTGTATACTCATCCAATAACTTGAGTTTAGCTACCTCCCTTTCACTCTTGTTGGAATGTACACAACATGTAGCAAAAATTTCACTTCTTTATAAATCATCTATTGTTCAGATATTAGGATCACTGGGTGAAAAGATGAGTGAATAATAAACTTAGAGAGGGTCACACATTCAAAGGCCAAAGGCATTTTTCCTTGACTATTATTTTCTTATTGAAAAGCAAATGGAAAGAGGCTGTATAAGTAGGAAATTATGCTGAAGTAAAACGTTCTGCGCTGATTCATCCTAAGGAAGAATCACAGTATGATTATTTTCCTTTGATTAACCATTCTACTTTTTGCCTTTAGTTCTATCCTAAAGTTAAAAATGGCAGTCCCCAGTATCTTTATTCATTAATTATAAAGTTATTTGACCTTCAGGGTTGAAGTCTGTTAATTCACACCAACCCCTAAAAATCCTACACTCTTAGATTAGGATGCACATATTCATATCCTGCCCTGACTATTTATCCAGAACCATAGATAGGTAACATAGTGATCGACAGTCTATAGCACAAAGAATAAATAATTCTTAGAGACATTTCAGTGTCTTCATGGATTTCAACTGGGAGAGTTTATCTTATCGGTCCAGGCTAATTTAAAGCCTGTATCTGACCCCCAGTCCCTCAAGGTGTTTTAGTTCCAACTTATTGATACCTACCAATTTGTGGGATGCTTTACTTCTCAGTGAATTATTACTTTCAATTATTATTTATTGCACCAAGTAAATATTAGTCAAAATAGAAAATACTTGCTTTAATTATGATTTATAAGCTTAGTTCCAGTTCAAGAGTCAAAAACATAAAATAGGAACTTATTTACTAACACCTCTCCAACATACATAATCTTTCACTAAGCAGGCAGTTCAAAGACAATTATAGGTGTGATTAATTACAACAATTTGATAATATACATGGTTAAATAGGTTTGAAAAAGGGTCACAATGACATTAAGTGAAACATACATTGATGCAACATCTTCCCTCGACAAATACAAATGTATCTGTCAATCAATGAAAAACGTGTTCACAAACAGCAAGAACAGTGTTACCTCGATAAAATCCAGAATACTGCACAACAAATAGCTCTCAAATCTCTGTACATTTTTAAATTGTAAAAATTATAGTGCTCCTTTTCCCAAGGACAATTGAGACTTATTGATTTACATCCATCTTTCTCCCCAGCCCAATCCCACAAACTCAAACAAAAGCAAAATACTGCAGGTGCTGGAGATGTGACATAAAAGTGGGAAGTGCTGGAGAAAAAGGTCAGGCAGCATTTGAAAGAGAAAAGATAATATCTTGAGCCCAATACGACCCTTCCACAAATCTTCATTCCCAAAGAAAAAAGTGATTGATTGTACACAGTTGAAAAATGGTGGACAGGAGTACACCTTTCAACATCATAAAATCCATCACTTTTCCACCTCTCATCAGTTCCAAAGATATATCAGATTCAATAAAATGAACGGTTATTCTTTCTACAGATTCTGCTCAACTTATTTTAAACTTTTGCTCTTGCGTGTTTTGATGGGGATAGGTCTTAATATTAATTTAGTTCTAATTGTATATATTTCTTCAGATATATAAATCACTAATTCTTAAAGTACTTCAAGAAGCATCTCCCCAAGACTCTTTCCATCCTGCATCCTCTCATAACTTCTGTACATCTAGTTTTACTGTATATCTGTCACATTTACTCCAATAAGTCAAACTAGCTTTCCTATAAAATTGTCAAAAAGGCCCTTGGCCAGATCCAACTATTCTTTCAATTTCTGTCACTCAATCTCCTTACAACTTTAAAGTTTAGTCCAGACCAACTACCTTGTCAAGGTCCATATTTACCATATCTTCAGCCTTTTCTGCAACTTCCAACCACAAGCCCCTCCAAACACATCATAACACCCTCCCACTTCTTTCTTTAGTTCACTTTTCAAAGAAATTATGCAAATAGACGCTTTCACACTTCCATCATAGAAACAATTAAGATAGGAGGCCATTCGAGCCTACACTATCATTTATCACGATCATGGCTGATTGTCCAACTCAATAGCCTAACCCTGCTTTCTCCTTATAACCTTTGATCCTACATGCCTCAAGTGCTCTATCTAGCCGCCTCTTAAATAAATTCATTGTGTTGGCATTAACTACTTCCTGTGGTAATGAATTCCACACACGCACCATTCTTTCCGTGAAGAAATGTCTCATCTCCATTCTACTCAGACTGTGACCCCAGGTTCTGCACACACCCATCATCAGGAACATCCTCCCTGCATTACCTTGTCTCGCCTGTTAGAATTTTATAAGTCTCTATGAAATCCCCCCTCATCATCTGGACTACTCCTAGTCAATCTCTCCCTGGACATCAGTCCCACCATTCCCAGAATTAACCTGGTAAACATTCGCTGCACTCCCTTGAGAGCAAGAGCATCCTTCCTCAGAAAAGGAGACCAAATTGCACACAGTATTCTAGGTGTGGCCTCACGAATCCCCTGCATAACTGCAACACGTCCCTACTCCTGTACTAGAAACCTCTCACAATGAAGGCCATTCTGCCACTTGCCTTCTTTACCATCTGTTGCATCTGCATGCTTACCTTCAGCGACTGATGCACAGGACACCTAGGTCCTGCTGCACACTCCTCTCTCCCAATTTACAGCCATTCAGATAGTAATCTGCCTTCTTGTTTTTGTTTCCAAAGTGAATTACCTCACGCTTATCCAAATTATACTACATCTGCCATCGATTTGCCCACTCAACCAGCCTGTCTAGATCATGCTGAAGGATCTCTGCATCCTCGTCACAGTTCACGCTCCCACTCAATTTGGTATCAAGTGCAAACTTTGAGATGTTACATTTTGTTCCCTCATCCAAATCATTAATCTCTATTCTGAATAGCTGGGGTCCCAACACCAACCCCTGTGGCATCCTACTAGCTACTGCCTGCTCCATTTCCTCTCTGACAATCGGTTTTCTATGCATCTCAATACACTTCCCCCAATCCCATGCACTTTAATTGTACACAATAATTTCTTATGCGGGACTTTGTCAAACAAGTTCAGAAAAAGTCCAAATATACTGGATTGACTGGTTTCCCCTGTCAACTCTGCTAGTTATATTTTCATAGAATTACAATAGATCTGTCAAGAATGATTTCCCCTTCATAAATCCATGCTGACTCAATCTCATCCTGCCACTGCTTTCTAAATGCTCCATTGTAAAGTCCTTGGTAATGGATTCAAGAATTTTCCCCACTACTGATATTAAGCTTACTGGTCTATAATTCCCTGTTTTCTCTCCACCTGCCTTTCTGAATATTGGAGTGACATTAGGTACGCTCCAATCTGCAGGGACTGTTCTAGAGTCAACAGAATCCTAGAAGATGACCACCACTGCATCCACTATTTCCAGAGTAACTTCCTTAAGTACTCCGGGCTCTCGATTATCAGGCCCTGGGGATTTATGCACCTTCAATCCCATCAATTTTCTCAGCACCATTTCTCTAATTGATTTCCCACAGTTCTTCCCTTTCACTAAATCTTGCATTCTCCAACATTTCTGATATCTGATTTGTGTCCTCTTTTGTGAAGATACAACAAATGTATGTATTCAGTTGCTCAGCCATTTCCTTGTCCCATATTATACATTCCCCTATTTGTTTGTAGGGGATCTACATTTGTCTTCACCAATTTCTTTCTCTTCACGTACCTATAGAAATGCTTTGTGTCAATCTTTATGTTTCCTGCAAGCTTACTTTTGCACTGTACTTTCCCATTTTTAATTAATCCCTTGGTCTTCTTTTGCTGAATTCTAAACTGTTCCCAATCCTCAGACCTATTATTTTTCTTGGCCAACCTGTATGCTTCTTTCTTGAATTGGATACTATTTCCTTTGTAAGCCATGGATTGGCCCTCTTATCCACTTTGCTTTTCGTGTCAGACAGGAATAAACAGTTGTTGCAGTTCCACCAGGCATTCCTGGAACGTTTGCTGTTGCCTATCCACTGTCATCCCTTTAATTAACTCACCCCAATCTATCAAGGCTAATTCATGCCTCATATATTCATAGTTTCCTTTATTAAGATTCAGTACCCTAATCTCCAAACCAACTACCTTCTTCTCCATCTTGATTTTAAAAAGTCTATTATGTTATGATTGCTCATCCCCAAGGGCTCTTACCTAGCTAGACTGCGAATGATTCCCTTCTCATTACACAGTACCCAACCCAAGATGGTCTGCTCACTCGTTGGCTCCTCCATATATTATTCAAGAAAACCAACCTGTTGACACTCCAGAATTCCTCCTCTATGACATTGTGGTTAATTAGATATGCCCAATCTATATGCAGATTAAAATCACCCATGATCATGGACATTCCCTTATCACATGCATCTCTAATTTCCTGTTTAGTGCCATTTCCAACATCACCACTGCAGTTTGGGGGTCTATATATGTCACCCACTCATACTTTGTTCCCCTTGCAATTTCTCAACTCTACCCATACAAACCCCACATTGTCAAAGCTAATATCCTTTCTCACGACTGTGTTAACTTCCTCTTTATCCAGCAATGCCACTCTACTACCTTTTCCTTTTTGCCTGTCCTTCCTAAATACTGAATACCCTGGGACATTAAGTTCCCATCCCTGGTCATCCTGCAGCCATGTCTCTGTAATCCCGATGTTGTACCTGTTTACATCTTTCTGCACGATTAGTTCATCCACTTTATTGAACTCATACAAAGAGTTAGAGCACCTAAGCCTTCATCACCTCTCCCCAGTGTTATTGGGTTCCAAATACTTTCCACATGAGACAATGTAGGTGGCCATCCTCTGATGTAGGCAACACAGGAACATCTCCTTTGAAAATTAATTGCAAAGCAGGTAACCACTGTTACTTGTTCTGATTAAATTGCCTCCATCAAGTCACTTTCTGACTATTGAGTTCGACCAAGTCGCCACACTTAGGATTATTGCAATCGTCTAATATCTTATTGGTGCAATTCTCAAAATGTAAACTTGACTGCGATCAAAATACTATACCAAATTGCTGGAAAAACTCAGCAGGTCTGGCAGCATCTGTGCAGAGAAATCAGAGTTAATGTTTTGGGTCAAGTAACCCTTCCTCAAAACTGATGGTAGCTAGGAAAAATGCCAGTTTACATGCAAAAGATAGGATGGGGGGTCAAGGATTAAGGAGTAAATGATTGGTGGGGGACAAAGCCCAAAGAGAGAGAAGAACAGTTGATCAAAGGAGTGGATAATGATCTGGCTGGGGAGTGGTGAATAGCTATTAATAAGAATTCAAAGTTTGGGTGAAGATTTGTAGCTTGGGTGCTCGTTGTTGTGGTTCTGTTCGCCGAGCTGGAAATTTTTGTTGCAAACGTTTCGTCCCCTGTCTAGGTGACATCCTCAGTGCTTGGGAGCCTCATGTGAAGCGCTTCGGTGGTGTTTCCTCCAGCATTTATAGTGGCCTGTCCCTGCCGCTTCCGGTTGTCAGTTTCAGCTGTCCGCTGTAGTGGCCGGTATATTGGGTCCAGGTCGATGTGTTTGTTGATGGAGTTTGTGGATGAGTGCCATGCTTCTAGGAATTCCCTGGCTGTTCTTTGTTTGGCTTGCCCTATAATGGTAGTGTTGTCCCAGTCGAATTCATGTTGCTTGTCGTCTGTGTGTGTGGCTACTAAGGATAGTTGGTCATGGCGTTTCGTGGCTAGTTGGTGTTCATGGATGCGGAACGTTAGGTGTCTTCCTGTTTGTCCTATATAGTGTTTTGTGCAGTCCTTGCATGGGATTTTGTACACTACATTGGTTTTGCTCATGCTGGGTATCGGGTCCTTCGTTCTGGTGAGTTGTTGTCTGAGGGTGGCTGTTGGTTTGTGTGCTGTTATAAGTCCTAGTGGTCGCAGTAGTCTGGCTGTCAGCTCTGAAATGCTCCTGATGTGTGGTAGTGTGGCTAGTCCTTTAGGTTGCGGCATGTCCTCGTTCCGTTGTCTTTCTCTTAGGCATCTGTTGATGAAATTGCGCAGGTATCCGTTTTTGGCGAATATCTTGTACAGGTGTTCCTCTTCCTCTTTTTGCAGTTCTGGTGTGCTGCAGTGTGTTGTGGCCCTTTTGAATAGTATCTTGATGCAACTTCGTTTGTGTGTGTTGGGGTGGTTGCTTTCATAGTTCAGGACTTGGTCTGTTTCTGTGGCTTTCCTGTATACCTTTGTGGCGAATTCTCTGTTCGGTGTTCTCTGTACCATCACGTCTAGGAATGGGAGTTGGTTATCCTTTTCTTCTCTCGTGAATCGGATTCCTGTTAGTGTGGCGTTGATGATCCGGTGTGTTTTCTCTATTTCTGTTTTTAATGATTACAAAGGTGTCATCAACATATCTGACCCAGAGTTTGGGTTGAATTTGTGGTAAGACTGTTTTTTCTAACCTTTGCATTACTGCTTCTGCTATGAGTCCAGAGATCGGTGAGCCCATGGTTGTTCCGTTGATTTGTTCGTATATCTGGTTGTTGAATGTGAAGTGTGTTGTGAGGCACAAGTCCAGTAGTTTAAGTATGCCGTCTTTGTTGATAGGTTCAACGTCCTGTTGTCTGTTCTGTATGTCCAGCAGGTTGGCTATTGTTTCTCTGGCTAGGGTTTTGTCAATAGAGGTGAACAGTGCTGTTACGTCGAATGAGACCATAGTTTCTTCCTTGTCTATGTGTATATTTCTGATGATGTCCAAGAATTCCTGTGTTGATTGTATAGATTGTCTGGATCCGCTGATCAGGTGTTTCAGTTTCTGCTGTAGTTCTTTAGCCAGTTTGTGTGATGGTGTCCCTGGTAGTGATACTACCGAGTTTGATCCCACCCCACAGCTCATCAATAGGATAAATAACACACTGAGGAATCTACAAAAAAACGGACAGATAACCAGGTCGGACCTACAAAGAATGAAACCTGAAAGCAACAACACCCCCAGATTCTATGGACTACCTAAAGTGCACAAACCAGACATCCCACTCAGACCCATAGTATCACTACCAGGGACACCATCACACAAACTGGCTAAAGAACTACAGCAGAAACTGAAACACCTGATCAGCGGATCCAGACAATCTATACAATCAACACAGGAATTCTTGGACATCATCAGAAATATACACATAGACAAGGAAAAAACTGTGGTCTCATTCGACGTAACAGCACTGTTCACCTCTATTGACAAAACCCTAGCCAGAGAAACAATAGCCAACCTGCTGGACATACAGAACAGACAACAGGACGTTGAACCTATCAACAAAGACGGCATACTTAAACTACTGGACTTGTGCCTCACAACACACTACACATTCAACAACCAGATATACGAACAAATCAACGGAACAACCATGGGCTCACCGATCTCTGGACTCATAGCAGAAGCAGTAATGCAAAGGTTAGAACAAACAGTCTTAACACAAATTCAACCCAAACTCTGGGTCAGATATGTTGATGACACCTTTGTAATCATTAAAAACACAGAAATAGAGAACACACACAGGATCATCAACGCCACACTAACAGGAATCCGATTCACGAGAGAAGAAGAAAAGGATAACCAACTCCCATTCCTAGACAACATGGTACAGAGAACACCGAACGGAGAATTCACCACAAAGGTATACAGGAAAGCCACAGACACAGACCAAGTCCTGAACTATGAAAGCAACCACCTCAACACACACAAACGAAGTTGCATCAAGACACTATTCAAAAGGGCCACAACACACTGCAGCACACCAGAACTGCAAAAAGAGGAAGAGGAACACCTGTACAAGATATTCGCCAAAAACGGATACCTGCGCAATTTCATCAACAGATGCCTAAGAGAAAGACAACGGAATGAGGACATGCCACAACCCAAAGGACTAGCCACACTACCATACATCAAAAACATTTCTGAACTGACAGCCAGACTACTGCGACCACTAGGACTTATAACAGCACACAAACCAACAGCCACCCTCAGACAACAACTCACCAGAACGAAGGACCCGATACCCAGCATGAGCAAAACCAATGTAGTGTACAAAATCCCATGCAAGGACTGCACAAAACACTATATAGGACAAACAGGAAGACACCTAACGTTCCGCATCCATGAACACCAACTAGCCACGAAACGCCATGACCAACTATCCTTAGTAGCCACACACGCAGACGACAAGCAAAATGAATTCGACTGGGACAACACTACCATTATAGGGCAAGCCAAACAAAGAACAGCCAGGGAATTCCTAGAAGCATGGCACTCATCCACAAACTCCATCAACAAACACATCGACCTGGACCCAATATACCGGCCACTACAGCGGAAGGGACAGGCCACTATAAATGCTGGAGGAAACACCACCGAAGCGCTTCACATGAGGCTCCCAAGCACTGAGGATGTCACCTAGACAGGGGACGAAACGTTTGCAACAAAAATTTCCAGCTCGGCGAACAGAACCACAACATTAATAGGAATTGTTACTGGCTAACCACGGATTGTGTGTATTAGCACTGTGTGGTAACAAGGCCTGGTGTGTTGGGGTAGGGATAAGGACATGGGACAGCTCAAGCCCTAAAGTTATTGAAATTGTTATTGAGTCCAGAAGGCTGCAGGGTCTCTAAGCAGAAAATGAGGTGCTTTTCTTCTAACTCGCACTGAGCTTCACTGGAGCACTGCAGCAAGCCTGAGACAGAGATGTTGGCCAGGAAAAAGGGTGGTATGTTAAAGTGTCAGACAACTGGAAGCTCAGGGTCATTTTTATGGACTGAGCTTGAGGAAGGATAACGCGACCAAAAACATCGGGGGGGGTGGGGGGAGAAGAGATGGTGGTGGTCCAAAGTTTTGACCCAGTTGAATCTATGTGCCCTGAGAATCACCAATTCTGCCACTGGAAGCAACTTCTCATTATTTACTTAACAAAACCACTCATTATGTTAACTTTGATCAAATCTCTTAATTTGCTCTGAATTTAGGAGATCAATCCAACAAAAATAGTGCAAATAGGAATCTACAGATAAATATGACACCAAAATAAGTTGCATTTGCAATAACAGTGTTTACAAAAATGATTTTTGATTTGCTGTTATATTCTTGTTACTGTCATATTTTAACAAACAAACAGCGAGTGAGAACTTGAAAAAAGCCCACTCAGGGAAACAAGACTAGAAATAGTACTGAAACTCAATGACAACTCAAAGTTCATATAGGAGACTAGACATAATATTTGCAGATTCTTCAACTTTAGAATGCATCATAATAATGCCCTGATTCCATCATATAGCCTCCATACAGAAAGAATGGTCAGAGTGCATTGATATTTTTCTCTCGCAGTGCATGCCCTAATTGAGACGGCAGTGGACTCAACCATATTACTCACTGGACAGGATAACAACTCCACCAGTTATCTTACAAAGTTCTACGGAAAACTAAACATTAAAATTGCTCATGTCACTGCTTTAAATACATGTATAGTTTGGTACCCAGAAGTACCAAGAAAAGACAAATAATCACAGAGGAAATGTTTTTTTTCATAGGTTCAAATAGAAACAATTTCTCCAACAATCATAGTATTTGGTCATCTGTCTAGTAATTTTTCCAGCATAGTTATTAGATTATATTTACATGGCCAAACATGCACAACTAATCCTATTCATAGAACATCTTTAATATAATGAAATATCCCAAGATGCCTCAAGATTACTACAAAGTAAAAAATGACAATAAGCCACATCACGAGATATTAGGTCAGAAAACCAAAAGTTTATTCCAAGAGATAGTTTGTAAGCATCTGAAAGGAAAAAACAAACAGAAATGTAGAGCCAGCATTCCAGAGCTTGGGGCCTAGGCAACAGCAGGTACTGATCATGCAGCAATTAAAAACTGGGGACAAGAGACCAGATTTTAGCTCAATGCACTGAATGGAAACATTTCTCACAAAATGTTAATAAAGATACTATATAGTAAATAAAATGATTTTAATGCTGATCCTTGAGCTTTTGATGGTTTACTAATTCTTAATAGTCAAGTGCAAAAATATTCCCAGGTTTTACATAACCAAAGACATGAATAAACTTAGACCAATCTCAGTCCATTTACTACCTACTCTAGACAGGTGCACACATTTGGGACAAAATAATAATTACTTTTAAAAATTAGAATCGCATTTCCTCATGGAGTAACTTTTCTTAACACCTGCATTAAGGCCATTGTGCCTTTCAGTGTGAAGGATGGGATGTACAATCAAGGACCCCCAACCCTTTTCTATATTACATATTAATAGCTGCATGTACACATTAAATATAAAAACGCAGAATCCCTATAGTGCAGAAAGAGGCCATTCAATCCACTGAGATTGCACCAACCCTCCCAAGAGTATCCCACCCAAACTCACCCGCCCTTACCCTATTCCTCTAACTTTATTTCCAATGGCTAATCCACCTGACCTGCACATCCCTGGACACCATGGGGCACCCACACAGGCATGAGGAGAACATGCAAACTCTATGCAGTCAGCTATCCAATGTTGGAATCAAACCACTGTCCCACACTACACCACCCACTCCACTTCTAATTCAAATAGTTGTAATACCTCAATACCTGATGCATAATACTATTGCTAATCATTGGCTGTTGCATTATTGACCTTTGCTATGTGCCTTAAGGATTTATACTGAAAATTTAAGAGAATTTTCAGCAGCTACCAGTGAATTGGTAGACCATTTTGAGAATTCCACACTCTACAATTCCTCCTATTGAACACTTTAACTTTATAATCATTTATAAAGCAGGTGAAGTCAGTTCTCACTGCTAGACAGTATTGTAAATCAAGCAAATGCGATAGGATTGAAAAGGTAGTTTTCATGAGACACAGAACTAAGCAATACTCTAAAGCAAAGCAAGAAAGAAGATTTTGGATTATTTCCAAAATATAAGAATAATTTAAAAATCAAGATCATGACGGCAATTGCCCGAATCCACCTCTTTCTACACTGTTTCCTTTTTTTAATGTAGAACATAGAACAATACAACGCAGAACAGGCCCTTCGGCCCTCAATGTTGCGCCAACCTGTGAACTATTCTCAGTTCATCCCCCTGCATTATCCCATCGTCATCCATGTGCTTATCCAAGGATTGTTTAAATCTACCTAATGTGGCTGAGTTAACTACACTGGCAGGCAGGGAATTCCACGTCCTTACCACTCTCTGCGTAAAGAACCTGCCTGTGATATCTGTCTTAAATCTATTACCCCTCAATTTGTAGTTATGCCCCCTCGTACTAGGAAAAAGACTTTCACTGTCTACACAATCTAACCCTCTGATCATCTTGTATGTCTCTATCAAATCCTCTCAGCCTTCTTCTTTCCAATGAGAACAGACCCAAATCTCTCAGCTTTTCCACATAACACCTTCCCTCCAGACCAGGCAACATCCTGGTAATTCTCCTCTGCACCTTTTCCAATGCTTCCACGTCATTCCCGAAATATGGTGACCAGAACTGCACAATATTCCAAGTGCGGCCGCACTAGCGTTTTGACAGTTGCAGCATGATATTGCAGCTCTGCAACTCAATCCCTCTACCAATGAAACCTAACACACCACATGCCTTCTTAACAGCATTATTCACCTGGGTGGCAACTTTCAGGGATCTATGCACATGGACTCCAAGATCCCTCTGTACATCCACACTACCAAGAATCTTTCCATTGACCCAATATTCTGCCTTCCTGTTATTCTTCCCAAGTGCATCACCTCAGATTTAGCTGCATTGAACTCCATTTGCCACCTCAGCCCAATTCTGCAATTTATCCAAGTCCCCTTGCAACCTGTAACGTTCTTCCAAACTGTCCACTCCCACTACTCCACCAAACTTGTCTCATCTGTAAATTTATTAATTCATCCACCTATGCTTGTGCCTAAGCCATTTATAAAAATGACAAACAGCAGTGGTCCCAAAACAGATCCTTGTGGCACACCACCAGTAACCAGACTCCAGGCTGAATATTTTCCATCAACCACCACTTGCTGCCTTCTTTCAGAAAGCCAATTTTTAAACCAAACTGCTAAATCACCCACAATCTCATGCCTCTGCATTTCTCCAAAAGCCTAACATGTGGAACGTTATCAAAGGCTTTATTAAAGTCCATGCATACCATGTCAACTGCCCTACCCTCACCTACATATATTAAAGGACAAAAGGGTAACCAGGGAGAGAATAGGGCCCCTCAAAGATCAACAAGACGGCCTTTGTGTGGAGCCACAGAAAATGGGGGAGATACTAAATGAATATTTTGCATCAGTATTTACTGTGGAAAAGGATATAGAAGATATAGACTGTAGGGAAATAGATAGTGACATCTTGCAAAATGTCCCAATTACAGAGGAGGAAGTGCTGGATGTCTTGAAATGGTTAAAGGTGGATAAATCACCAGGACCTGATCAGGTGTACCCGAGAACGCGTGGGAAGCTAGAGAAGTGATTGCTGGGCCTCTTGCTGAGATATTTGTATCATCGATAGTCACAGGTGAGGTGCCGGAAAACTGGAGGTTGGCAAACGTGGTGCCACTGTTTAAGGAGGACGGTAAAGCCAGGGAACTATAGACTAGTGAGCCTGTCCTCGGTGGTTGGCAAGTTGTTGGAGGGAAGTCCTGAGGGACAGGATGTGCATGTATTTGGAAAGGCAAGGACTGATTCGGGATAGTCAACATGGCTTTCTGCGTGGGAAATCATGTCTCACAAACTTGATTTGAGTTTTTTTGAAGTAACAAAGAAGATTGATGAGGGCAGAGCAGCAGATGTGACCTATATGGACTTCAGTAAGGCATTAGACAAGGTTCCCCATGGGAGCCTGATTAGCTAGATTAGATTTCATGGAATACAGGGAGCCATTTGGATACATAGCTGGCTCAAAGGCAGAAGACAGAGGGTGGTGGTGGAGGGTTGTTTTTCAGACTGGAGGCCTGTGACCAGTGGAGTGCCACAAGGATCGGTGCTGGGCCCTCTACTTTTTGTCATTTACATAAATGATTTGGATGCGAGCATAAGAGATACAGTTAGTAAGTTTGCAGATAACATCAAAATTGGAGGTGTAGTGGACAGCGAAGAGGGTTACCTCAGATTACAACAGGATGTGGGCCAGATGGGCCAATGGGCTGAGAGGTGGCAGATGGGAGTTTAATTCAGATAAATGCGAGGTGCTGCATTTTGGGAAAGCAAATTTTAGCAGGACTTATACACTTAATGGTAAGGTCCTAGGGAGTGTTGCTGAACAAAGAGACCTTGAAGTGCAGGTTCATAGCTCCTTGAAAGTGGATTCGCAGGGAGATAGGATAGTGAAGAAGGCGTTTGGTATGCTTTCCTTTATTGGTCACAGTATTGAGTACAGGAGTTGGAAGGTCATGTTGTGGCTGTACAGGACATTGGTTAGGCCACTGTTGGAATATTGCGTGCAATTCTGGTCTCCTTCCTATCGGAAAGATGTTGTGAAACTTGAAAGGGTTCAGAAAAGATTTACATGGATGTTGCCAGGGTTGGAGGATCTGAGCTACAGGGAGAGGCTGACCAGGCTGGGGCTGTTTTCCCTGGAGCGTCGGAATCTGAGGGGTGACCTTATAGAGGTTTACAAAATTATCAGGGGCATGGATAGGATAAATAAACAAAGTCTTTTCCCTAGGGTCGGGGAGTCCAGAACTAAAGGACATAGGTTTAGGGTGAGAGGGGAAAGATATGAGAGAGACCTAAGGGGCAACTTTTTCACGCAGAGGGTAGTACGTGTATGGAATGAGCTGCTAGAGGATGTGGTGGAGGCTGGTACAATTGCAACATTTAAGAGGCATTTGGATGGGTATATGAATAGGAAGGGTTTGGAGAGATATGGGCCGGGTGCTGGCAGGTGGGACTAGATTAGGTTGGGATATCTGGTCGGCATGGACGGGTTGGACTGAAGGTTCTGTTTCCATGCTGTACATCTCTATGACTCTATGTGCTTCATCACCTTCTCAAAAAACTGAATGAGGTTTGTGAGATACGACCTGCCCTTGATGAAAACATGTTGACTATCTGAAATCAAATTGTTGCTTGCAAGATGATTATAAATCTCATCTCTTATAATCCTTTCCAACAACAGAAGTAAGACTCACTGGTCTATAATTACCTGGTCATCTCTACTGCCCTTCTTGAAAGGCACAACATTTGCAATCCTCCAGTCCTCTGGTACTAAACCTGTAGACAATGACGACTCAAATCAAAGCCAAAGGCTCTGTTATCTCCTCCCTAGCTTGCCAGAGAATTCTTGGATAAATCCCATCCGGCCCAGGGGACTTGTCTACTTTCACTCCTTCTAGAATTGATAACACCTCTTTGTAACTAACTTTGATCTTTTCTAGTCTAATATCTCATACCTCATTCTTCTCCTCTACAATGTTCTCCTTTTCCTGAGTGAAAACTGATGAGAAATGTTCGTTTAGCACCTCTCCGATCTCCACAGGGTCCACACTCAACTTCCCACTTCAGTCTTTAACTGGGCCTATTCCTACTGTAGTCATCCTTTTACTCCTTATATACCTATAGAAAGCTTTAGGGTTCTCCTTTATTCTATTTTCTAAAGACTGCTCATGTCCTCTCTTTGCACTTCTTAACTCTCTCTTTAAATCCTTCCTAGTTGATCTGTAACTCTTCATCACCTCATCTGAAACATCGTGTCTCATCAACACATAAGCCTCTTTCTTCCGCTTAACAAGAGATGCAATTTCTGTAGTAAACCACGGTTCCCTTTCCTTATCACCTCCTCCCTGTCTGACAGGGTCATACCCATCAAGGACACGTAATATCTGTTCCTTAAATTAGCTCCACATTTCCATCGTCTGCATCCCCTGCATTTTGCTACCCCATCCAATGCATCCTAATTCTTGCCTAATCGCATTATAATTGCCCTTGCCCCATCGATAACTCATGACCTGTGGCATGTACCTATCCCTTTCCATTGCTAAACTAAACGTAACTGAATTATGGTCACTCTCTCCAAAGTGCTCACCTACAACTAAATCAAACACCTGGCCTGGGTCATTACCAAGCACCAGATCCAGTGTGGCCTTCCCTCTTATCAGCCCTTCAACATACTGTGTCAGGAAACCCTTCTGTACACATTGGACAAAAACTGATCCAGTTTTTGGGCGGCACAGTGACACAGTGGTTAGCACTGCTGCCTCACAGCGCCAGAGACCCGGGTTCAACTGTCTGTTCACAGACCACAACTGTCTGTGTGGAGTTTGCACATTCTCCCTGTCTCTGCGTGGGTTTCCTCCGGGTGCTCCGGTTTTCTCCCACAGTCCAAAAATGTGCAGATTAGGTGAATTGGCCATGCTAAATTGCCCGTAATGTTAGATGAAAAGGTAAATGTAGGGGAATGGGTTTGGGTGGGTTGATCTTCGGAGGGTCGGTGTGGACTTGGGCCGAAGGGCCTGTTTCTACACTGTAAGTAATCTAATCTAATCTGATTTACTAGATCACAGATGATTTACAGAGGAGGAAAAGGAGATGGAGAAATGAATATCTAAGGAGAAAATTAGACCAGATAACTGAATGAAAAGTTGGAAAATTAATTGCTGAGAAGGCTTTTTAAAACAGATCCTGATGGGAAAGTATTTAGAGGGGTGGTTCCAGAGATCAGGCCAAGGCAGCTGAATGCATTGCTCCGGCCACACAATTTAAAAATCATTTCTGTGCCTGAAAAATTCAATGTTCTACAAGACACTTTGTGAAGAGCACAAATGAAGGAAACTGAATGCTGTGTACAAATGGGCTTCTGTAAAATGTAATTGCCATGAAACCCAGATTGAAATCAAATATACAGTAATTAGGACAGTTTCACCACCAAAAATAAAAAGTGCAATAAACCAAAAGCTCTAAGTGGGGCTCTCAAAAATTGAAAAGGAAGCCATGGTGCCCTTTCTACAAGCATGGATGGGGATGTAAAAATAACTTTAAAAATCTGGACTGCCAAGCATATCTTAAAATCCTGGACTTATAAATGATAATATAAAAATGGCCAAATAATAAAAAAAATTCAAATAAAATATAAACCATAAATCCCAAGATACAGAGGGAATTAGAAGACCACGATATGATAATACCTAACCATTGCCAAAATCATTTAAGCAAACAAGGTGCAGAGACTATCAAGTAGAAAGTGAGGGCTGCAGATGCTGGGGAATCAAAGTCAAAAAGTGTGAAGCTGGAAAAACACAGCAAGTCAGGCAGCATCCAAGGCGACGTTTCAGACATTTTGCTCCTCGGATGCTGCCTGTCTTGCTGTGCTTTTCCAGCTCCACACTTTTTGACGCAGAGATGATCAACACTGCCAATTTTTCGAGCACGTTAGATCAGAACGCAGATTTAGATAAAATGGCCGGATCAGTAGTAAAAGTTGCACAATGCAACAGAAACAAAAATATAAGAGACAGAGCAACGCGAGTTAAGATTCACTAGTTATTCAGTGTACATTAATCGTTTTGTTTATAAAAATTGGCAGTAATCCAATACTGTGAACACGGAAATACGTTAGCTGTTTCTTTTAGAAAAAAGATTTATTCCAAAAGATAATGATTTATGGTCTCATATATAAAATCATTAACGCTACAAGCGATTTGTTGTACCCTGACACAGATGATTTTTTTTAAAAAATACCATTCTAAGCACAACTGTTAAAAAAAAGTTACGTTTTTTTTTAAAAAGATATTAAACTCAAGATTACTGCTGTCAATGGCAACAGACTGAACAGGGCGCCTGCGCCCTGGTCATAGAAGGATATTAAGCGACAGATTCGACATTTCTCAAAATGTGCGCTTCTTCTCCTCCCCCCCCCAAACACGCTTATATTTTATGCAACACTTTCTCCAAATTTCTGGCCTTGCATTTTAAGGGGGGCGGGGCGGGACGGAGCGGTGGACTTTCTGCACAAATCGTATTCAGTATTTCAGCTTAAAGAGGTCTTGCATTTATTGCTAAAAAAAAACTTAGGTCTCCCCCTTCGTAAAATGACTATACACTAAGGAATCAGGGTTTAAAACTATATCAAATCCTCCTCCTCCTTTCATTTTGCAGAGTTACAGTGGTCACCATCAAGAATTAGAAGCACCACTCCCCATCACAAGTCCAGGTGAAGGCCTGCACCCGGATTGGCTGCAAACCTGCGCCCCAGGGGTTATTATTTTGAGGTAAATTTGCGGCCTTTAAAAGTAGATCCCGACCCACGAGCCCAGGACTCAATTACGGAGTGATTTTTTTTTATTTAAAAATATCTTTTGTGTAGGCTGCTTCTCACCTCCACAGAGGCCTCCAGCTTCCCTTCGAAAGTGAAGTCGATGAGGTCGGGCTTCAGGCACAGCGAGTAGTTCTCCGGGGTCACGTCGGTGGGGAGCCGCTCGAAGGGTCTCTTGGCCGGCATTTTGTCTGGACAGTGAGGGCGGGTGCCGAGGAGCCTCCTAGATGCGCCGTCTCGTTTGCCGATGGCGGGTGTCGGGGCACTGACTCGAAGGATGAGAGGGACGCGGCCTCTCCAGCAGCTCGAGGCGGTGAGCAGGCGGCGGAAAGCGAGGACCGCGGTGGCGCCGCCGAACAACATCAATGAAGCTGACAAACTGACCGCCCCCTCCCGTCCGCCAGTCCGTGCGTGCGCGCCACCCCACGGCCGCCCGTCACCCTGCGCGCCACCCGGTATACGCTCGACATCAGTGGACGTGACTCGCAGCACGAGAATCCGCAAGGCGACGCATGTCGTCACAGATCTTTACGTGCGCGTGATTGTGGGTGGGCGGGGGGAGAGATAGAAGTGGGTGTCATGGAAACCATTGCCTAGGCCTAATGGGTGACTGAGAGCCTGATGGGAGGCAGGCACAGTGGCTTTAAACGGAAAATTGTATCATTATCTGAATGGGGAAACACTTGCAAAGATGGAGTGTAGGGAGACGGTACGGTTGCTTGGAAAGCTAACGCATAGTGTGGTGCATGGTTGACCTTGTAGAGGGCCATAGAAAAGGTGAATAGTTGAGATCTTTTCCCTAAGGTATGTGAATTCAAAACTCGAGGACATAGTTTTAGGATGAGGGGGGAAGATTTGAAAGTGATCTGAGGGGAAGTGTTTTCACACAGAAGGTCGTGTATATGAAGTGAATTGCAAGAGGAAGTAGAACATACTGACACAGTTACAACATTTAAAAGACATTTGGATAGGTACATTAGTAGGAAGGGTTTCGAGGATATGGGCCAGATGAAGAGTAGTGGGGCTAGTTTAGTTTGGGAAACCTGGTCAGCATGGATGAGTGAGGGTTGGAGACCAGAGTCGAAGAGTGTGGTGCTGGAAAAGCACAGCAGCTCAGGAAGCAGGAGAATCGATGTTTAGGGCATAATCCCTTCATCAGGAATGAGGCTTGTGGACTGAGACATAAATGGGAGGGGCTGGGGAAGGTAATTGAGATCGCAATAGGGAGATGAAGGTGGGGGAGGTGATAGGAGGGTGGAGTGGATGGATGGGAAAGACGATGGATAGGTCAAGAGGGTGATGCTGAGTTGGAGGCTTGGCACTGGGATAAGGTGGGGAGGAGGGGAAATGAGGAAACTGGTGAAATCCACATTAATCCCGTCTGGTTGCAGGGTCCCAAGACGGAAGATGAGGCATTCGTCCTCCAGGCAAAGAATGGTTAGCGTTTGACGATGGAGGAGGCCCAGGATCTTCATGGTTTGACAATAGAGGAGGCCACTACTACCCCTCCCATCCGTCAAGGAAATGCAGGACCTGGGCCGCCTCCATCGCCAAACCCTAACCACCCGACACCTAGAGTAAGAAGCCTCATCTTCCGTCTTGGGACCCTGCAACCACACAGGATTAATGTGGATTTCACCAGTTTCCTCATTTCCCCCCCCCCATCCCAGTCCCAAGCCTTCAACTCGGCACCGCTCTCTTGACCTGTCCATCGTCTTGGTATGGTATGGTATGGTATGGTAAAAGTCATGGTATTACTTACACATGATGTGAAAATTACACCCCAGCTGCTCCCACTTGTTGGCAGAAACATATTAATAGCATGTCCACCTGTCCTGAAGTGAATAGAATTGACATCTGTACAATTCTGGACTGACCTTACATTTCTATATTTTGGTGACATCCCTGGATTCTTAGCATTTGTATTGCTGTATTGGGCCATTAATTCCTGAAATCATCAAACTATTGCTAACATTGACACTTGCCTAGTTTTGTTGCTTCATAATCTATTCTGGAATTTTTTATAAAATGAAGACCAGATACCCAAACTTATATTTTCACTGTTTTACTCTCTTATGATATGGAAGCCTTGCCAATTACATGTTTTTTTTTTACAGTTTTGTAACATTTTAAGTCATTATCTCACCCCCAGCATAATTTATATCATGACTGATATTGTGGAATAGATAGCAATTTGAGGCCATGCTGCTTTTGACAAGCGACAAACAAAATAACAGGTTTTGGTATAAATTTACTGCCTGTTCATTCTTATGCCTCTGGATCATTCACCCCAGGCAGGCTATTATTTCTGATGTCATTGAGATGGTCGACACCACTTAAAACATCTCTCTCAAATCACTACAAAATGAGCATGCTGCACATGTTCAGGGATGACTCATTCCACTTCATAGCTGCTTTTTATTACTATGGTGCTATTTATTAACAACTGTAGCCCAGGAATAGCAGATAATGTACAAATTTTGTTGTCATGCTATGACTAGATATTATGTTAAACCACATCTGTTAGGTAATTGTAAATATCAGTATAGACATACAAGTTAGGAGCAAAAGTAGACCATGCAGCTTTTTCAACTTGCTCAGCTATTCAATGGATCATGGCTGATCTGATTGTGTTTTAAAATTCTACATTTCCATCTACCCCAATAACCTTTCATTCTATGTCTAACAAGATTCTATCTACTGAAAAATGTGTTGCTGGAAAAGCGCAGCAGGTCAGGCAGCATCCAAGGAGCAGGAGAATCGATGTTTCGGGCATAAGCCCTTCTTCAGGAAGGGACTTACAGGAAAGTCCTCACTTTCTCCAAGATTCTACCTACCTCCAGCTTAAAAATATCAATGACGCTGACTCCACATATTTCTGAATGAGAGAGTTCCAAAGTTGTTCAACCATCTGAGAGGAAATAAAATTTATCAACTCATCCCTAAATGAGCAGTTCATAATTTTTAAAGAGGCTTTACACATCCACCCTGTCAAGACCCTTTAAGTTCATATATGTTTAAATCAACTTGCCCCTCACCCCTCCAAAGTCTGAGGGAAACAAGTCCAGTTTGTCCTCATAAGACAACCTGCTCATTCCAGAATTATAAACAAAAACATGCTGGAGAATCTGAGAAGGTCTAGCAGGATTTGAGGAGAAAAAAATAGAGTTAATATTTTGAGTTCAAAATAACTTCTTTGGAACTCAGTTCTCTGTTTTTTGTCTCTACAGGTGCTGTCAGATCTACTGAGTTTTTACAGCATATTCGCTTTTTATTTCAGATCTCCAGCATCCGCAGTATTTTGCTTTAATTTGGTTCCTCAATACAGATATCAATTTAATAAACTTTGTGTAATCCGCCACCAAAGTAATGTTTCTTAACAGCTTAGAATAGAATGGTTACAGAACAGAAGGAGGCCATTTAGCCAGTTGCCTCTGTGCCAGCTCTATGCTAAATTAATTCAATCAAGCTTCTTCCCAATTTGCTTACCTTTATCATCATTAATCCCATGGAGTCTCCCAGTTGATCAACAACTTTTACTATGTTCCAATATATCTCTACTCATGCCCGTTCTTTGCAAATATATATCCTTGGGCATGATGGCATTGTTACCCCAATACAATCTTGGTTTGCAGGTCACATCACCAAGCCTTTACTGTAGCCTTATCTAAAGAACAGAACCTTCAACATTGTTGTCTTTCCACAGTATTGCCCTGCAGTGTCAGTTATGTATTCAAGTATACAATAAGACTTGGAACTCTCTGTTAAGAAGTTGAATGTGTGTACTGTACCTTTAAGAGAGAGTGAAAGCGGTTTTGCACTGAGAGCTTGCAGGTACCTATCATGTGACTTAGTAGCAGCCTTAGAGTGTACTGCAAAATTGAAAATATGTAACATTTGGCTGTGAAACAAGTACCCGAGTTTTGATTGCTATGTTTTCATAACAGTTTGAATTTAACCAATCAGTTTAAATTATGCCCCAAGATACTAAGATCCAATCATATTTGAATTTTACTGTTTTGCCAACATCGAACCAATGAGATGATCTGATATTTGGGGTATAAAGAAGCCAGCATTTTGAGAGTTAGCCAGAGAAAGCGATCAACTGCCATCGACAGAGTAACTGCAAGGAAAACACTTTCTATCAAAAGTACCTTTTGTCTATGAAACATCTTTGCAGCAAAAGTCCAAAGACAACCCAGGGAGATCTACAGCCAGAGGAAAGAGGACACTGGAGGCGACCGCTGCTGTCTGGTTTTGAAAATTAAGTTGATGTAATTTTAATACGGGTAGTTATTGGAACAGTAGATTGTTATAGAGTTGGTGGCAGAAAACAAGCAGTCAGGAGAAAGGAGGCTTAGAGTTGTAAACAGTTGTTGTTTAATGTTCACTTTTAAAGAATATATTGATTTTTTTAAAAAAATATGGAATTTGGGAGTTCTGTCACTCATACTTTAACAGATTAGGAGGCAAGGTGAGCTTTTCTGGGTGTTTTGTTTAATTAGCAGAGGAGTTCACTGCCGGATCATAACAGTTTGGAGGCTCGTCTGGGATTTGGATAGGTTTGGACAGATCCAATCTGAGATTTGGACAGATTTGAAAAGATTTGGGGTAAGAAAGATTCCAGCAGATTTAAACACTTGCTGATTAGTGTCCTAGATCTTTAAATAAAACACAGGTGAGACAATTTGTTTAGCTTCGGTTACTTGTAGTTGGTTAAATTACAAATGAGAGAAGTAGCTCTTAAAATTGCTTCAGAGGTTCTGAGGTTTGAAGTTGGTTCCCAAATTTGCCAAGAAAGTTTAGAAGGACAGAAAAAGACCATAATTTTAGAATTAGCAAAGAGGTTAGAATTGGGTTTAACCAGGGACAAAAGTAAAGTTGAAGTTGTAAGGGAGTTACTCCAAAATTAGGTGTGTCAAAAAATCAGACAAATGCAGTAGAGTTAGAAAAACTTAAAATTGAAGAAATGGAGTTAGAAGCTAAAGAAAGAGAGAGAGAAAGTGAGAGATGAAAAAGAAAGGGAGAGAAGGTTCTTAGCTGAGCAAATAGAGAAAGAAGAAAAAGAGTGAGAAGAAAAAGAAAGGGAGGGAGAATTTGAACTTCAGAAGGTGGGAATTAGTAGGAAAGTCAAGTCAACAGATGGAGATGAAGACAGAAAGTAGTGATATACACAAATATGTTAAAACTGCCACATTTTGAGAAAGCTGTCAAAGCCCTCTTTATTTCATTTTAAAAATTGGCTAGGCAGATGGAGTGATCAGAGGACTTGTGGATAATTGAATTAAATGACTTATTTTCTGCGATTTCAGTTTGCATCTCAATTTATATATTGTATAAAATGCAGGGTTGACCTCAACTGGAGTACTGTGTCCAATTCTTGTTCATACTAAGCTGGTAGGCAGAGTTAGTGAGGTATTTGCAGTACTGTCAGATGAGGGGTCAAGAAATTATGAAGATGTCAAAAAGGATATTTTTAGTGCTTATGAATCGGTACCTGAAGCGTGTAGACAGGGATTCAAAAACATGAAGAAGGAACCAGGTCAGACTTATGTTGAGTGTGAAAGAAGTAAACATCGTAATTACGATAGATGGGAGCGGGCCTTAAAAATAGATAAGACCTATGAGGCTCTAAGAGAGATTATTCTGCTGAAGGAGTTTAAAAAATCATTTTAGATTAGATTCCCTACAGTGTGGAAACAGGCTCTTCGGCCCAACAGGTCCACACTGACCCTCCGAAGAGTAACCCACCCAGAACCATTCCCTTCTGCCTGATGCACCTAACACTATGGGTAATTTAGAATGGCCAATTCACCTGGCCTGTGGGAGGAAACCCCACACAAACACAGGGAGAATGTGCAAACTCCACACAGACAGTCACCCAAGGCTGGAATTGAACCTGGGACCCTGATGCTGTGAGGCACCAGTGCTAACCACTGAGCCACTGTAATTTCAAGGGGTTATACAAATTCATGTGGATGAACAGTAAGTTCAAGAAGTGAGAAAAGCAGCAGAGATGGCAGATGAATATGCATTGGTGCAGGTGGCAAAGTTTAGCTTCCAGCAAGAATTTCATCCTGTGAGGGATAGACATGGGGAGAAAGGTAGATCTTATACTACAAAACAGAGTAGAGAACACTGGTAATTGTTTACCACAGGCTAAAAATGAAGCCCAAGAGGGTGGAAAGGAGGTGAAAGGCCTCAGGTGTTTCCACTGTGTTAAAGTCACAGTGCTGGTTGTTAAAGAAAGGCACTGTGGGAAAAGATGTGGTAAAAGAAGCTAACCCAGTGGCATTAATGAAAGTAATAAAGGAAACCCCAAGAAAAGTACAGGAGAATGCACAGCCTAGGCAGGGACTGGGTATGGAGCTAGTGCCTGATCTCTATAAAGAATTTGCCTCTGTGGGTAAAGAGAGAACAGGGGAGAAGTGAAAGAAGTTATAATTTTGAGGGATACAGGGTCTAATCAGTCTCTAATATTAAGAGATGAACATATTTGCACTGTTTCTGACCTGCTGAAGAAGAACACAAACTTTTGGTGGACAGAACAATGCCAGGAGGTATTTGGCAATTTAAAAGCAGTATTAACCACCACAACAGTTTTAGCTACACCAAACCTTTTGAAACCCTTCAAAGTTGAATCAATGCTAGCGACATTGGAATTGGAGTTGTACTGCTTCAGGTAGATGATGATAGAATTGAACGGCCAATTGGCTACTTTTCAAAGAAACTCAACACCCACCAGAGAAAATACTCTACCATCAAAAATGAGTTGCTGAGTTTGGTACTAGCCTGACAACATTTTAATGTTTATGTGATGAACAGTGTGTCAGAGATGGTTGTGTACATGGATCGCAATCCTCTTATATTCCTGGAACGATTTAAAGAACATCAGACTATTTCATTGGAGTCAAATGTTACAGACTTTTAATTTACAGATTGTACATGAGGGGTTCACTGCTGTGTTGTAACACTCAATGTCTGCCTTAGAGGCATGAGTGCTGTTATTTGAGCTGTTGTTATCAGTTATGCATCATACATGCTCAAGGCTATACCTTCCAGTGATTGTTCTGCCCAAATTGTCATTGTGACAGTGTGGAGAAAGTGAGGTCTGCAGATGCTGGAGATCAGAGCTGAAAATGTGTTGCTGGAAAAGCGCAGCAGGTCAGGCAGCATCCAGGGAACAGGAGAATCGACGTTTTGGGCATAAGCCCTTCTTCAGGAATCTTCAGGCTTATGCCCGAAACGTCGATTCTCCTGTTCCCTGGATGCTTCCCGACCTGCTGCGCTTTTCCAGCAACACATTTTCAGATAGTGACAGTGTGGCCTAATCACAAATTTCCCATTGGATTGTTTTCCTTCTTCTCTGTCATCTTCTTTGAGCATCATAACTTTTCTCACCACTCTCGTCTCTCTTTTCAAATGGTTATTCTGTAAAGCCAATCTAAATTTTTCTCTTTGATATGTAACATATTTATATATGTAAAATTTTCACAACATTCCTCAGCTCCAACCTGAATGACTTATTATCTGAGATTTCAGTTTGCATCTCAATTTATATATTGTATAAAATGCAGGGTTGGCCTCAACTGGAGTATTGTATTCAGTTCTAGGCACCACACTTTTGGAAGGATGTAAAGGCATTAAACTGTGTAGAATGGATTCACAACAGCAGTTTGAGGAATGAGGAGCCTCAGTTACATGGTAAGATTGGTGAATCTAAGGCTGTTTTCTTTGTAGGGTAAGAAAATTTCTGGACAGAGTCAGGAATGCCCAAATCGTCGAATCTCCTGCTCCTCGGATGTTGCCTGACTTACTGTGCTTTTCCAGTACCACACTTTTTGACTCTGATCTCCAGTCTGCATCTGCACTCCTTACTTTCTCCCAAAAGAAGCAAAGCAACCTGCAAAAAACAAGTGAATGGCTAGGGTCTCAAATGCATTGCTCAATATTGTGGTTTGTGCAATGAATATTTTGTGATAAAACATTCCATACTTGGCTATGTTTTGGATAGTTTGCCCAGTGTCGTACCTGCCAGCTAATAAATTCAACCCCTAATCTGTGCCTTGCTTTAATCTTAATCAAGGCAACATTAAATTAACTAAAGAACCCAAGATTCGGGAGCAGAAAATCTATGCAGTGTTTGAGCCTGATTGCAGTTTGAGTGAATGAGTGGGTGTCAGTGAGTATGGAAGAGGGCTCCTGATTGTTGGATAACCTACCAGAATTCACTGTAAAAGCCCCCAAGCTATTTGTGGGTGGCATGGTGGCCCAGTGGTTAGCATTGCTGCCTCGCAGCGCCAGAGACCCGGGTTCAGTTCCCGCCTCAGGCGACTGACTGTGTGGAGTTTGCACCTCCTCCCCGTGTCTGCGTGGGTTTCCTCCGGGTGCTCCGGTTTCCTCCCACAGTCCAAAGATGTGCAGGTTAGGTGAATTGGCCAGGCTAAATTGTCCATAGTGTTAGGTAAGGTGTAAATGTAGGGATATGGTTATGTTGCGCTTCAGCGGGTCGGTGTGGACTTGTTGGGCCGAAGGGCCTGTTTCCACACTGTAAAATAATCTAATCTAATCTATTTGTGTGAGACACAAGATGCTCATGGCATCAGTGGAAATGTATTGTACTGTGAGTCAGAAGAAAAGACTATGCTGTTGAGAAAATAGAAGTCATGGTATTACTTACACATGATGTGAAAATTACATCCCAGCTGTTCCCACTTGTTGGCAGAAATATATTTCTTTTGTGCAACGTTGCAACCATTAATGTCATGTCCACCTGTCCTGAAGTGAATAGAATTGGCATCTGTAAAATTCTGGACTGACCTTACATTTCTATATTTTGATGACATCTCTGGACTCTTAGCACTTGTGTTGCTGTATTGGGTCATTAATTCCTGAAATCATCAAGCTATTGCTAACATTGACACTTGTTCAGTTTTGTTCCCTCATAATCTGTTCTGGAAATTTGTATAATATAAAGACTAGGTATCCAGAACTTGTATTTTCACCGCTTTTCTCTCTTGTGATTTGGAAGCCTTGCCAATTACATTTTTCTTTACAGTTTTATAACATTTTAAGTCATTACCTCACCACTGCATTGTGTATATCATCACCTATTTTGTGGAATAGATAGCAATTTGAGGCCATGCTGCTTTTGACAGACGGCAGTTAATACAAACAAAATAACAGGTTTTGGTATAAATTTACTGCTTGTTCATTCTAATGCCTCTGGATCATTCACCCCAGGCAGGCTGTTATTTCTGATGAGAGAGTCCACGCCACTTAAAACATCTCTCTCAAATCATACAGCACTACAAAATGAGCATGCTGCATGTGTTCATGGATGACTTATTGTACTTCATAGCTGCCCTTTGATACTATGGTGCTATTTATTAACAACTATAGACCAGAATTAGCAGGTATTGTACTAGTTTTGGTAGAATGCTGTGACCTGATATAATGTAAGCCACATCTATTATGCAATTGCAAACACCAGTATGAGTAGGCCATGCAGCTCCTTGAACTTACTCAGGTACTCAATGGATCATGGCTGATCTGATTGTATTTTAAATTCCACATTTCCATCTACCCCCAATAACCTTTTATTGTGTGTCTAATAAGATTCTATCTACCTCCAGCCTAAAATTACTCAATTACCCTGACTCCACAAATTTCTGAATGAGAGAGTTCCAAAGTCGTTCAGTCATGTGAGGGAAAGAAAAAATTCTCATCTGTATCCTAGATGGGCAGTACT
Organism: Chiloscyllium plagiosum; assembly: GCF_037043375.1. Lineage (NCBI taxonomy): Eukaryota > Metazoa > Chordata > Chondrichthyes > Orectolobiformes > Hemiscylliidae > Chiloscyllium > Chiloscyllium plagiosum. Next base: position 6,336,080 of record NW_028270170.1, read on the forward strand.
TAACTTTTAAATAGTGCCCCCTTGTTCAGAATTCAGTCTTTCCATGACAGCCCTTTTCTGCATCTACCTTGTCTCGACCCTTTCGGTTCATATATGTTCAAATCAATTTGTCCCTCACCCTTTTAAAGGCTATGGAGAAACAAGTCCAATTTGTCTGACTCCTCCTCATAAGACATCCTGCTCATTCCAGCAATAAAAACAAAAACATGCTGGAGAAACTCAGAATGTCAAGCTGTATCAGTGGAGAGAAAAAGAGAGGACAGAATTGCAAAGAATTCATATCGGATTCAAAACATAAACTCTGTATCTGTCTGTCAGGTGCTGCCAGTTGTATTGAGTTTCTACAGCATTTTCTCTTATTATTTCAAATCTCCAGCACCTGCAGTATTTTGCTTTAAATTGACTGCTCATTCTATTCAATTTAATAAACCTTCTATAATCTGCCTCCAAAGCAATGTTTACTAATAACCTAGAATTGAATGGTTACAGTACAGAAGTGGGGTGGGAGTGTATTTAGTCAGTTAGGTCTCTGCCAGTTCCGTGTGAAAATAATTCACATGGTCCCAGTATCCTGTCATGACACAGCAACTTCTTTCCCTTCAGATAACTGTACAATTTCTTCTTGAAAGCCATGGTTGACTCTGCCTCTGCCTGCACCACACTCTCAGGCAGTGCATTTCAGATCCCAACTATTCACTGCACATTTTGGGGATCAGCCGCATTATATTTAGCAATAATTTCGGGGCAGCATGGTGGCTCAGTGGTTAGCACTGCTGCCTCACAGTGCCAGGGACCTGGGTTCCATTCCACCCTTGGGTGACTGTCTGTGTGGAGTTTGCACATTCTCCTCGTGTCTGCCAGGGTTTCCTCTGGGTGCTCTGCTTTCCCCTCACAGTACAAAGATGTGCAGTTTAGGTAAATTCACCAAGCTAAATTTCCCATAGTGTTCAGGGAGGTGTAGGTTAAGTGCATTAGTCAGGGTAAATGTAGAGTAATTGGGTAGGGGAAGGGATCTGGGTGGGTTACTCTTTGGAGGGTTGGTGTGGACTTGTTGGGCTGAAGGTCTTTTTTTCCACGCTATCAATATTTATAACAGATATGAGCTCATTGACAATTCATTGGGCTTTGATACTGAACTTAGAAATAAATAAAACAAATTTGAATTTCTGAAGCATCTTTTGAGTCCACAGGACATCTGAAAGCACTTTACACTTAATGAAGTACATTTTGAAACGGAGTGCTGTTATATTGTAGGGAAACACATTTTAGATATTGTTCAGGTCATCAGGACAACAACCCCCCCCCCCCCCCCCCCCCACCCCACCATCGTTTCTTTTAATAATGTTGAGCTTTTATTTAACTTCCATCAGTGAGGTGAGACAGGTCTTGGATTAACATGTTATCTGAAAATAATAAAACTGTTAGTGTCAGCTTTGATCACATGCTCAAGTTTCATGAGCAGAAGTTGAACCTCCTGACTCAGAGGTGAGAACATTACCCACAGCTGATAAGATTCTGCTGTTGTGATTTTATGAGACTATTTATAATATGGAGACTTCTTAGAGTTATATTCAGATCAAGAAATTAGATGCCCAGTACTCTGCCTCCTCACTACAAATCTGGTTAACATTTTATTATTTTTAGCAGCAAGCAGGTAGTTTTTTAGAAGCTCTCACGAGAATTTGCAATAGCTTCATGACCAAATGGTCTTAATAGATTTCTAAAGTAAAAAGAAAAGACTTGCTTCCTCAGTTCTCTCTCTAAAAGATCTTTTATTTTCAAATATATATTTTAATGATAAGTATATAATACATATCATTTTTTAGAAGTGTGATTTTAAAATAGAGGCAGAAAGATTTTGATTAGTTCTGTTTCAGAATAAAAGTGTTATTTTTATAGTCAAAGTTATTCTGGAATAGTGACCCAAATATATTTATGTTAAGAAGTAATGACTTTAACCAACTGCCTAGCAGACCCTTGTGGTGTTAATAAATGAAATGTTTGAGTGATTATCTATAATGTCAAAATAGCCCCAGCGCATGCACTGGAGCAGGCTGGGTGTCAGCTCGCCAAAATAGGCATATTCACCTTCTACATCACCAAGGCACCCTTCCCCTTTCTTGTTTTCCCTTGTTTGCTCTACTCATCATTCCTGTCACTTGCTCCCCATCTCCTTCCCCTTTCCCCTTTCCTCCTTGTTTGCATCCCCATCCCCACCTTATTTTTTATTCTGTTATTACTGATTGAAGCACTCTGCTAAATCTTATATACCAGGTTCTCTTGTTCTACCCATGTTCTCATCTTAGGCCTTCTCAACCTAGATATCTGTTGTCGTCAAATGCAACTAACCTACAGATGAAGTCACAGTTATACAGCATGGAAACAGACCCTTCGGTCCAATACATCCAACACATAAACTGATCTAATCCCATTTATCAGCATTTGGCCCATATCCCTGTAAACCTTTCCTATTCATATACCCACCCAGATGTTGTAATTGTACCTGCCTTCACTGCTTCCTCTGTCAGCTTGTTCCATACATACACCACCCTCTGCATGAAAAAGTTATCTCTTATGCCCCCTTTAAATCTTTCCTCTCTTACCTTAAACCTATGCCCTCTAGTTTAGATTTGCCCACCCTGAGACAAAGACCTTGGCTATTCAACCTATCCATGCTTCTTGTGATTTTATAAACCTCTATAAGGTCACCCCTCCACCTCCAACACTCCCAGGAAAAAAAACTGTCATCCTCTCTCTATAGCTCAAACCCTCCAATCCCATCCATATTCTGGTAAGTCTTTCTGAAATCTTTCAAGTTTAACAACATCTTTCCTATAGCAGGGAGACCAAAATTGAATGCAGTATTCTAGAAGTGGCTTCACCAATATCCTGTACAGCTGCAACATGACATTCCAATTCCTATACTCAATGCAGTGACCAATGAAGACAACTTCTTCACCACCCTATCTATCTGCGACTCCACTTTCAAGGAATTATGAACCTTCACCCATGGTCTCTTTGTTTGGCAACACTCCCCAGGACCTTAACCATTAACTATATAAATCCTGCCCTGATTTGCCTTACCAACATGCAACACCAACATTTATCTAAATTAAATTGCAAGTGCCACCACAGAGCTTTGGTATCCAGAATTAGTTGAAAAACTAGAAGCCTGTGTACAAGAGCTACTCAAGATTAAAGTGGTGCTGGAGAAGCACAGCAGGTCAAGCAGCATCTGAGGAGTAGGAAAATTGACGTTTCAGGCTCCTGCCCAAAACGTTGATTTTCCTGCTCCCTTGCTGCCTGACATGCTGCTTTTCCAGCACCACTCTAATCTTGACTCTGATCTCCAGCATCTGCAGTCCTCACTTTCGCTTATAAGTGCTACCCAACTGATCTCTCCTATTCCTGAAAAGTTGAGTTCAGGTTTCTTCTGGAAGAGTGATCAAAAAACTTATATTTTCTGCGCAAACTATATCTGGCAAGACTTCAGAGACAATCATGCATAATTAGGGACTCCATCACACCCGCCAGAGCATCAGAACAACAGACTTCAGAGCATTCTACATGTCATCGTTGTTGCTTTCAACAAGAAGTCTAATAGTCAGAAAGTGTTGTTTTTTAAGGAGACCCTCTGAAACAAAAAAACTTGTTGTTTTATCTTTTGCTGAAGACTGTGTATTTGTCGTTTAGATTACTGAGAGGAACAACCATTTATACAATGTTAACAAGTTACTGCATCTTCATTGAATTGGTTGCTTTCATAATAGCTCAATAATTGCTATTATTAAAGGAACTTAGTGATTGATACTTTATTTAAAACTTTATAAAGGTAAGATATTTAATTGGTCATTGGTAACTGAGAAATAAATATTTATTTTGTGTAATGATCTATGGAATAGTGAGACGAGAGCAATACTGCACTCCTCCAGCCTCAGTCATAACACAAAGAACCCTGGCAAATTTTACTTTCTTTAATCAAAGGAAAATAAGGTAATTTGAAAAACTGTGTGGCATTGTTATGGGACCAATGACATTGGGAGGGAGCAGCAATGAAACAGGAATATGAAAGCACAACCTAGATTTCAAGCAAATAGTTGAAACAAAATGAGTCAGAAGTTACATTGGGCATGGTTTCAAATTTTTTTAATACTGTACTTTAGTTACAGCGAGTTTATCAGTGAGTGTTCCAGAAATGTGCTGTATTTAAACTTGAGGTTCTTTATCACAATCTTTTCTTTGGTTATGAGCTTTGGAAAGCCTGTCATGTTTTAGTGTTTGATCAGCAGTATCCACAACTGTCCTTCACAATTTTCAAGAACTTAGGCTGAATATGGGATCACTCCTTAAACCATGAACTCTGAGGTTATTCATGTAACTTTTCCACCTTGGCTAAGTCAGAGCAAACTGACTTTCAAACTTAAATTGTCTGTTCTTTAACACAATATGCAACACTTTTATCCACGAAATATTGGAACATCTGCTCTGTTCATTAATAAATACACCCTTAAAGACAAATGATGCCTTGAAAGAGCAGCAGAGCTTTGGAGGAAAATTAGTTTGGGTGTAAATAGTTTTTTGATGAAAGAAGTTACTGAATAAAGCATTACATGATCTAGGCGTGAAAAATCAGCAGATGGCAGTTTGTTTAAGAGTTTGTGGAAAATCTTGATGCACTTATGATCTTGATCAAGCATAATATTTCTTCGTAGATTACATATATTTTGCTCAGTAGTTGGTAGTAACAGCCCATAAAATTACATTTGAATTTAATGTATTCTTTATCTATATAGTAATTGTTCGGAGTTATTTCTGTGGGGCCTTTACCCACCAATTCAAACAGTTGTTTGTTTTATTAATTATACACATGGTTAGTAGATGATTGTAAATTACATTGTTCATAGTGTCCTTTGTTGATAATTTGTGATGTCAAAGAAACATTTACATTGCTCCTCGTTGCACTCTCAAAACATCTCAAAGCTTTAAGTAACATTACTTCTGGAGTGCACACACTATTATTTCATTAATAAAACATGGAAGACATTCTACAAATAACATTCAGGAAACAGTAGTGAGGTAAAGTGCAGGTTGATTTTTGGTGGGGCTTATTGAGGAAGGAATTTTGGCAAGGGTACTGAGAACTTTCAACTCTTGATTGCTGTGGGATGGATGAGACCTAATTAAATTTAAAGTCTCAGTCAAATGAGTTAGAATGTTCAAAGATTGGATGTCAACATCATTTCATATTTGAATATCAGTCTCATTCAAATGCTCAGGTGTTCAACTCAAACCCAGGGCCTTATAAATACCAACTAAAAGCAGCAATAAATGGAAACAAATGTGTTGAGGTGATTAATTTTCTATGCGAACAACATAATTGAAATAGATTTAGCTATTTTTCTAAAACACTGTGTTCTCTTGGCATCACACTTTCAGAAGGATATGAAGACCTTGGAGAGAGTAAATAAACTTTCTAGAGTGATTTCAGAGGTGAGGGGTGTTATGTGTACATTTATATGAATAGATTGGAAAAGTAGGTGTTGATCACAAGAGCAGAGAGCAGTAAGGACATTTAGTAAATGTGCTTAAATAATGAAGAAAATAAATAAAGATAAATGATTTCCTGTGGCTTAAAGGTTAATAAGAAGAAAGTATAGATGTAAGGCAATTGCCAAAAGAGCCAGAGCAGACAAGCAGGAGGCTGGAAGAACACAGCAAGCAGGCAGCATCAGGAAGTGGGAAAGTCGATGTTTCAGGTGTAATCCTTCTTCAGGACTGGGGGTAGGTGTACAGGGAGCTGCAGATAAAGGGGGTGACAGGGGCAGGGTGGTGAAGTGAGGATAGGTGAAGACAGGTAAAGGCTACAAGCTGATTGGTCAATGGGAGGAATGAATCCAGTTGGTGGCAGGAAGGAGTGGAAGGGAGAGGTTGGGAAGGAAGTCAGTGGATGAGAAGAGGGATTATTTGAAATTGGAGAATTCCTCTGGACTGTAGGCTGCCTAGGCAGAAGATGAGGTATTGTTCCTCCAATTTGCAGTTTGGTTCATTGTGGCAATGGAGGATGCCAAGGATGGTCATGTCCAAAGGGACTGAGAAGGGGAATAAAAATGGATGGTGACTGGGAGGTCCAGTCGACCTCTGCAGACCTGGCTGAGATGCACGGTGCACTGTTCCCTAAGTTTAAGTTCGGTCTCCCTAATGTAGAGAAGGCCACATCAGGAGCACCTGATGCAGTCGACTATGTTGGAAGAGAGGCAGGTGAATCTAAGTCTCACCTGAAAGGACTGTTTGGGGCCCTGGATGGAGGTGAGGGGGGTGGTAGTCTGGAGAATGGACCTCTATGTCTCAGAGGCCAAACGCCAACTCTCTGACACCACGTTCGATTCCCGCCTACCCCCCCACCCCGGCTTGCCCATGACACGACCACAACCCATCAGGCCAAAACCACCTGCACTGTTCGTGCTCTCATTGCCTCCGGTGATCTTCTCCCCATTGCCTCCAAACTCATAGCCCCCCAGCCCTACACTGCCCAGTTCTACTTGCTCCCCAAGATCCACAAGCCCAACTACCCTGGTTGACCCATCATCTTGGAATGCTCCTGCCCCACTGAACTCATCCCGTCCTACTTCAATTCCATCCTATCCCCCTTGGTTCAGGCACATCCGCAACACAAACCATGTCCTCCAACACTTCAGTAACTTCCAGTTCCCCGGTCCCCAGCACTTTATCAACACTATAGACGTGAGTTTGGTGGCAGTGTGGAAGAGATCACCGGAGGCAATGAGAGCACGGACAGCGCAGGTGATTTTGGCCTGATGGGTTGTGGTTGGGCTGTAGGCAAGGGGGGTGGAGGGGTGGGGGGGAGTAGGACGTGGTGTCAGAGAGTTGGCATTTGGCCTCTGTGACATAGAGGTCCATTCTCCTGACTACCACTGCCCTGCCTTTGTCAGCGGGTTTGATAGTGAACCAGGGATTGGTGTGGAGAGAGTGGAGAACTGCATGTTTGGAAGGGGTGAGGTTGGAGTGGGTGAGGGGGGGGGGGGGGGGTTGGTGAAATTGAGGCAGTCGATGTCACGTCGCCAGTCTGCATTGAATAGATCTAGGGTGGGTCCAAGACCAGCAGGGGGTGACCAAGTTGGGGAGGAAGGTTGGAGGTGGGAGAAGGGGTCCTCAGAGGGAGATTGGGCATTATTGTCAAAGAAGAAGATGCAGAGGTAGCAGAAGAAGAGCTCCACATCATGGCGGGTCCAGAATTCATTGAGGTGGGGGTGGAGGGCTACGATTGTGAGCCCTTTCCTAAGGACAGACCGTTCGGCCTCAGGGGGATAGTAGGTAACAGGAAACAAAGCTTTCTTACACAATGCATTGTTAAGAATTGGAATGCACTGCCTCACAGGATAATGGATAAAGATTCAACAGTGACCTTCAAAAAGGAATTGAGTAAATAATTGAAGAAAATATTGTCGGGATATAGGGAATGTTTCTGGGAGTAAACCAACTCACATTGGTCTTCCAACAGACAGATACAGTGAGTTTTCTTATGCACGGTACTAAACTTTTCGATCATATAGAGTCTCCTGAATTTTAATTTTAATTTCTTGATAACAAGTTGGAGTGGCAGAACAATATATTGGTGCAGTAACATGTTTGTAATAGTAGAGGCATCTTGGCATGATCTATTCTCCACACATTCTTTTATATAAACAAAATGTAGAGAAAATAATTACAGAAATTTGAGAAACTTTACCATTTTATGTACATTCTAGCAACTGACTCAAGACAGGTGTTGATAGACAACTAGATTAAAGATTACAAAGTGAATTAATGGTTCCTGTCTGACCTCCCAGATTTTGTTTGTATTTATAGACTCAACAAGGCAGGGATTAAGGTTTTTTTTCAACAGATAGAAATGAATGGTATTGAAAATGGAAATAAATCTTGCTAAGGATTCACTGCAGCTTGATTAGCAGAAAATTTAAAATATCCCTAAAATGCCCTTGTTCATCATGGGACAGTAGGATGATATTGTACAGTATCACAGGATTAGTAATCCAGAGACCTAACAACTTTCTGGGAACATGAGTTCAAATTTCATTGTTGATGGAAATTAAATTCAGTTAATAAAATCTAGAGTTGGTAGTTAGACCCAATAATGATGACCATTAAACTGATTGTTGTAAAAAGTTCATTCCTTAATATGCTTGAACCTTCTTTAAGGAGGGAAATCTACAAGGAAAATGTAGTAAAACTGGCAAATGAAATACTCTGGTCTGATTCATTTTTTTATATTTCAAAATGGAGGACCAGCCTTACTGGATTGTTCATTTCCAAATATTACGCATTATTTATCCGTCTTTCGCTCTGGGAATCTGCCATCCTTATCTGGTTTGACCTGCATATAATTCCAGACCGATGGAAATGTGGCTTACCCTCAAATGCCCTCTGAAATGGCCAAGTAAGTCATTCACTTGCACAATTGGTTGACCAGTCAGAGATGGATAACAAATACTGGTCTTGCCAGTAATACCAAGATCTCATTAAATTACAAGGAAAAGAAAAAGGTGACTGAGTGAGTTACTAGAGTATTATTAGCAACCGGAAAGCACGATCAATCACATCTTCAGAAGGGGAGAAACGGTATGGAAAAAACAGAAAAACACAGAAACCTGTAGAGAATCAAAACGAACAATCTATTATCCTAATACTCAGTGTATTACTGGCTCATTCCAGAAAGAATTTGGCAGACTCACGACTGCTCTAAACATACTTTATAAAAATGTTCATTTGAGTCAGCTACTTGACATCCCACAATCCATTTTTGAGATGTAGCCAATCATTTTGAGATCAGAGTAACAACCAGACACTTTATTTGACTGGAGACCTTTGAAGCATAGTTTTTAATCATTGTAGAGAATGCAGCAATTTAAAATGAGACTGACTGTTTATTGTAACAAAACCTGGAAGTTGATTTTAATCTTAAGTAGATTTCAGGAGAAAGTGGTTGAGTATTTCAGAGTCTAAGTAATTTAGATTTTGGATTCCATTTACAGAGAATTACTTAGAATTTATATCATTGAAAGTGCCATTCGGCCCATTTTGAGCTTATGCTTCATATGAGTGACTTCTCAGTTTCCTTCATCTCATCCTATCCATATATCCGCTGTTCCTTTCTCTACATTTTTTTTATCAGTCTTCTAAATACATTGACGCTATCACCTTGACTTCAGCAGTAATGTGTTTGACGTTCTCACATTTTCCTGAGTATTGAGGTTTATCTTGAATTCTTTATTGAATTTGTTAATTGCTGTCTTATGTCAACAATTATCCTTATTTTGATTTTTCTCCATAATACAGCTGTTCCAAGTTCCAGTGGGAAAAGAAAACAGAGTGGCTGCTGCCAACAAAAGGTCAGATGACATTTTAGCAATTTACCAACTTCTGTGGATAACTGAAGAATTGGAGGTTTGGGATGGGGGTGAATTTGATACAGGGGAAGGGCAACATGACCAGTAGGGGCAGCCATAGTGAGAGAATGTCACAATCTCAGAATCCTACTCCTAGTTCCACACTTACTCTGGAAAACCTTTTTATAGTCCACATACCTGCTGTAGCCACACATCACCCAATCTTTGGCTGTTCCCTCACTCAGATTCTGGTGAAAATGCAATTGAAATCTATTGATGCAATAGGTCCCTTATTTTCATCAAATCACAAGGCACCCAACTGCTCTAAGCAGGCACTACATCTGTCTGCATTTTAATATCAAAAATTGCTGTGTGGTTCAGTGGGTAGCATGCTCACTTCTCACAAGTTTTCATATTCAAGTCCAACTCCAGAGCTTTAGCACAAAAACAAAAGAAGCTGACACTCCTGTGCAATATACAGGTATTGGGAATTGTACAATTTTACTACTGCCGCTTCAGTTTTGCCAGAACCAATCAAATTGTTTAATGGGGGAAGAAAGACTGCAGTGTCAGATGAGCTATACATTCAGTGAGATGTTAAACCAAAGCCTTATCTGCTTGTTTAGGTTAATGTAAAAATCCCACAACATTAGTTTGAAGAAGAGTAGTGGAGTTATGTTGTAATGTTGGGCGTGATATAGATATGAAAATTAGTGCTGCATGTAACAGGGTAAGGCAGTAATCATGGGTGATTTCAATTTACATGTAGACGGTGTAACTCGAATGTGCTAATGTGTGAAAGGCAAATTCCTGGAATGAGATGATTTTCTGGTGCAGCATGTTGAGGAACCAGGCTATTCTGGACCTAATATAATGCAATGAAAAGGGCTAATTACTAATCTTGTAATAGCCTAAGCTTTATGGAAGACTGACCAAAATACTTTTACATTAACTTTGAAATTAATGAGGTTCAATCTAAATCAGTTGTCTTAAATCTAAACAAAGAAAGCTATGAAGGTTTGAGATGCAAGTTAGCTATGGTGGATTAGGAAAATACATTCAAGTCTATGAATGTAGATGGATAATATCTTGTATTTAAATACCTAATTCAAGGTTTATGACAAACATACATTCCTTTAATACATAAAACCCAACAAGAAAAATAAGTTGACTGTGTCTCAGAAAAGAATTTAACTTCTATTAGAACAAAGGAAGAGACTTAGAATGTTGCCAAAAAAATCGTAATAAGCTTGGGGACTGGGAGCATTTTGGAATTCAGCAAAGAAGTACCAAGAAATTTATAAAGAAAAGGAAAATGGAATATGAATGTAAACTAGTAAGAAACTCAAAAATGGACTGTATAAGCTTCTCTATTTATGGAAAAAGGAAGAGATTAATGAAAACAACTGTGGGTTCTTTACAGGCAGAAATATACAATGGAAACTAGAATAGTAGCAGAGAAACTAAATAATTACTTTATGTCTGCCTTCGCAAAGGAAGATACAAGAAACCTCCCAGAAATAATAGTGATGCAAGAGATTAGTGAAAATGAGGAACAGAAAGAAATGAAAAATGTAGTGTTAAAGAAAATAATGGACTGAAAGTTGACAAATCTCCAGTATCTGATGATATAAATCCTGGAATATTAAAAGAGTTGGCTGTAAATATTGTGGATGCATTGGTGATTATTCTGTCAAAATTCGATAGATTTGGGAACATTACCTACAAATTGTAATAAAACCAAATGTAACATCACTATTTGAGAAAGTGGGTTGGGTGAAAATGGAGAACTACAGACTGTTAGTCTGACACCAGTAATTAGGAAAATATTAGAGTCAAAAAGTATGTTGCTAGAAAAGCACAGCCGGTCGGGCAGTCTCTGAGGAGCAGGAAAATTGATGTTTCGGGCATAAGTTCTTCAAGATATTCTTGAAAATATTAAAATCTATTATAAAGGATGTGAGAATTGGGCACTTAGAAAACAATAATCTGATTGGGCAGAGTCAACATGGACTTACAAAAGAGAAAACGAGTTTGATGCATCCTTTAGAGTTTTTTTGAGGATGTCACTAGCAGATTAGAAAAGAAGTTGATTCGTGTATCTGGATTTTCAGAAGAATTTTGAAAATGTTCCACACAAAGTTAGTGAAAGAAATAGAATGCATGGGATAAGGGGTAAAATACTGGTATTACATTCCTGAAGTATTTAGGAAGGCAAAAAGATTTGAGTAGATAGTAAAGATGCCTTTCTCCAATTGTATGAAACCTTCTTGAGGCCACACCTGGAATACTTATATAGTTTTGATCCCTTACCTAAGGAAGAATGTAATATCCATGAAAGAAGTGCAGTGGAAATTTGTGATATCCTGTGATTTGTGATATTCTGGAATGGCATGACAGTCCAATGAAGAGAAACTAAGATAGGACCTGTATTTTCTAAAACTTAAATGCATGAAAAGCAATCTCATCAAAACTGACAAAAGTTCTTAAAGCACTCATTGGTGTTTCAGCCAGTCCCTGGGTGAGGTTCCCAAATTTCTTTATGGTTCCAGATAGGACACCTCCAGCTATTAGGTTCCTGGGTGAGGAGTAATGAATTGGCTCCTCTCCTTTATTCCCTAGCTCCTCAATTTCTTACAACAAGGTTAATTTAAGAAGGATCCCTTCCTTTGTTGATACCTCCCCACACCTCCACCCCGACCAAATTCAACTACATTTTAAAAGGAGTCAATTTAGCCAGGTTTCTTGAGTTAATAAAAGAGTGAGTATATGAGTTATTAAATTCAAGAAAAAGTAATAACACAATACACACAGATGAGGAATAAGAAGTCAGTCATAGAGTCATAGAGATGTACAGCATGGAAACAGACTCTTCGGTCCAACCCATCCATGCCGACCAGAAATCCCAACTCCATCTGGTCCCACCTGCCAGCACCCTGCCCATATCCCTCTAAACCTTTCCTATTCGTATACCCATCCAAATGCCTCTTAAATGTTGCAATCGTACCAGCCTTCACCACATCCTCTGGCAACTCATTCCATACACGTACCACCCTCTGCGTGAAAAAGTTGCCCCTTATGTCTCTCTTATATCTTTCCCCTCTCACCCTAAATCTATGCCCTTTAGTTCTGGTCTCTCCAACCCCAGGGAAGAGACTTTGTCTATTTATCCTATCCATGCCCCTCATGATTTTGTAAAGCTCTGTAAGGTCACCCCTCAGCCTCCAACGCTTCAGGGAAAACAGCCTCAGCCTGTTCTGACCCTCCCTGTAGCTCAAATCCTCCAACCCTGGCAACATCCTTGTAAATCTTTTCTGAATCCTTTCGAGTTTCACAACATCTTTCCGATAGGAAGGAGACCAGAATTGCACGCAATATTCCAACAGTGGCTGAACCAATGTTCTGTACAGCCGCAACATGACCTCCCAACCCCTGTACTCAATACTCTGACCCATAAAGAAAAGCATACCAAACGCCTTCTTCACCATCCTATCTCCCTGTGACTCCACTTTCAAGGAGCTATGATCCTGCACTCCAAGGTCTCTTTGTTCAGAAACACTCCCTAGGACTTTACCAATAAGTGTATAAGTCCTGCTAAGATTTGCTTTCCCAAAATGCAGCACCTCGCATTTATCTGAATTAAACTCCCATCTGCCACTTCTCAGCCCATTGGCCCATCTAGTCCAGACCCTGTTGTAATCTGAGGTAACCCTCTTCGCTGTCCACTACACCTCCAATTTTCGTGTCATCTGCAAACTCCAAAAAGAAAATAGAAGTTTAGGTTGTTTGTGAAAAAATAGATGGTAGAATGTTGCAGCCCCGTTCCAAGGCATAGAAGTGAGGGCATTGACATAGATACTTGAACTACATTAGAGTGGTGCTGGAAAAGCACAGCAGTTCAGGCAGCATCCGAGGAGCAGTAAAATCGACATTTCGGGCAAAAGCCCTTCATCAGGAATAGAGGCAGAGAGCCTGAAGGGTGGAGAGATAAGTGAGAGGAGGGTGGGGATGGGGAAAAAGTAACAGAGTACAATAGATGAGTGGGGGAGGGATGAAAGTGATAGGCCAGGGGTGGGGGGGGGGGGGGGGGGGGAAGGTGGAGTGGATAGGTGGAAAAGTAGATAGGCAGGTAGGACAAGTCATGGGGACAGTGCTGAGCTGGAAGTTTGGAACTGGGGTGAGTTGGGGAAGGGGAAATGAGGAAACTGTTGAAGTCCACATTGATGCCCTGTGTTCTGAGGTGGAAGATGAGGCGTTCTTCCTCCAGGCGTCTGGTGGTGAGGGAGCGGCGGTGAAGGAGGCCCAGGACCTCCATGTCCTCAGCAGAGTGGGAGGGGGAGTTGAAATGTTGGGCCACAGGGCGGTGTTGTTGATTGGTGCGGGTGTCCCAGAGATGTTCCCTAAAGCGCTCTGCTAGGAGGCGTCCAGTCTCCCCAATGTAGAGATTGCATCGGGTACACTAAATGATATTGGTGGATGTGCAGGTAAAACTTTGTTGGATGTGGAAGGCTCCTTTAGGGCCTTGGATGGAGGTGAGGGAGGAGGTGTGGGCGCAGGTTTTGCAATTCCTGCGGTGGCAGGATGGGAGGGTGGGTTGTAGGGGGAGGGGGGCATGGACCTGACCAGGTAGTCATGGAGGGAATGGTCTTTGTGGAAGGGGAAAGGAGTGGGGAGGGAAATATATCCCTGGTGGTGGGGTCTGTTTGGAGGTGGCAGAAATGTCAACGGATGGTTTGGTTTATGCGAAGATTGGTAGGGTGGAAGGGCCTGACTGCTGTGCTTTTCCAGCACCACTCTAATCATAGATACTTGAACTGTTTAACTTGCGATCCTTGGCTTGTTAACACATTGACTGAAATATTTTTGTCAAGATTAGGTACTTACATCTACATTATAGTATTCTACAGACCCGATTTATATTCTCTCTGAACTATTTCTCCAATTGGAAAAAAAGTTCATCTCTGTCTCTTTCTTCACCTTTTGAGTTCCAAGCAATTAAGCATCTTTGGTTCTGTCCTCTCAGTTTGGACACACATCTAATACTGTTAGCTGGTTTTAGCATGCAACCACAACAAAATCACATTGAAATTAATTATTCTATACTAAAAGCTCAGTTTAACAATTTTGTCCATGAACTCTGTACTTACATTGTCACTTAAACCTAACTATTTAACCTAGATGGACAAAGACCTCCACCTCCTTTTGAGATAAAAGGAAGAACCAAGCACTACTTTAACTTGTTTTTTTAAAGGATCATTGTTTTTTTTGTGGAATGATTATAAACTTTACTGATACTTTAGCTATCTTGGTCCCAGTATCAGCTTGACTGCTGGTGAAACCCTTCACATTTTTTTACTTCCGCACTCATGCCAGCATACAAATTAGAAGCAGAAATAGACAATTCGTCCTTTAAAACTGCTCTGCCATTAAGAAAATCGTGGCTGATCTGTTTGTGTGCTAAATTTTGCATTCCCACCTTTGTGGTAGAATCATGAGAGGTCTGCCAAGGCCTATCTCAACGTCAATGTTCATCAATGCAAACCCATTTCCCTGCACTTGGCCCACATCCTTCTAATCCTTTCCTATCCATGTATTTGTCTAAATATCTTTTAAATATTGTTAATGTACCCGTCTCAATCACGTCCACTGGCAGCTCATTCCATATGCGTACTACCCTCTGTGTAAAAAACTTGCCCCTCATGTTCCCTTTTATTCTTTCCCCTCTAACCTTACATTGATTCCCTCTAGTCCTTGATTCCCCAACCTTGGGAAAATGACTGAGTGCATTCAACCTATTCATGCCTCTCATGATCTTACACACCTCTATGAGGTCACCCCTCAGTCTCCTACACTCTAACGACAAAAGTCCTAGCTTGTCCAACTTCTCCCTATAGCTCAGACCATTGAATCCAGGCACCATTCTTGTAAATTTCTTCTGCACTCTTTCCAGTTTAACTAGGTGACCAAACCTGAGCACAATACTCCAAGTGCGACCTCACCAATATGCTGTATAATTGCAGTATAACTTGTATACTCAGTGCCCTGGCTGATCAAGGCCAGTGTGCCAAAAGCCTTCTTCACTGCACTGTCTACCTGTGACTCCACTTTCAGAGAACTGAGAACCTGAACTCCAAGATCCCTCTGTTCCACTGCGCTCCTTAAGGCCTTTCCATTCACCATGAAAATCCTACCTTTATTTGACTTTCCAAAATGTAAGATCCAGGGCAACCAGCCATATGCACCACATGTCACGACACTGGCCTTCAACATTTGCCAATCCCTCATGATCCTCATGGCACCTTTCAGATCCACTTGCAGGATACTGAAGAGACACAGACCTTCCTTGCTGAGACCAACTTGTAACTAGCACTGAAAAGCTGCTATCTCATGACAGGACCCAGCTCATATATTGGGCCAAGCTACATTTCCAGGCTGCTCACTTACTTGTTTAGTGTCCAGTCACTTAATGCTTACCAGTTTGTTTACAGCTCCATGCCATGCCTTTTCCTGCCTATTAGTGTTTTGGTGCTTCAGTTAGAGCCACTCTCAGTGCTGTAAAATTGAGGTCCTCTGGTGTGCAAACACACAGACCGACTGCTTGTAATGCTTGTAAGTGGGGATGTGTCTGGGATTGGCCGTTGTGGAAAGTCTTACTGCAGACACCGAGATATCAATCTAACACCTATAGCATGTGTTGGCTGCCTGTGAGGTAAACACACTTTGCACATTATTCAATCAAAAGGCCATGTTGGAAGGTGGATGGAGGCTAGTCCTCAGTATGCTCAAGGAGAGATAGAACATAGAACGTTACAGCGCAGTACAGGCCCCTTGGCCCTCAATGTTGCCCCGACCTGTGAAAATAATCTGATGCCCATCTAGTTTACACCATTCCATTATTATCCCCTTGTGTTAACCTTCACCATCTGAGGAAAAATGCTCTCAATGCCCACCCTATCTAACCCTCTGATTATCTTATACTTCTCGAGTAAGTCACCACTCAACCTTCCTCTCTCCAATAAAAGCAGCCTCAGTTCCCTCAGTCTTTCCTTGTAAGACCTTCCTTCCATACCAGGCAACATCCGAGTGTGTCTCCTCTGAACCCTTTCCCAAAGCTTCCACATCCTTCCTATAATGCGGTGACCAGAACTGCATGCAATACTCCAGGTGCGGCCTTACCAGTGTCTTGTACAGCTGAAGCATGACCTCGTGGCTCTGAAACTCAATCCCCTACCAATAAACACTAACACGCCATATGCCTTCTTAACAACCCTATCGACCTGGGTGGCAACTTTCAGGGATTCATGCACCAGGACTCCAAGATCTCTCTCTGTTCATCTACACTGCCAAGAATTTTACCATTAGCCCAGTACTCTGCATTCCTGTTACTTCTTCTGAAATGAACTACCTCACACTTTTCCACATTAAACTCCACTTGCCACTTCTCAGCCCAGTTCTGCATCTTAAGTTTAAGTGCATTTAAGTTGTCATTGGACAGGCTTATGGATGTACATGGAATAGTGTAGGTGGGAAGGGCTTCAGATTAGTATGACAGGGCGACGCAACATCGAGGGCCGAAGGGCCTGTATTGCCCTGTAATGTTCTATGTTCTCTGTTGTCTATGTCACTCCATAACCCACAACATCCTTCGGCATTATCCGCAACTCTGCCTACTTTAGTGTCATCTGCAAATTTACTAACCCATCTTTCTATGTCCACATCCAAATCATTTATAAAAATTATAAACAGTAGTGACCCCAAAACAGATCCTTGTGGCACACCACTTTTCCCAGCAACCACCATCCTCTGTCTTCTTTCAACTAGACAATTTCTGATCCACACCACTAAGTCACCTTCAATCCTGAAACTCTATTTTGTGCAATACCCTACCGTATGGAATCTTATCAACACCTCACTGAAGTCCATATACATCACATCAACCATTTTACCTTCATCCACCTGTTTTGTCACCTTCTCGAAGAACTCAATAAGGTTAGTGAGGCACAACTTACCCTTCACAATCCCTAATCAAATTATTCCTTTCCAGATGAATATAAATCCTATCTCTTATAAACTTTTCCAACATCTTACCCACAACCGAATTAAGGTTCATTGGCCTATAATTACCAGGATTGTCCTGACTCCCCTTCTTAAACAAGGGAACAACATTTGCTATCTCCAGTCTTCTGGCACTACTCCTGTTGACAATGATAACATAAAGATCAAAGCCAAAGGCTCTGCAATCTCCTCCCGAGCTTCCCAGAGAATCTGAGGATACATCCCATCCAGCCTCTGCCCCGCCCTGGAGTCTTATCTATTTTCAGAGCTTCCAAAATTGCTAAAACCTCCTCTTTGTCAAACTCAATCCCATCTAATCCTGTAGCCTGTATCTCCATATTCTCACTTTCATTGCCCTTTTCCAATGTGAATACTGACGAAAAGTATTCATTCAGCGCATCCCCAAGTCCTCAGATTCCACATGCACAACTTTCCACTACTATCTTTGATTGGCCCTAATCTTACTATAGTCATTCTTTTATTCCTGATATACCTATAGAAGGCCTTAGAGTTTTCCTTGATCCTATCCACCAACAACTTTTCATATCCTCTCCTGGCTCTTCTCAGCCCTCTCTTTAGATCTTTTCTGGCTAGCATATAACTCTTGCGCCCCCTAACTGAGCCTTCACGCCTCATCCTCACATAGGCTTTCTTCTTCTTGACAAGAGTTTCAACATCTTTAGTAAACCATACCTCCCTCTCTCGACAACTACTTCCCTGCCTGATAGGTATATACCTATCAACGACCTGCAGTAGCTGTTCCTTGAATAAGCTTCATATTTCAAGTCTGTCCATCCCCTGCAGTTTTCTTCCCCATCCTATGCATCCTAACTCTTGCTAAACGCATCATAATTGCCTTCCTCCCAGTTATACCTCTTTCCCTGCATTTTATACCTATCCCTGCCCATTGTAATTGTAAACATAACCAAATTATGGTCACTATCACCAAAGTGCTCACCTACCTCTAAATCTAACATCTGGCCAGGTTCATTCCCCAGTACCAATTCAATATGGCATCTCCCCTTGTTTGGCCTGTCTACATACTGTGTCAGAAAACCCTCCTGCACACACTGAATAAAAACTGACCTATCTAAGCTACTTGAACTATAGCATTCCCAGTCAATATTGGGGAAGTTAAAGTCCCCCTTAACAACTACCCTGTTACTCTTGCTCCTACCTAGAATCATCTTTGCTATCCTTTCCTCTACATCCCTGGAACAAATCGGAGTCCTATAGAAAACTCCCAATAGGGTGACCGCTCCTTTCCTGTTTCTAACCTCAGGCCAAATTACCTCAGTGGATGAATCCTTAAACATTATCTCAGTTGCTGTAATACTACCCTTGATTAACAATGCCACATCCCTCCCCCGCTCACCCTTTTTACCATCATTTCTGTTCTTACTGAAATATCTAAATCCTGGAATCTGCAACAACCATTCCTGTCCCTCCTCTAGCCATGTCTCTGAAATGGCCACAACATCGAAATCCCAGCTACCAACTCATGTTGCAAGTTCATCCACCTTATTCCGGATGCTCCTGGCATTGAAGCGCACACATTTCAAACCAACATCCTGATTGCCAGTGTCCTCACATGACCTTGTAAACCTATCCCTGACCTCACTACCCTCAACCTCCTGTACACTGGAACTACAATTCAGGCTCCCATCCCCTGCTGCATTAGTTTAAACTGCCCCGAAGAGCAGTAGCAAATCTCCCCCACAGGATCTTGGTATCCCTCTGGTACAGGTGAAGACCATCCTGTTTGGAGAGTACCCACCTTCCCCAGAAAGAACTCCAATTATCCAAGAATCCAAAACCCTCCCTCTTGCACTATCCCTGCAGCCACATGTTCAGCTCCGCTCTCTCCCTGTTCCTTACTTCACTAGCACATGGCACAGTCAATAAACCAGAGATAACAACTCTGTTTGTTCAAGCTCTAAGCTTCCACCCTAGCTCCCTGATTTCTGCCTTGGATCCCCACCTTTCTTCCTACCTATGTCATTGGTGCCTATGTGGGCCATGACTTGGGGCTGCTCCCCCTCCCCCTCAAGGATCCTGAAAACATTATCAGAGACATCACGAACCCTGGCACTTGGGAGGGAACACACCATTTGTGAGTCTCTCTCATTCCCACAAAGCCTCCTATCTGTCTCCCTAACTATGGAGCCCCCAATGACTAAAGCTCTATTCCACTTCCCTCTTCCCCTCTGAACAACAGGGACAGACGTTGCACCAGAGACCTGTACCCCACTGCTTATCCCTGGTAAGTCATCCTCCCCAACAGTATACTTATTGTTGAGGGAAACCACCACAGGAGAATTTCTGCACTACATGCCGGTTCCCTTTCCTACTCCTGACTTCTTCATGTGGCTGTGGAGTAACTACCTCCCTATAACTCCTCTCAATAGCCCCCTCTGCCTCCCGAATGATCTGAAGTTCATCTGGCTCCGGCTCCAGCTCCAGTTCCCTAACACGGTTCTCGAGGAGCAGGAGTTGGATGCGCTTCCCACAAATGAAGTCAGCAGGGACATTAGAGGTGGCCCTTACCTCCCACATACTACAGGAGGAACATTCAACTGCCCTAACCTCCATTCCCACTATTCTAAATTCCCAAATAAACCACTGAAAAAAATGAAACACAAAAGAAAAAAATTATTATCTTACCAACTGATGCACAGAACATTTTGTTTGGTCAGAGGAAGAGGATGGGTGGGAGACACTACCCGAGTAGTGTTTCAGGTAAAGCAGCCTCCCAAATTTGTAACTTTGTGACGTCTCCGACAGCCTCCCGCTCAATGCTCCCACACGTCCTGCTGCTGGATCAACAATGGCCTGACTTCCTGTTGCGGGATCAACAAGATCAGGGGGTCCCGGCACTGTCCAGTGACTTGACCACAGTCAGTCATCTGCTCAGACTAAATATGGTCAGGGGATATGCCTGAAAACAGTCTGGGGAGTGGCAGCAATCTGTCCTGTAGAACCATCACAAGCCATCAGGGGATCTGTAAATCATCTTCCAGAGACCTGCTGGACAACAGTCAGAGATCTGGTCAGTCATGTCTAGAGGTTGCTTATGAAAGTCAGTCAGATGTCTGGGGTAAATACGATGTTGGCTGTCCATCATTGATTGTTGAGGGTGTGCAAGGGGACTGTAGAGGCAATTGGAGGGTCAAGGCAGGGCTTTAGGGAGGAGGCAGTGGCATGTGTAGCTGGTGGAGACAAAGATGGTATGGGGTGGACAGAACAGAATTGGATGGAATAGCTGAGGGTGAGTGTTATTGGCAGTGACCATCACCCAGGACTTCACTAGGGGGTTTAGTGGACCAAAGCTGGCATCATTAAGGTGTAATGTCAAGGTTTCGGGCAGGGAGGACAAGTGGGTGAGAGTTCAATGTTGGGCTAGTGCAGCAGCTTTTTATAGATGGCACAGCACAAGAGGTGACAATCTTTTGGCAAATATCTATTGATTGGTTACTTGTTCCAGGAACAATATATGGTAAGATGGGAATAGAATTAAATGAGATGGATGCTGTAGGGTGGGCTAGGTAGTTAATGAGGCAGGCTTGAAAAGATGTGGTAAGAAATCTCATTATGCTTCACAGCAAAAAACTGCCCAAAAAAATAACTGTCACACTGCCAACAAACTTGAGATTTAGCACAATCTCTCAATTCTGCAAGATATTTTTTTAACTTTCTCCAATGTCCCCATACACTGTTTTTGGAATTTGGAGATCAGAATTGGTCACAGTACTCTAAAGATAAATTAGTATCAGGAGTAGCTTGCTCCACCACTCAATAAATTAATGACTGATCTGAATGTGGCCTCAATTACATATTCCACCAATCCCCCCAAAAAAAAGTTGACTCCTTTGTTAGGAGTTTCTATCTATCTCTGTGTTTACCTATCTCTGGGGAAGAGAGTTCAATACTTACAACCCTCTGAGGGGAAAAGTTCCTCCTCATCTCTATCCAAAATGGGAGGTTCCTTATTTTTAAACAGTTTCCATCCAAGTTTAACTTAGGTTTGTTTTTGAATTCTGTTCTTTCAGAAATAAACCTAATACTTTATTTTCATTTTTGATGGCCCTATAACTTACTCTGAAGCAACTTGGCTGCTTAATTATGCTAACAATTTTAGAAGCATGCCTTTGTTGTTTGTTATGACTATTTCAAGCATCTGACAAAAATACTTGCTCGACATTTTCATGTTACGTCAGTGCCACTCTGAACTAAAATATTTTAAATCTTTAAACATATTTCCCTTATTGCTGATGATGTGTGCTCACAATTCTCTCCCAACTGCTACATACATTTAGATAAAGTTTTGGCCCAAGTCAGAATTGCGACAAAATGACAGGAATCTGTTTTTTACTTTTTCTAAGGCAGCATATCACAGTGGAAGGAACTAAGGATCTTAATCATTTGTTTCTACGTACAGACTCAAAAGAAAGTGACATCACTTACAGGAAATAATGAAAAAACATCATTTGCATTCTGAAATACAGAGAAGTGCTGAC
This sequence comes from Chiloscyllium plagiosum, assembly GCF_037043375.1. Taxonomy (NCBI): domain Eukaryota; kingdom Metazoa; phylum Chordata; class Chondrichthyes; order Orectolobiformes; family Hemiscylliidae; genus Chiloscyllium; species Chiloscyllium plagiosum. The sequence continues at coordinate 6,358,056 of NW_028270170.1, forward strand.
ATCTGAACTTCTTTTACCAGGAATGTCGATACACTGTGTAATACAATTAGTCATCCTGCTATTGCTTTTCTGGGATCCCAAGAGTTTATGCAATTCACAGCTGTTGAAGTGCCAGTGTCATCAAAATGCAAATTCATCACAATCTTAAGTCACAACAACAACTTGCACTTATATAGCAATGTGGGCATAGTAAAATGTCCCAAGGTGTTTCACAGAAGGATTATCAAACAAAACCAAACACTGAGGCATAGAAAAAAGGTAAAGTCGCCATCATCCAAGCGTACCATAGGGTTGCTGTTTCATTACAGAGAGATGATTGGTGATAGTTTAACCTGAGCATCGCCACACCTCAGGCGAGGGGAGAGGAAGAGAAAGAGAATCCTTCATGGTGACTTCAGCTGGTGCAGGAATTGAATTAAACTTGATGGCATTACTCTGCATTGCAAAAGGCCATCCAGCCAACAGGGTTAGAATAATGCTCACTTGTTTGCTCACAATTGGGGAAGTTTCACTGTTAGTTTTGCTATTTTAATTTTTCTGAAATTTTCTGAAACTGAAAATTGCTCAGAATTGTGAAGCATGTGATTTTTTAAGTGGAAGATAAAGTCATGTAGAGTAGAGAAGATTGTATTCATGCAAACTCCACATCCATGCGAATAACAATGCATATGTGAAACGGTCATTGGGTTGCTCATCTCTAATATTGACATCAATAACTTGGTTTGTCATTATTTTGGTTTGTTTTGAAAGAAATTGTAATTTGACCAGCAATGAATAGAATCATAGAACAAGTTACCAGAAAAGGTAATTATGTAGAATATGTGGCATAGAAATAGATAAATTGACCCAACTATCCTATATTGATATTTATGCTCCACATAAGTCACTGCAAATCTACATATACTTTTCTACCTTTCTCTTTTTTGTCTAGCTTCCTCTTAAATGTATCTACACTACTTTCTTCATCTACTACACATGGCAATGACTTCTCCATTCTTGCCAATCTCTGTGTAAAGAAGCTATTCCTGAATACTTTATTGTTATGGCACCTCGTGTTGTTTTTACCAAAAGTACAGGCATTTTCTCTAGATGACCCTATCAGTCACAACCTTAAAGCCCTCAATCATGTCCGACCTTAGTCTTCTCTGATGAATGGGCAAAGCAAATGGATTGACAAGGTCATTTGTTGCATTTCTCTAGAATGAACTGATTAAGGAGTAAATAAGTGACATTTTCAAAAGTAATGACAGATTGTAGGCAAATCACTTTGCCTTAATTATAAAAGTCCATATGGCCTTGAACACTGCAAATATTTGCGTGTGAATAGTTAATTTAAGATTACACGCTGCAAGATTTAAAATCAATGCCTTACTGGAACTCATTAAATACCAATTAGTTTGCAATACAGTATGATTAGCCTTAATACAAAATCAAAACACTGCTGAAGTTAAATACAAAGAAAATTACTGGAGATAGAGTTATAGAGATATGCAGCATGGAAACAGACCCTTCGGTCCTATTCATCCATGTCGACCAGATATCCCAACCCAATCTCGTCCCACCTGCCAGCACATGACCCATATCCCTTCAACTCTTCCTATTCATACACGAATCCAGGTGCCTTTTAAATGTTGCAATTGTACTAGCCTCCACCACTTCCTCTGGCAGTTCATTCCATACACATACCACCCTCTGCGTGAAAAAGTTGCCCCTTAGGTCTCTTTGACATCTTTTCCCTCTCACCCGAAACCTATGCCCTCTAGTTCTGGACTCTCCAAACCTAGGGAAAAGACTTTGTCTATTTATCCTATCCATACCCCCTCATGATTTTATAAGCCTCTGTAAGGTCATCCCTCAGCCTCCCACACATTTGGTGGCATCAATGAAGAGATAGTGTTAATGTTTCAGTTGCTGATCTTACATTAGAAGAGATTGGCACAAAAATTTGCTGTGCCCAAATTAAGTCTGTTTGTTTAAATATAAAATAATGTTTTCTATTCATATGCCAGAAATCATTACCTTTGCTCTATTTTCCATTTAATACATTCCCTCTAACATCCTCCCTTGCACTCATTATTTGAATATTTTCCAGTTTAAACAAATACATTCAGATAGGTTCGAAGCTCTTTTGCTTGCCTGCATATCTCAAACAAATAAAAAATGTGCTTTTTGCTTGAACTTTCTCTTTTCCTGCCTTGAAGACACCAAATCATGAGAGAAATTTAGCTTTATCTTTAGAATACAACCTGAAGAAGGGGCTTTTAGATAAGGCATTGCACTTCCAGAATCACTGGGCGAAACTTTGCCAGAAATTGGTGAATTGTCAATGTTGGTGAGTTTCATAGAGGGCTTCTTGTTGTGGGCCAGCAGGTTTTCTCACACTGTCTTCCCAAACTTACCTCATTACTTATACACCATACACCTGACACCTCGCTTGTTGTATCCTACCGCTCTTTAAGTGGAGCTACTTGACATTACTGGGTCTTCCCAGGATTCCTGTCACCAGCGGCATCTTTAAAGTCCATCCTTGCACCAGGTCAAGCGCTGTCCTGTGATTCCTGGCAATTTCCACAGACATGTTGGACAAAACTTTGGCATCCAGCTTTGCTGATAGGGTCTTGAAGATCAAGGTGGACAGAGTGTTGCGGAAGAAGAACATTGTCTTCCCTCAGGACCAGCAGACAATACCGCATAATTTAGCACTGTGCAAGGATAAGCACACCATCCCCTCTCTGTGACTTCATGCACTGTCTTTCTTCCAATGCACTCACTTCCCACCAAGGCTGTCAGTCTATCACTCTCACCATCATATGTAATAACCTCCCTCACCCACCCAATCTCCCCAAACCATTAACCCTGCATAACCTCTGTGTTGCCTACTCATTCACTCATGCCCTTTCCTGCTTGTGGCAGCATTAATAGCTGGGCCAGCCACTTCCATCTGATTCATTTCCTTCCTTTGTCTTATTCAGGAGAGAGCAACCCACAATAGGGTAGAAAGAGCCAGGACAAGGAGAAAATCCTGACCCTGACTGCCCCAAACGTTGGACTGACCATGAGGAACCCCTAGTCTGATATTGGATGATGACTTACTGTGCTGGGATCCTCTGACTAAGGACTGTCTTCCTTGACTATACGAAGGACTGCATCCCTGAGACTTTGAGACATAGCCATTTGGTTGATGCACATGCAATGTATTTATAAACTGCAGGCACATGCTCCAGGTGTGAGATTGATGTAATATGATGACACACAGTAACATGCCCATTCTTTGTTTGAACAATGCTGACCTCCATGACAAGCTGCCTGGCATTAAAAATGTGTTAAACAACAAGACAAGGCAGAAGTACTGTGAGTATTTAAGCTCTGGCTAAGGGAAATAGTACAAAAAAGGTAAGACAAGACATTACAAGGCAGAGATGCAGTGAGAATCCAAGAAAGCACAAAGTGATGGAGTGCTAAGACAGAATGTGAGGAGCCCTGAGTTACACCCTGGTCAAATCCATGAGATGGGTGCTTGTTTCCGTGTGCAAAGCATCCTGGCAGCAGTATTGCGATAAAAGGTGTGTATGCACTGTGAGGTGCAGCATTGATGTGCAAGACCATATTGTAAGTGAATTGGAGACATGCATTGAGGATGATGCCAAACTTGATGGATAAGAATTGTGTGCAGTTGCTGTACATGGAGCATGCCTGAGATGTTGATGATCGATGTCCAAGTTGGAGTGCTGGAGGAGCAAGCAGCAATGTCACTGCGTTATTGTTCTGACTTTCACATCAAAAATTGTTGCCATCCAGTTTCTACCCAGCGCTGAGAGGATGTGAAACTGCATATCAATGAGGTGAGATTAACTAATAATGAGATGTTATACATACTGATGTATACAACTAGGCCTCTTACCACTCAGACTAGCAAGCATCTTGTCTTTCTGTTGTTGGAAAATGGGACGTTTTGCTCTGGGCATCAAGTATCACCCCACTGATGACCTCGTGATTTTTCCAACTTCCTCACCAATGCTCACATCATTCAGCACTTGGAATGATTCCACCCATTGCTTTTGTTCAAGTAGGAAATTAAATTTAATGGCACAATCCTACAACAAGTAAGAACTGACATTTATGTAGCAGCTTTAACATTGCCCAACATCCGAAGAACATCTCAGGAGCATTATCAAACAGTTCTCCACATGAAGCAAAAAAGTGATATTAAGATGGGTTTGGTTCGAAATAAATTCTAAGGAGTGTCTTAATGGAGAACAGAGAGATAGAGAAACAAAAAAAGTTTGTGAATATTGAGCAATCTTAGTACTAAAGTGCAAGTCAGCTGAAGGTGCAGTCTCTGAAAAATTAAACAGCCAATTTGCATTGCTGTGATGAGGCTTGATTGTCAAAGGAAGCTTTGTTTCAATGGTAGAGAATTCCAACACTGTTAATAGCTGATTCAAAGAAATAAATCAGAAAGATACTGACATGTATGTGGGTGGAGAAGGTGAGGTTGGCAGGATTACAAAGCAGGCAGTCATGGTGTGGTGTGAAGCTCAGCAACTATAGAAACCATTTGATGAAGGTTCAATTAGCTTCCACAACGCTGTTCTTTTTATCTATAATGTGTTTCTGCTTCTACTCTGAAAAATAATAGCATTGAATTGGATAAAAATGAAATTGTGCACATACAAACAGCACAAAAGCAGCATGTTTCTAATACTGCACTAGAGCCTAAAACTTCCTTCATATTTAATTAAAATGTGAGGACTAATGAACAAAAGCAAGTCATTGGAGAATTTGGGTCAGTACACACAAAGCAATTTTGCATTTTTTTCACTTGTTATTTATTGATGTTCTACCAACGTTTCATTGCAACATTGTTTTTACAAGATTGTTGGTCTTAAGGAAGATGGTAATCTGTATAATGGTTGCAATAGTTATGACAATGAAATCATAGACCAAAAAAACAATAAAAGCCTTCAGTTTTGTTTAAGTTCTAGTTAAATGTTTTACCAGCAGCAGCTTTCAAGGCAGAATTCCAACATCTTTAAATAAACTGTGTTATTCATGGCCTTTTGTTATTCAGTGTGTCAATGTACTATGTGGTTTGGTACCAAGCCACACAGAACAGAGGATGCCTGGTATTGATCCATATATTGTGTTGAGTCAGGATAATGTTTTTGGAAGTGTTACAGTTGCCTTGGGCTCCCTGGGGCTAAAGAGGAGAGAAAATAAAAGTCAGACAAGATCCTCACTACTAATTGCTTTCCAGTGATATCAGACTTTGTCTGGATATCAGAAGGGCAAAGAACAAAGCTGACCTACACTGCTTTCAAAATAAAACAGCATTTTAATTTCACCATAAGGCTTACACATGAAGAAAGGTAATCTGTGGAGGGCTCCTTGTGCCTGTATCACAGCATAAATCAACATTTTTGAAATAACTCCACAGAGTCCAGTATCTTGTCATCAAGTCGCACTTAATTTGCATGTGCAAAGTCCTTGACTCTGGTAGAGCCTTGTCAGAGTCAACTGTTAGAACGTCAGGATATATGACAGTCATGTTATATCTGTCAGCCAGATATAACTCTGATTGAATGAGAGTAAAGACCCAATCAGGGAACTCATATTCTATGAGGTCCATCTGGCTGACCTCATTACAATCACTACAATTTTATGTAAAGGAGTGGAAATAATTAAGAAGAAATTAGAGATTTCAAAAAATTATATCTTGGGATGTAAATTTAACTGGCAGAGCCAGCCTTTGTTGCTTCTTAAGTTTGGCCTTATTTCTGAACCAGAACATAACATATGTTGAAGGTGTTGCCTATGTTAGATTGTGAGATCTAAGCTTTTGACTGAAGACAATGTAGGAATGGTGACGTATGTTCACGTCCAGATGGTGTGTGACCTGGAGGGGAACATTGGAGGTGGTGATGTTCCCATATGGCTCCTACTCTGTTATTCTGGATGACAAAGGTTTGGGAGATACTGCTGAAGAAGCCTTGATGAATTATCTGTATTGATAGTGCATTCCATAGCTATGATGCACTAAAATTGGAATGAATTAATGTTTTAGGTAGCAGAGGGGTATTAATCAAGAAGGTTGCAGGTTGTAAGTCAGATGATCATGACACCTGTCACAATAAGATTGGTTTTAATGTTCCCAGGCAAGCAAAAATAAAAAATAATTTGACTTTCCAAGTGCCAGAATTTTTTAAAGTGTCCCATAAACAGATGTTGGATATGCTCAGTGACAGTATTATCCGTTATCAATGAGCTCTCCGAATGTCTAAGTTCACATATGACTTAAGCAACAACAAGAAATGGAGACACACTCTTAATACAGAGCACTATCTTCAGGAAAGGAAGGTTAGGGAGTGGAAATTAGAGGAAAAGAGGTGCAAGCAAAATGGTAGTTTAAAGCAAACAATAACCAAAAAGAAGACGTGGAGCTCAGTCACAGCTTCAGTCATGAGCAGGAACAGAACTGTGTACTAACTTATTCAAATTGCATTACTGGATCGAGATATAATTCCCATTTGGTCCCTTGATCCATCAATTAAGCAGCATGAGAGTCTGTTTCAGCTAATTTTATTGCATATATTGATCCAGTAAAAGAAGCGTAGAAAATAAGTGCAGGAGTAGGCCATTTGGCCCTTCAAGCCTACACCACCATTTGACATGATCATGGCTGATCATGCAATCTCAGTATTCCATTCCCACTTTCTCTCCATACCCTTTGATCCCTTAAGCTGTAAGAGCCATGTCCAGCTCCCTCTTGAATGTATCTAATGAACTGGCCCCAACAGCTTTCTGTGGGAGAGAATTCCACAGATTTACAACTCCTTGAGTGAAAAAAAAATCCTTATCTCTGTCATGAATGGCTTATCCCTTATTCTTAGACTTTGACATAGTTTTGGACTTCCCAAACATCAGGAACATTCTTCCCACATCTAGCCTGTCCAGTACCATCAGGATTTTATAGATTTCTGTGAGATTCCCCTCATTCTTCTACATTTCAGTGAATACAAGCTCAGTCGATCAAGTCTTTCCTCATATGTCAGTCCTGCCATCCCAGGAATCAGTCTGGTGAACCTTCGCTGGACTCCTTCAATAGCAAGAATGTGCTTCCTCAGTCTAGGAGAAAACTGCCCCCAATATTCAAGGTACGGCCTTACCAAGCCCCAGTATACAGCAGCAAGCCACCCCTATTCCTTTATTTGAGTCCTCTCGCTATGAAGGCCAGCATGCTATTCGCTTTCCTCACCACCTGCTGCACCTGCATGCCAACCTTCAGTGACTGTTCCACCATGAGACCCAGGGCTCATTGCACCTGACCTTTTCTTAAACTGCCACCATTCAGATAATAATCTGCCTTCCTGTTTTGCCACCAAAGTGGATAATCTCACATGTACACATATTATATTGCATTTGCCAAGTATATGCCCACTTTGTCCAAGTCATGCTGCAGCCCCTCAGCTTCCTCCTCACTGCCACACAGCTTAGCATCGCCTGCTAACTTGAAGAAATGACATTCAATTCCATTGTCTAAATCGTTAATGTATATTGTGAACAGCTGGGGTCCCAGCACTGAACCTACAGAACCCCACTCGTCACTGCCTGCCACACTGAAAAGGACCGTTTATTCCAACTCTCTGCTTCCTGTCTGCCAACCAGTTCTCTATTCATGTCAATACATTACCTCTGATACCAGGAGCTTTAATATTCCTTACTAATATCTTGTGTGGAACCTTGTCAAAAGCCTTTTGAAAGTCCAGATACACAACATTCACTGATTCTCCCTTGTCCACACTATTGGTCGCATTCTCAAAATATTCCAGAAGATTTGTCAAGCATGATCTCCCTTTGGTGAATCCATGCTGACTTGGACCGATCCTGTCACTGCTTTCTAAATGTTCAGTTACTACATTCTTAATAAATGACTCCAGCATTTTCCTCACCACCGATGTTAGACTAACTGGCCTATAATTCCCCATTTTCTCTCTCTTCTTTTTTAAAAAGCAGGGTTATATTAGCTGTTTTCCAGCCCATTGGAACTCTTCCAAATTCTATAGAATGCTGGAAAATGATCACTAATTAATCCTATATTTCTAGCGCCACTTCCTTAAGTACTCTGGGATGCAGAGCATCAGGCCCTGGGGACTTATTGGGTTTTAATCCCATCAATTTCCCCAATACCATTTCCTGGCCAATAAGGATGTCCTTCAATTCATCCTTCATGCTTGACCCTCTGTCCCAGCATTTCCAGAAGGGTTGTTTGTGTCCTCCTTCGTGAAGACAGATCCAAAATATTTGTTCAACTGGTCTGCCATCTTTTTGTTGAAAAAGTGGCATTGGAAAAGCACAGCTGGTCAGGCAGCGTCTGAGGAGCAGGAGAGTTGATGTTTCAGGCATAAGCCCTTCATTAGGAATGCTATCTCTTTGGTGCCCATTGTGAATTCATCTGTTTCTAACTGTAAAGGACCTACATTTGTCTTTACAGTTTTTTTCTCTTCACATATATATAGAAGCTTTTGTTGTCAATTTTTATGTTTTCCACAATCTTATTCTCGTATTTTATTTTCCCCTTCTGAATTAAACCCTTTGTCCTCCTTTGCTGAATTTTAAATTTCTTCCATTCCTCAGGTTTGCTGTCTTTACTGTTCAATTTATATACCTCCTCTTTGGCTTTAACACATGTTCCTGATTTCCCTTGTTAACCATGATTGAACCACCTTCCCTGTTTTACTCTTACACCAGACAGGGATGTACAATTGTTGAAGTTCATCTCTGTATTCTTTAAATGTCTACCATTGCCTATCCACCGTTAATCCTTTAAGTGTCCTTGGCCAGCTTATCCTAGTGAATGCATTTCTCAGACCATCAAAGTTAACTTTCTTTAAGTTCAGGACCCGAGTCTCAGATTTAACTGTGTCACTCTACACCTTAATGAAGAATTCTACCATATTATGGTCATTCTTCCCCAGAGGAGCTTGCACCATAAGTTTGCTAATTAATCCTCTCTCTTTACACAATATCCAGTCAAGGATGGCCTGGTCTCTAGTTGGTTCCATAACATATTGGTTGAGGAAATCATCCTTCATATATTCCAGGAAATCCACCTCCATCTTATTGCTACCAGTTTGGTTAGTCCAATCAATATGCAGGTTAAAGTCACCCATAATAACTGCTGTAGCCTGACTGCACACATCTCTAATATCCTGTTTGATGCCATCCCCAAACTCACAACGACTGTTTGGTGGTCTGTATACAACTCCTACTAAAATCTTTTTGCACCTTTGGTGTTCTGCAGTTCCACCCATACAGATTCCAAATCATCCAGGCTAATTTCATTCCTTACTATCATGATAATGTCCTCCTTACGCAACGCAACGCAACTCCACCTTCCTTTCTTTCCATCTATCTTTCCTCAAAATGGAATACACCTGGATGTTGACTTCCTATCCTTGGTTACTCTGGACCCAGGTCTCTGTGATCCCAATTCCATCATATTCAATAATAACTGTCTGCACAGTTAAGTCATCCACCTTATTGTAAATGCTCCTCGCATTGAGACACAGCCTTCAGGCTTCTTGTTTGACATTTATTACCCTTTTAGAATTATGATGTAATGTGCCCTTTTTGATTTTTGTCTTTGGTTTCTCTGCCTTCACTTTTCCCCTTACTGTCTTTTTCTCTGTCCCCACTTTACTTCCCTCTGACTTCCTGCATTGGTTCCCATTCCTCTGCCATACTAGTTTAAACCTTCCGCAACAGAAGATCCCCACTTTATGATATTGTAGTGTTAAAAACATAATGTATAATGAAAGTGTGCATTTCTCCTCATGTTCAGGATGTCCTAAAGTGTTTCACAACTAACTAAATTCCTTTCCAAATGTCGGCAATTTGAAATGTAGGGAAATTTGGCAGACAGTGACGTGGATTGAGGTGTTAAATATTAGATAGTATATAACGGAAAACTTCCCTCCCACTCAACTTGGGAATAGTGCTATTGGATCTTTAATGTCTTCTTGCGAAGGCAAATGAGGCCTCAGCTTAACATATCATCTGAAATATAGCAGTACAACCTTAGTCTGCGTTGTGAGTTTAGATTTCTGTATTCAATTCTCTGGCATGGGACTATTAGCCAACAACCTCATGACTCAGAGAGGACTGATAGCCACTGAGCTTTGGTTAACCATGTAAGGTCAGCAATGATCAGTAAAAGCAATGGGATTTCTGTTTAGTTCAAATACAGCAGAGTTCTCAGGTTCAATAGAACTTCTTTACTATGGTGAGCTGAGTTTCTGCAATGTACTGTGACAGTACAATTGCACTATAGCAACAAGAAAGAGATCCTGATTCCCATGATGTAATAGGGGAGTCTTCTGATCTGCTCCTGCTCATAGCCAGGGAGGACCGTGTGAATTTTCAAGCAGTAGATACTTCTCATTTATCTCAGACTACCAACTCTTGGAAAACTGTCAAGTTTGTTTAACTGTTTTCATGCAGTGCAATCAGGAAGGGATTCTGACCAATGGGTTTCACTTTTTCAACAGGAGTTCTACTTTCAGATCCTCATTGCATTGTTTTGCCCTTGACATTACAAATAATTAAAAGTGAAATGCATCTAAATATTTATGCTCCTCAATTTAAGGACTCTTATTCTGGTGTGACTCAGATTGGGTTGAAGTGGAAGATGAGAGAATGTTTCTTGAGAACATGTTAACGACAATGAAAACCTTGTTAAAAAATCCACTTTTAAAAAACAGCAACAACTTTCCTTGTATTTCTAAATGAAATGCTGTTATTTGATCTCATGAAGAACAACTTGAAAAGAAGGACAGGAAGAGAGTTCTGGTAATTATGGTTGAAATATAATCACTACCAGATTTGCGAGCTTAGGCCAAAACTGCTTTATTAACCCAACTTCCACTGACAAGATCAAGGATTGGCTATCTCACATGCAAATTTACTAATTTATTTCCCACTGTGAACAAATTCTTTTCAGGAAAAAAAACATTATTGCTAGCTCCTCTTATAAAAGCAGGCTACATAGCACATTCCATTGTGTAAACAAATTGATTATTTTCATTGTTATGTAAATCATAATCTAAGCCTACGTGTCAATTTTGGTGAGTTTCATTCAGTGTTTTCTTATACTATTCCCACAGCTCTCCTCATTAACTATGCACCACTCCTCTGTGATGCCCAGCTAATGCCATCTTCCTTCTGGCCAGAAATGGGAATACTTGCCACTGCTGGGACTGCCAAGGATTCCAGCCACTGACACCATTGTTAAAGCACAGCCATGCACTAAGTAAAGTGTTGTCAGCCAGGAGTTCCTCTTCACAGTGGGAGGAGAAACAAAAAGAAATACCTCGGAGAATGCAGAGCTGGGGCAAAAACATCCTATGTTTGGAAATGTATTGCTATTTATGAAGCAAGCTTACACAGTTAACCCATCCTTAGTGCCATCCCATATTAGGACCTTGTCTAAGGGAATGCTACATTTTCCTCAATTCCCTGGATAAGCTAACATCTTCTCGTTGTTCAATCTGGACACATCACACATTGGAAATCGTTAAACAGTTGCAAGACTTCCTTTTATTCAGCATCACAAAAATGAAGAAAAAAAAACAAAGCTGCACTTGCTTTTGGGAACAAATGAGCTGCTGGCCTTTTGAAGAGCAACACGTTTACAGTCCATGCATGATCATTGCACCCAACCAACGTCTATTGGAACTGAAAATCAAGTAAGTCCTAGCTGGTTTGATACCCCTGATGCTGTTGTGCTCTCTCATACTGAAAGTGATGTTTCTCCTGCTCAATGTCATAATCCTTCTCTTCAGAGACTTGCTCTTCCAGTTCTTCAGAGTCCATCACATTCCCTCTTGCTTCCCTGTGGAGAGCACAGCATGCCAGGATAATGTGGCCCTTCCTGTCTGGGGTGGACAGACAGAAGGCACAATCTAGACCAATCCAAGCAGTGGAATCTCACTCTCAGCAAGTATGACCCACTGTCGTCCTGGTTGAAGACTGGGCAGCATTGTATCTAAGCTCAGCCTCAGTCAGGGGTTGTATAATAGAGTCATCATTCTTGATTGTAGAGGGAAGCCTTGTATCTCAGGGAATTTCTGTATAAGGTTCCCAGTCCCTGAAACAAAACAAGAACTGGAGAGTTTTCAAGCATATAGGCACCTTGGTACCTCCCAGGGTACCTACCACAGATTTCTAAGATATGATGTTGATGATCACAGATGGTTAGAGCATTGATGGAATGGAATCGTTTTTGTTGATGAAGTCAGCTGTATTATTGTATGGCACACTGAATGCAACTTGTGTATTTCTATAGCACCCTACACTTGGGGGGGGGGTGTGCCAGCTTTGTTGGCAAAGCCTACTGCCTGAACTGCAGCACTGAGCTCATTATAGTAAAATTTTATTTATTCATTTTGTGGGATGTGGGTGTCACAGGCTGGGCCAGGCCAGCATTTATTGCCCATCTCTGGTTGCCCTTGAGAAGGTGGGGGTGAGCTACCTTCCTGAACACTGCAATCCTGCTGCTGTTGGTTGACACAGAATGCCAATAGGGAGGGAATTCCAGGATTTTGACCCAGCAACAGTGAAGGAATGGCGTTTTATTTCCAAGTCAGGATGGTGAGTAGCTTTTGGGGGAGCTTAAATGTAGTGGTGTTTGCATATATCTGCTGCCCTTTTCCTTCTCAGTGGAAGTGGTTGTGGGTTTGAAAGGTGCTGTCTGAGGATTTTGATGAATTTCTGCAATGCATCTTGTAAATGGTACACACTGCTGCTACTGAGCATCGGTGGTGGAGGGAATGGATGCTTGAAATGAGATAAGGCAATGCGATCTGCCACAAATTTCATTATTAATGGCCTCAATGCAATTCTAGGTCAAAAGGTTTGATACTTCACACAGGTGCCAGCGGATTCTCAGAAGAAACTAATCAAGTGAATGTTTGGATTAGCTGTCAACTTGACAATTATTGGGATTTTAAAAATTCACATTTGGGACATGGGGGTTGCTGGCTGACCAGCATTTTTATCCGTTGCAAAGCAATTTGTGTTCCGTGTCTTGGAGCTGTGAACCATGAAGGAGAATGGCTGAGACACATTTCTTCCCCACGTCAGGATGAACTCTCACCTTCACTATAAAAGCAAGATGGCGGCAGAGTAGGGCTCCTCACCAGAGCTCGTCCATTCTGACTGATTTTCTTTCTTCTTCTCTCAAGGTGGCTGGGTGCGGTTGGTGGCATCATGGCTTCTTTCTGGCGATTTTAGAGCAGTACCAGAACAAGACTCTGCAGCGAGGCAGCCAACGTGGCAACAGAGCGTGTTAACAGCTGGGCCCCAGACGTCACCAGTGAAGGATGGCGGCAGTGATGGACGGTCCTAAAGGATGGTGGCAGTAGCTGTGGCAACGTGGCAGTTGGGGACGAAGCCTAGCGAGTGTCAGTGTAGCCCGGCGAGTGTCAGTATAACAGCAGCAGTCAGTGGTGGAAATGGCTGGCAAATACAGGTAGGTCTTAGCCCAGCTTGGGTGACACCATGCCCAGTGCAGGGGAGATTGAGCCCGCTTGGGGAAAGCTGAGCTTGGAGCATCTGCAGGTCCATGGCTTAAGGAAAGGACTGTAAGGTTTGACATTTTAGCTTATTTCTTCATTTTTCTACTTCTGTTAAGTAAGATTTTGTATCTAGGCACATTGTACCTAAGATGGCACTTTGTGTGGCAACATTGTACACTTTTCCCTGTACTCCTGTACCCTGTACTTGAGGACACATGGCAATTAAATCTAAATCTAGTTACCCTTGAGAAGGTGGTGGTGAGCTGCCTTTTTGAACTGCTGCAGTCTCTGCATAACTACCTGGACTACATCTCATCCCATTCTTCCAATTCCTCCGCCTCTGTCGCATCTGCTCTGATGAGGAGATATTCGATTCAGGAGCTTCCCAAATATTCATCTAGTTTTTTTATAATATATTTTTATTAAAAAAAATAGACTTTTAAATATTACAACAAATACAAAACAATGCAATTCAAAACAGTACAAAAATAGTACAAAACTAAACCCAAATAATAAAAAAATTCCCCGACCCATCCTCCTATACGAATGTATAAACATATATAGAAAAGTATAAAATTTAAAAAAAATCTAAACTAGCTATTTAACTAACTAAATAAATACCTAACAACAAACAAATAAATAGTAATAACTCAGCCCAGCCAAACAAAACACTCATACATTCACAGTTCCTCCTCCCTGGATATTGGACTCATGAAACACAATCATTATGGCTATATAAAAGCCCTTGTTGGTGTGGCAGATAAATCTGTGTCTAGGTATTTCAAAAAGGGTTGCCATGTCTTGTAAAAATTCTCAGTTTTGTGGTGTACCATATTTGTGAGAAAATCCAGGGGAATATGCTCCATAACAATCTTCCGCCAACCCGACAGGCCTGGGGGGGTTTTCTGATATCCAACCTAGCAAGATATTCTTCCTTGCACAGAATGTAAGAATACTGAAAAGTTTTGCCTTATGCGAGTTTTCAGGAAATACAATGGGTAGGCCCAAAAGGAGTGAAATAGGGTCCTTCTCCACCCCTACACCTAAAATCCTCTCCATTGCACCCACCACAGCGCTCCAATATGTTTGAAGCCTGTCACAAGACCAAAGACAATGGGTAAGAGTACCCGTACAGACCTTGCACTTGGGGCATGCTGAAGATACCCCTGGTTTAAATGTTGACAAATGGTCTGGGGCTAAGTGGATCCTGTGGAGAATCTTCAACTGTAAAGCATGGGTCCTATTGCAAATTGATATCTTCCTTACATTCTCCCAAATATCCTCCCATGTCTCTGATGAAACTTCAACACCCAGGTCTCTCTCCCACATCTTGCAGAGTTGATCAGACTCATCTGAGGTGGCACCCCCCAATTGTGATATAGAGTACTGACAGAGAGAGTACTCTTAGCCCTTAGTACCCCTCTTTCTATGTCAGATTTGTAGGGATCAGTCAAAAGTGTGGTCATTTTTTGAATAAAATCCCTAACTTGAAGAAAACAAAAGAGGCCTCTATTAAGTAACTCGTACTTCCGTACTAACTGATCGAAGGACATCATTACATCTCCCTCAAATAAATCACCCATGCAAGATATACCCCTAGCTGCCCAACGTTTAAATCCTGAATCTATCATACCTCGGCATACCCACTAAAGGTGTAAACAAAGATGTTTTGCCAATATTACCTTCCCTCTGCTGAATTGCCCTCCATGCTTTAACAGTATTGATGACTATTGGGTTATGGCAATATTCCCTAACTGTCCTCACCTTGTCCAAAAACAGCAAACTGGAAAGGGGGCACCTTGCCTGGGAGACTTCGATATCTAGCCATATTGAAAGAGGGTCCCCACAAACCCAATCACTTATGTAGGTCTAAAGCGAGCTTAATTGGTAATTTTTAATTTCCGGAAGGTCTACTCCCCCCAGTCTGTGAGGCAACTGCAGTTTGGCTAATTTAATGAGGGGCCGTTTACGGTGCTAGATAAAGAAGCTGAACCAACTGTTCAGTCTCCTGAGTGTTTGTTTATTGAAAATCAGGGGGAGCATCCGTGTAGGGTATAGCAAACGAGGGAGAATATTCATCTTAGTAAGCGCTATCCGACCTAACCATGAGACTGGAAGTGCCTCCCATCTTTGGAGATCTTGTTTAATTTTTTCAAATAATTGAGTAAAATTGGCTTTGAACAGCCAATCCAGAACTGGAGTAATGAATATGCCTGTGACCACCTAAATGGGAATCTATAGTCACTCTCAAGAGCCAACTCTTTCGTAAGACCACCCATAGGCATAGCCTCTGATTTAGCAAAATTAATCTTATACCCTGAAAAAGCGCCAAATGCATGAATGCATTGTATCAGGTAAGGCACTGAAACTGCTGTATTTGTCAAGAAAATTAGAACATCACCTGCAAAGAGCGAGATTTTATGTAATTTTGACCCCACTTCTGGAGCTGATATATTGAGATCCCCACGAATAGCCTCTGCCAACGGTTCAATCACCAACGTAAAAAGTAATGGTGAAAGGGAACAGCCCTGCCGGCTGCCCCTAGAAATATTAAAATTACTTGATCGTACCCTGTTAGTAATTACCACAGCAAGAGGTACACTATAGAGAATCTTTACCTATCTTATGAAAACTTCGCCCAGACCAAACCGGTCTAGAGTATAGAAAAGGTACGGCCACTCAACTCGGTCAAATGCCTTCTCTGCATCTAAAGAAATCACCAATCCCTGTATTGACTGCTGTTGGCATGCTTGAATTACGTTAAGCAGCCTCCTAACGTTATTGGAGCATCTGCGACCCTTTATGAAGCCCGTCTGATCCTCTTTAATAATAGAAGATAACACAGTCTCCAGCCTTAACGCAAAAGCCTTAGAAAGGATCTTAAAGTCCACATTTAAGAGCGAGATGGGCCTGTATGAAGCTGCCTCACAGCTTCCTGCACTTCTTGCTCTGATAATGGGGCATTGAGAAAGGACTGTTGTTCGGGAGTCACACCCGGGAGCTTCAGATCTCTAAAAAAGGATTCCATTTTGGCCTGCCCCTCCTCACAATTCTCAGACTGATATAATTTAGAGTAGAATCTTGGAACGCCACATTAATCTTTTTAGAATCACATATTAGGTTCCTAGACCCTTCCCTAATCACTGTAATGGTTTGTGGGGCACTTCTCTTTCTGGCAAGGTATACTAAGTATTTGCCTGGCTTGCCACCATGCTCGTATAACCTTTGCTTTGCAAAAGCCAGCTCCTTCTGCGTGAGTACGGAATTTAGTGCAGACCGCAGTGCCGTAATCCTCTGTAGTTTGACCAACGAGGGCCTTCTAGGCTGCCTTCAACCGTGCTTTAAGGAGACGTTGCTGCTCACCCTTCTGCCGCTTCCTACTTGTGGAATATGAAATAAATAACCCTCTGGCATAAGCTTTGGCAGTTTCCCAGAGAACAGATGAGCTATCAACCGAGCCTATGTTGATGTCTAGGAATGCCCGAAATTCCCTAGAGAAATACTCCACAAACTTGCTGTCCATGAGAATAAAGGGGTCCATTTGCCAGTACCTTGAATCTACTGTAACATCCTTAATTTTAACCATGAGGTATACTGGAGCATGATCAGAGATGGCAATATGACCAATTGTACAGGATGCCACCAGATCCAGGGTTACCGCAGGGGTCAGAAAAAAAATCAATCCTCGTGTGACATCTGTGCGGATTGGAGAAAAACGTGAAATCCCTACCTGTAGGGTGGAGACACCTCCAGACGTCCACCAATCCTAATTCCCCACACAAACCCAACAACTGTTTAGTTTGTGCAGAGGGTATCGAGGGACCTTTAGGCAACCTGTCTACTGTGGGATCCATGAGGCAGTTAAAATCTCCTCCTATAATGATGTGCCGAAACTTGAGACTGATCAGTTTAGAAAAAGCATCTACCAAGAATTTAAGAGGATGAGCTGGGGGACAATAAACATTTAAAATGCCATATTCTTCCCCATTTATTAAGGCTTTAAGAATTACAAACCTCCCGTATATGTCTTTAACACATTCCAACAATTTAAATGAGAGATTTTTCCTAACCAATATAGCCACTCCCCTACGTCTAGTATTAAATGATGAGAAATAAACTCGGTCAAAGCCATTCTGCTGTAATTTCAGATGCTCCTTGTCATCCAAATGTGTCTCCTGTAACAAAGCAATATCCACCTTCTTCTTTCTAAGACTCAAGAGTACCTTCTTCCTCTTAATTGGTGAGTGACTTCCCTTGATATTCCAGGTACACCATTTAATCAAATCATTAGCCATAATCTTCTGCAATTACATTTAAATTCCAGAGAGGAGGAACCCGAACCACAAATTGCTGAGCCTTAGTTTCGCATGATCCACCAAATATAAAAGCTACATAAACTAAAACCACTACATTTAACAAACATACAAAATTATTAAAAATAAAAAACAACAAAAACCAGAAAACAAACCAACATATAAAGCGCCAATAGCGCTGAGTAGGGGAACTCACCCCCTGCCCGGAGGGGGCAACTACCCGTCCCCGAACTGCCCATAAATAGGCATCTAACCATCTCAACCACCTTCACTTCTCCCAGCTAGAGCCGCATTGCAAGCACAAGCTAAAAAGAATAAACACCCCATAGAATATCAATATGAATAAAACAAAATTCTGTTATTAAAAAAGGGGGAATAAATACCCCACCCATCCTTTGGTATGTCCTAACTTAGAAATTTAAAATGTACATCTTAACCACCGCCAGACATAGTTTGAACCAAATTATTATCAATAGAGGAAAAAAAAGGGGAAAAACAAAGCTCCAACCAGATTTCCTCCATTTCTTTTACAGAATGATAAACTCATACCCAAGCAACGATATTTATACATACTACAATTGTTTAACTTAGGTTAGTTTGTCCACAAAGTCTCTTGCCTTCTCCGATGTGTCAAAGAGATGCATGGATCCATCTAAGGTGATCTGAAGCACTGCCGGATATCTCAGGGAGTACTGAATCCCAAGCTCCTTCAGTCTTCTCTTGACACCATCATACGATTTTCGTTTCTGGATCACCGCCGCTGAAAAGTCCTGAAAAAACATGATCTTAGACCCCTCGTAAATTAGAGCCTTTGGATCCTTCCCCTGTAGTCTGGAAGCCTCCATGACTGTCTCCTTATCCCGGTAATGATGGAACTGCACCAGGAAAGGACGAGGGCATTGACCCAGACCCGACCTCCGTGTTGCAACCCAGTGAGCCCTCTCTATCTTCAATCCTCTCATGCCAGTCTCCAAGTTAAGGAATTTTGGAAGCCAATCTTCAACAAATTCCGCAGGCCGCTCACCTTCCTTACCCTCGGGCAGACCGATGATCCGAATATTTTTTCTCCTGCCCCTGTTTTCAAGATCATCCACTTGGTCACGCAAATTATGAACCTGCGTCTTCAGGGCTTGGATCTCTTCCTTGAATGAACTGGCATCAGCTTCCACCACTGTGACCCTGTGCTCCACCTCATCCGTCCTCTTCTCCAGGTCTCCCAACTGCTGCTCATGCAGCATGAGAGAGACTGGAGCCAACTTATCTTCAATCTGTTTCCCCAATCTCGCGAGATTTTGAGAGCTGGTTCACCAGGTCCTGGAGAGTAATTGGTTCCGAGGCTGCTGCAGGCTGAGCTGCAGGCCCGGCCTCGGAAGCTCCTCCTCCCTTTTTAGGCATTTCTGGACAGCTGAAAATACAGATAAGTCAATTTTTAAATGTTTCTTGGGGCTCCACAATCTTTCCAACACCCCAAGAAATCCTGATGACCTGGGTTGGGTGGGTTAAAGGACCGTCCTGCTCCTGCTGCGATGCGAAGCTCTGCAGTGTGATCTTCTCAGATCGCCGCCATCTTAGATCCCCAAGTTCACCTAGTATGAACAACGTGCTTTTCCTTCCCCATCATCCAGACAACCCTCTGGCGTACTATCTCCACTCCCCATTCCACAGCTCTAAACTCCCCCCCACCTCCCCAACACAAGAAAGACAGAGTCCCCCTAGTCCTCACCTACCACCGCACCAGTCTCCGCATCCAAAGTATCATCCTTAAACACTTCCGCCAACTCCAACTATACCCCACCTCCAGAAACATGTTACCCTCCCTAACCCTCTCTGCCTTCCACAAGGACTGTTCACTTCCACAGTCCTTGGTTTGCTCCGCTCTCTCCCCAAACCCACCTGAACTCCCAGGTACCTTCCCCTGCAACTGTAAAAGGTGCAAAATCTGCCAGTACACCACTCTCCTCACCTCCATCCAGAGCCCCAAAGAGTCCTTCCTGGTGAAACAGAGATTCACTCGCTTCTTTTCCAATCTAGTTTTCTGCATCAGGTGTTCCCGATGTGGCCTTCTCTACATCTGGGAGACCAAACGTAAACTTAGGGAACAGTTCACTGATCATCACAGCCAGGCCCAGCGGACTTCCCAGTCACTGCCCATTTTTATTCCCCTTCCCACTCCCTTTCTGATGTGACCATCCTTGGCCTCCTCCATTGCCACAACGAACCAAACCACAAACTGGAGGAACAACATCTCATCTTCCTCCTGGGGAACCTACAGCCCGGAGGACTCAACATTGAGTTGTCCAATTTCAAATAACCTCCCTTCCCATTCCCCACTTCCTTCCCAGCCCCTCCCCTTCCCCGTCCCTTCCACTGCTCCCTGCCACCAACTGGATTCATTCCTCTCATTGACCAACTAGGTTGTACCCTCCACCTGTCTGCACCTATCCCCAGTTCACCATCTGCCACTCCCTTTATCTGCAGCTCCCCCTACACCCACCCCTCCAGTCCTGAAGAAGGGTTACACCCAAAATGTCAGCTTCTCCACCTCCTGATGCTGCCTGGCTTGCCATGTTCTTCCAGCCTCCTGCCTGAAAAGGCAGTGAAAACTGATTAAATAATAAATTTGCAAAGGGAAATGAGATAAAAATGAACAGGAGGTGCTGGAGATACTCAGCGGGTCTGGTGGCATCTATGTTGACTGAAGAACAGGGTTAAGTTTTGAGGCCAATATGACTCTCATTTGGTTCTAGATGAACACTTGAAGGCAGAAACTGTAATAGAACTATGGAGAGAAAACAGATACATGGGAGTCATTGGATGGTTCTTTCAAAAAGCTGACACAGTGTGATAGGCTGAATGGCGTTCTGTATCCTTCTGTGAACCTCTAATGTCCTTGGGCTTACTGTAATCTTCCTATTAATATCAGTTGCAAGGCTCTGGCTACAAGCCACTGATGGTTATAAAGAAGATAATGTGGGCAAAGTGACAGCTTTCACTTTAAATGTCACCTCCATTAAATATTGCTGACAGAATCTTTTGTTTCATCAGAACACGAAGCAGAGGGAAGCATCACTCTACACGATTGCTTACGTTGCAGTCCAGCTGATTGTTATTGCGGGGGGTGGGGAGGAGTGCTCAAATATGCTGACAAGATGTGTCAGCATCTTTTTAATCTAATCATGATTGTTTAAAATTTATTTACCAAGAAACTTAATTCATGAACAATTGATCAATGATGTCATTTGACCTATGGGTCAAAATAAGTTAACAAGGCTCTAGTTAACCCTACATTTGCCAGGTCACAACCAGTTTCTCCATCTTTCTGATTCAGCCAATAAGATCTGCCATTATGCTTCTTGCAGATAGGCAACATTTGACTGATATTATTTCATTAATCTTGATTAATTAGCAGTCCTTTATTTTATTCATTGTTTCCCCCCCTCTTTGCCACCTCTACGTTTGAGAGAGCTTTCCACAAGAGGACTGGCATCCCGCCTTCCATTGTAATTTTAAAATTCTATTCCTGGTTTTCAACGCTGTCCATGGTCTTGACTTTCTCTATTATCTGTAATCTATTCCAGGCCTATGACACTCTGCTTATTCCAATAGTGGCCTTTTGTGTATCCCCAATATTTTCATCATTGCACCATTGGCAACTGTGCCTTACATTAGCTGCTGTCAAATATAAGGTACACCTGGGCCTGAACCTCTAGAATTCTCTCCCTAAACCATGGCGCCTCACTGTCCTCTTTTAAAATCCTACTTAAAACATACATCTTTGACCACGTTCCTACTATCTCAGGGCCAAACTTTGAGTATGTTGCAGTAAAGGATCATGGGATATTCTATAATGTTAAAGGTTATACATCAGCAGGGAAGAAATGGCCATTTCTAGTTTGATTTATGCTTAGTCATCATCTTTAGGGCTTCTGATGAGGATAGTTAGGGACAAATTATTATGTCATAGTGGTCAAAATATTGTTTGTTACTCCTGAGGTAGGGGGTTAACGTTTGAGGACAGGGTGAAAAGTCTGGCTTGCATTCCACTCAGTTTAGAAGATTGAGCTGTAATCTGATCAAGGTGTTTAAGATGTTGGAATGATTGTATAAATTTGATGCAAAGAAATTACTTCCTTTGCTGTGGAAATCTAGAACAAAGGACATCAGTTGAGCTGGGACATCCAAAATCAAATATCAGGCAGCACTTAGGTCATAAAATCTGGAGCTCTCTCGCCAAATTCCTGTGGATGCTGACACAATTAGAGCTTTCAAAACTGAGGTCAATCGTTCCCTCAATTCACTGTATTGCTGCTAGGGTGATAGATTAGGGATTATGTTAAGGATGCACTTACATTGCCACATTTGAATTGATATACAGCTATTCTCAGGCATTACACAGAGGCCAAACTTAGTCCAGAGTCAGATCTAAGGCTACCCTCAAGAATTTGATGGTTCTGAACATTTCACTGGGGATCTGCAGGCACTGACTGGCACAGACACAGTAGGCTCTATAGCCTCTTTCTGTTTCGTAACTTTTCTTTTTTCCATGAATCGAGACGGTGGAATAATTTGTCTCAACACAGGAAACCTTGCCTGGCCTGCAGCAATTGCAGAGGTTTCAAGCTCGGTATTTTCTTGGGCTTAGTGTAACCAGTCCCCCTAGAATTGGACTTGACATTCTCTACATTCTTTCCATTTGTCATGAAATCTAAATTTAAAGGCCATAAAGGCATTCCAATAGATCACACACGGAATTCAGGAGGAATGTCCTTATCTGTAGATGGCGAGGGTATGAAACTCACTAATACAGGGGGGGAACTTCAGAATCAGAATTAGATTTATTGTCGCATGTACTCATGTGCAGAAGTGCAGGAGCACAGTGAAAACAACAAAATTACCATTCCCGGTGCCATCTTAGGTACAAAATAGAAAAGTAAATAAGTTAAAAGTTCCACATTACAGTCCTTCTACAGGCATGGGGCCGCACTCACTTCACACTGGGGTTTCCCCACAAGAGCACACTCCGCCCCCCCCCCCCGCACTGGGCGGAGCCCCTCACTGCTCACTGCCATCCGGACTCACAGCTGCTCCATTCCCAAACACCATCCGGACTCACAGCCGCTTCATTCCCAAACACCATCCAGACTCACAGCTGCTCCATTCCCAAACACCATCCGGACTCACAGCTGCTCCATTCCCAAACACCATCCGGACTCACAGCTGCTTCATTCCCAAACACCTTCCAGACTCACAGCTGCTCCATTCCCAAACACCATCTGGACTCACAGCTGCTCCATTCCCAAACACCATCCGGACTCACAGCCACTCCATTCCCAAACACCATCCGGACTCACAGCTGCTCCATTCCCAAACACCATCTGGACTCACAGCTGCTCCATTCCCAAACACCATCCGGACTCACAGCCACTCCATTCCCAAACACCATCCGGACTCACAGCCACTCCATTCCCAAACACCATCCGGACTCACAGCTGCTCCATTCCCAAACACCATCCGGACTCACAGCCACTCCATTCCCAAACACCATCCGGACTCACAGCTGCTTCATTCCCAAACACCACCCGGACTCACAGCCGCTTCATTCCCAAACACCATCTGGACTCACAGCCACTCCATCCCCAAACACCATCCGGACTCACAGCCGCTCCATTCCCAAACACCATCCGGACTCATAGCCACTTCATTCCCAAACACCATCCGGACTCACAGCCGCTTCATCCCCTAACACCATCCGGACTCACAGCCACTTCATTCCCAAACACCATCCGGACTCACAGCTGCTCCATTCCCAAACACCATCCGGACTCACAGCTGCTTCATTCCCAAACACCATCCGGACTCACAGCCACTCCATCCCCAAACACCATCCGGACTCACAGCCGCTCCATTCCCAAACACCATCTGGACTCACAGCCGCTCCATCCCCAAACACCAACCGGACTCACAGCCACTCCATCCACAAACACCATCCGGACTCACAGCCACTTCATTCCCAAACACCATCCGGAGTCACAGCTGCTCCATCCCCAAACACCACCTGGACTCACAGACACTCCATCCCTAAACACCATCTGGACTCACAGCCGCTCCATTCCCAAACACCACCCGGACTCACAGCCACTCCATTCCCAAACACCATCCGGACTCACAGCCACTTCATTCCCAAACACCATCCGGAGTCACAGCTGCTCCATCCCCAAATACCACCTGGACTCACAGACACTCCATCCCTAAACACCATCTGGACTCACAGCCGCTCCATTCCCAAACACCACCCGGACTCACAGCCACTCCATTCCCAAACACCATCCGGACTCACAGCCACTTTATCCCCAAACACCATCCGGACTCACAGCCATAGAATCATACAGTCATAGAGATGTACATTACGGAAGCAGACCCTTTGGTCCAACACCTCCATGCCGACCAGATATCCCAACCAAATCTAGTCCCACCTGCCAGCACCCGGCCCATATCCCTCCAAACCCTTTCTGTTCATATACCCATCCAATGCCTTTTAAATGTTGCAATTGTACCAGCCATTCATCACCGAATGCCATAGGGACTCATCAGCTGCTCCTCCACTGACTGTTAAAGTCCCATGGGCGCCAGCTGTTGCCATGCTCTGGACTCTGGACACCAATGCCATTGCTGCTGCTGCCTCCGTGACTGATCAAATATTTGAGCCAATATTTGTTTACATTCTACTGTAACCCACAAAGAATTGACACTGTGCAATTTCAATTGAGCAACGTCATTTGGCTCAAAGTAATTCACTCTTTACTAAGGGCAAGGTAGAACAACCTATAGCTTCACACCAGTAACTGATCTACTTACATCCAATGCATAAATGAACTGGAGCCAGTTTTCACCTTGAGAATAACTTCTTCTTCTACACTCTGTGGGTTTGTTAAATGCACAATTATTCTCCTTTCTATTTCAATTACTTAAATTTAATTGATTCAGATTTTAAAATCCAGATATCCTCTTCCTGTAATCATGCTGTACCCTGACAGAGAGGAGAGAAAGGCCTGTTTTAGCTACACTGGTCCCTTACATTTTGAAGTACAAGGCTGTCAATCAAAATTGCCATCCTAAGGTGTGAGCCTGCCCTTTGATGTGCGACTGGGATATTTGCCAAGTTTCTGCCCAGCCAAGCCCCCTGCTGTGTAAATAGAGTAGAACAACTTCTACAGCATCAGCTGTCACAAAGAGTCATCTTCTCACAAAAGCACCAGATGTTTAAGATTATACATATCAACCCTTCTCAGAACAACTTATTAACATTTCAAATCACTATAGTAACTGGTTGCCTTGCTTAGTACTGTGAAGTAATACTGCATGCATGCACGCGTGACAGTTAACATTTTGCCATTGAATCTAATATTACAAGGGTAAAGTAAGTTAAAGTAATCCAATAATGATTCCAATTTATTGTATTTTTCATGTACAAGACCTCGAAGTGTTCCCTCATTCAGATTTTAATATCCAAATTAAGTCTTTAGCCACAGACCAGAGAGAGGAACCATCTTTGAGCTTTGTTGTCATCACACGTAGCACCAAAATTGGAGTCGTCCATCATTGATAGACTTTCAATCACCATTTGCTCATCTCTATTCGCCAATAGATCCAGTTTGGGTGGTCTGAGCTTCTCCATTGCTACTTTCATCCTGAATAGAAATTTGCTCCCTGCTCTTGCACTCTGCTTTCTCAGTTTGTACAGCTGATTTTTATGTTCTTCCAAAACCCAGGACCTCAAACATGTTGCTTAGCTATGTAACAGCCGTCTGTAAAGGCTCATTGGCTCAAATGTTACCTTATCTGGCTGATGAGCGAAGTCTTATTTGGAATGAATGTGGAAATGATTTTTTTGCCTGTGATGGGTCCTTTTGACTTACTACTCCTGTATTCCTAGATTTGGCAGGAAAAAGGTTAATTCTCAAAGCTGCACTCTGTATTGCTTCTCAATTGTAAGCCAGCAGCCTGGAATCAGTCCGGTTACTATAGTGATTTGAAGTGTTAATAAGTTATTCTGAGGGACGGCTTGATGACTGGAGATGAAAAACAGTTGTAGAACTTTACAGTGTGAAGAAGGCCATTTACTAACATACAGTCATATTCATTAGGAGCAGGAGTAGATCACTCAGTCCCTTGAGCCTAATCCACCATTCAATAGGATCATAATTGATCTGATTACTCCACATTCTTGTCACCTCTCCACCCCCCCCGCCAATGACCATTTACCCTCTTGCTTTCCTGAAGAAGGGCTTATGCCCGAAATGTCGATTCTCCTGTTCCTTGGATGCTGCCTGACCTGCTGCGCTTTTCCAGCAACACATTTTCAGCTCTTATCAGGAAGCTATCTACCTTACCTCTGCCTTGAATGGGAGACCCCTCATGCTTAAACAGTGACCCCCAGTCCTAATTTCTGTCATAAAAGGAAATAGCTTTTCCATATGTACTTTGTCCAAACCCCTCAGGCCCCCTAGCCTCTATCTTCTTTCTAAAAGAACTATCCATTTGTTTCCCATCCCCTGCCCAACACTGGAGTGCGGTGTGAAGGCTCTTTTGACATGCTAAATTAGGAAGGGAAATCGCCTTCTCAGTTAGTGAAAATAAACACTTGGGGCGAGACATTTTTTGGCTGAGTTTCAGATTTCTCAAGTTTCATGAAGAGTTTCTCTCCACAAGCTTTCTCACTATATAACTGAGCTCATCTCATTAACTAACAACCCTGCTCCAATGGCACTCTTATCATCTGATTCTAGCTCCATTCTACCATTCACCATTCCTGGAGAATTTGCTACGGCCAGGAAATCACAAAATGGACCAAAATTTGTATGCCAGCACCATCTTTAAACGACTGTTGTGTACCCACAGTACTGACCGCGTGGAGCGTGGTTGTTGACATTTGGCCCCGGACATGGCAGGCAGGGGAAACTGGCATCCCACAATGCAGGCAGGATCTGGAGGTCCTGCTGGATGGAATGGTGAAGAGCCCGGATATCATCTTATCCAAAGATTGGCAGAGGACTGCCAAAACACCAGACCATGCCAGCCTGCTGCATGATTACTACCTTGGAGGAATGCCCAGCAATGTAGGAACAAGTTTAAATTACCTTCACCACTTGCCCAGTGTTAGTGCCACCACCTTCTCTCTGACACCTCACAACTCTGTAACAACTCTATTCCCCTACTTTCATCTGCTGGAATACTTGCTTGTCTCTCACTCTAGGAGGAAAGTAGCTCCCAAAACGGCAGAAAGGGTCAAGGGAGGTGATGAGTGCTTGACATTTGGTTCCTTACCCTTTACGTGAAAATCGTTACTCCAACTGCCTCAAGCATGGACTAACCGTGTCCAAGTGCCTGGACTCTTATCGGAGCCTGCACTTTACTTACTATGCTGGGATCTCCTGACCAAAAGATATCTGTTGACTTAACTGAGGACTTCTGACAGCCTTCCTGGTTTTGTGTCTGTGCTAAACAGAATGGCAATGCAACAGTACTGTAAGCATAGTATCTTTGGCTGAGGGACAAGGTACTAAAAGCAAGGCATGGCAAGTTAAGGCCAAAGCAAGGCAGGGATGATGTGAGCATTCAAGTATTCTCAGAGTGAGTAGGCATTACGAGAGCAAGCGAACAGGTCAGCATAGTCCAGGCTATGAACTGGCTGCTTGTCCATGTAAGCATTGTGTCCTTGCTGCAACATTCTGAAATAGGTTTGTGTTCCAATGTGCAGTGCAGAAGTGTGCTGTAAGTGAGTCAGTGATGTATCAGCAGAGTCTTTAGAGGCTGGCACGTGTTGGATGCCAATGTCTGTGGATGTGGGTTGCATGTGACTGGTGCCTCTCCTGAGACATTGGTGCCTGGTGTCCAGCATTGAGTTCCCTGGGACCAAGTGGTGAGCTGAAGTCCCCAGGTGCCCGCTCTGACTTCTCTGTTGGGAATCCTTTGTGGCCAGTTCGCTTACCACAGGTGGTACACCAGACAGCTGCATATTAATGACATCCACATGATGAAGGAGCGGCACTCCGAAAGCTAGTGTGCTTCCAATTAAACCTGTTGGACTATAACCTGGTGTTACACTCCAGTCCAACACCAGCATTTCCAAATCATGCATATTAATGAGGTTAGATCTGCGGTTAATAATCCCCCTTCAATGGCTACTTGCTGCTGCCTTGCATGAATCTTGCCTTTACACCCAGAACTTAGTTGGGAGATCGGCCTGACTGGACTCTCATATGATTTCCTGCACAGCCCACATTGTCCAAGCCCCTATAGATTCTACCCATATATTAAAAAAAATTATTTTGTTTCCTGAAGATGTTCCAAAGGGGTTTAATGCCAATTAAGTATTTTTCAAGTATGCTCAATGTCATAATGAAGGAAATACAGCAGTAAATTTGAACACAGCATAATAAAACAACTGTGGATGATGGAGAGCTGGAATGAAAACAGAAAATACTGGAGAAGCTCAGCAAGTCTGGCAGCATCTGGTGGAAAACAGAGTTAACATTTAGAGTCTGGTGACTCTTCAGCTGAGGTTTTGCAGCAATTTCTGTTTTTTGTTTCAGAACACAGCAGAAGTATCCACAAACAACAATGTGTTAATGACCAGTTCAGTTTTTCCATGCTGTTGGTTGATGGATAAATACTAATTAGGACAGCGGGAAGAGATCTCCTTTTCTGTGCTCTAGGATTATTTATATCCATGTGAGAGGACAGACAGAATAAGGTCTTAATTTGCAGATTCAGCTGAAAAATGGCTCCACTAACCATGTAGCACTTCCTCAGTACTGCACTGAATACCAGACTGGATTATATGCTCAAATCTCTGGAGAGGACTTTGAACACCCAATTGTCTGGCCCAGATGTGAAAGTGCTACTGACTGGGCCACAAAATTACACAGGAAATTTTAAGCAATGGAAATGCGAAACATTTTCAGAAATGAGGTTGCAGATGAATTTTGTGACTCAGATCATTGCACAAATGAGGGTAATGTGATCCAGACCAATGACTAAAGTGGAATTCATTCTGATTTACAAATCACAGTTTAACAGACAGCTGTGCACTAACTTGTTAAACAATCAATGATAACAGCAAATAATATTAATTAGTAAACACAGGCTTTATCACTAACAAATACTGCTGTCGAACTTAAATAATGTAATCGGTTTGTGTAAACGTATGCTTTGAATAAAAGTTTTCTGTTGAAGTTTGTTTGGATGAAGTTGATAAATGAATGATTGCTTGGGTGGAGGAGAAAGAACAGCAACTTGGCTTTTTGTTTTTGGGAGCAAACAAGAAATTTTGATCTAATTCTAATTCTGAATAGTTAACAAATGACTAATTCTAATCCTGAATAGTTGACAAACAACTTGTAACATGATGAGAATTGGTTCGTTGTAGGAAAATAAAGTAAAAGGAAAAAGAGATTTAAGAAATTAAACCCAGTTTAAACAAGGGAAGCATGTATTTCTGACAAATGCCCATGGTTCAGCCTGGAGCTTGTTCATAACTGAGTCAGGCTGACATTGCAGTATAATACAGAGGGAGTGCTGCATTGTCAGAGATGTCTTTTAGGTGTGACTCTAAACCCCACACCCCCTCCTGCCATCATCCAGATGTTCTGGCCAATATTTATTCATGAGTGAACATCCCTAAAATAGTGGTGAGTGGGGCCTTATTCCAGAATATTCAGCAGTTCCCCTCTACCTCAACCTCTAAATAATTAAAAACCCATTGCGTGGAGCCCAGTGCCAACCTAGATTCCCAATCCCTTCTTCCAAAGGCACAGCTAAGGGCCCCTGATGTTGGAGAGGCGAAAGAACATTGGTCACTAACTGCACGAGCTGCAGTAGTCAACAGTGAGACTACGCCCTTAATGACTCCCTTAATCCCTGCTCTGCATGGGATCCAGAGCAGAAACTATCTCTATTGTTCAAACTGCACCCTCACAATTATTCCCTGTGTGAATAATGGAAAACATAATATCCAGTTACAGCATAGGAGTAGGCCATTCAGCCCATCAGATCCATGCACATGTTTATGTCTCACTCAACTCTCCTCCTATCTAACTTCAGTTCGTATAATTGGCAAATTCTTCTACCTTTTACCCATATGTATTTATCCAACTTGGCCTTAATTGAATTGAAGCCAGTCACCTCAAGTACTTCTGTGATATCAAGTTCCATGTTCTCACCAATCACTCGATAAGGATATTTGTCATGAATTCAGTAAGGGTTTAGTTATGACTCTAGTATTTATGGACCCTTGTTTTGGTCTCCCTTAAGCATTGAAAAGTCTTCTCTATGTCTACTTTACCAAATTCTTTCACACTTTAAAGACCCCTGTGAGATCTCCTCTCGCTCTGTTCTCTGAAGAAAACAACAGTCATTTAAATATTACAAAAGTTCTCTAGATGCCAGAGAACTGAAATAAAAATAGAAATTGCTGGAGAAACTCAACAGGTCTGGAGCATCTGTGGAGAGAGAAACATAGTTAATGTTTCAGGTCCAGTATGATTCTCCTTCATAACTAGTTCATTAAATATTTCCTGCCAGAAATGACCTCTCAGTGTGGTATCATCCACGTAGATCTTTGCACCATTTCCTGTCTCTCTATACAGGTTTATGTCATGGAGCCCTCATTCCTGATGAAGGGCTTATGCCCGAAATGTCGATTTTGCTGCTCCTCGGATGCTACCTGAGCTGCTGTGCTTTTCTAGCAACACACTTTCAACTCAGAGGAATATGTACCAAGTGCTGCCAAATGGAATTAGATTAATTTAAGATATCTGGTCAGCATGGATGAGTTGGATCAAATGGTCTGTTTCCTTGTTTCTAGACATTCCCTTCCTAACTGCATTGTTATCTACCTACTGTGACTTCAAAGAAATTCTGGGATTTACCTATTAATGAATTGAAACCTGCATCCCCATTCTAAGTGATTAAATACTAAATAGCCCTGTAGGTTTGTCTAATACATCGCATCTGTTGTATGACACTTTGATCTTTTACTATAAAGTCTGTGTCCTATGTGCCTGCCCCACTAGCTCCCTGATGAAGGAGTAGCCCTTTGAAAGCTTGTGATTTCAAATAAACCTATTGGATTATAATCTGGAGTTGTGTGATTTTTAACTTTGTCCACCCCAGTCCAACATCGGCACCTCCACATCACAGCAGTACAGGAAGTCAGCTCACCACCACCTCTGGTGACCCCTAATTTTAAAACTGTACCTCCAGTCTGGACTCCCCTCAAGAGGAAGCATTATCTCCATGTCAACTTTGTGAAGAGCATTCAGAATTTTATACACTTCAATCCAGTCACCCCTTACTTTTCTAAACTGGACAAGCTCGGTCTGTCCAACTTTACCTCATAAGACAATCCACTCATCCCAAGCATCGATAAACCTCCTCTGAATTGCCTCTAATGCCTTTATACCCTCCTAAATAAATACAGCAAAGCTACACAGAATGTTTGAGTTGTGATCTCACCGATGTCTGTTTAACTAAAACATAAAATCCTTACTTTGTTGTTCAATTCTTCTCACAATAAGGAATTGCATCCAATTAGTCTTCTTTATTCTGTGTTGTTCTACATACTTTTTCTTGTGCCTTTGAGCTTGGCATGTTTTAGACTTCTTTGGTCGTCTTCCATTTAGTTATACTCTGCTTTGTTGATTCTACCTGCCAAAGTTAACAACTTCACAGTTTCCCACATTACCACCATCTGCTGTGCATGTTATTCTTGGCTGTGGTCTAATCTGGTTTTATAAAGTGAAATAACTCCACACAGGCCTTGACACTGAGCCAGATTCATCAGAGCCAGCTCTCAGAGTAAACAGAACCTCTGACACTCCTCTTCATATCTGTCAGCCTGGACTCCCTGTTTGAATGAGATTATCAGCCCCAATCAGGGAACTCATATTCCACGAGATCCACCGAGATGACCTCATTACAATCACTACACAGGTCTCACAGGTTCATATTTTTCAGTTCTATCCATCTAGAAATGAACTGTGAAGTTTTGTTATTTTTATGACTTTATTAACCTGCCTCTTTCCTTTTGATGATTTGTGTATGTCTATTGCAGGAACACATTACTTCTCCACTGTATTTATTTTCCCAGAGCATGTGGCCTCTTTGTTCTTCCTACCAAAGTACACAACTGCTCTTATTTCTATATTGAAATTAATTTGTCAGCCATCCTGCAAGTTTATTAATATCTACTTGTGTTCCCCTCATCAATTTATGTCTTGGAATTTAACTTGAATTTTGTTCATCACTCTGCTGATTACAGTGAAAATACTTATGAGCCACCTTGTGGTTCTCAGAGACACTGCAGACAGACAGTGTTTGAAGGTTTCATCAGTGGACTCTAAAGGATCAAGCTCACATTCAGAGTGAGGTTTGAGAGTTCAGAGTTTGGACAGAAAAACCTGAAGGTATGGATTCCCAGATCATCCTGCACATCTTCACGAGAGCAGGTGAGTCAAATATGTTTCTCCAGTTTTCCTTCTAACAGTTTGTTTGATTGACAAACTGCCGGCTTGTCAACTGGGTGAAGCTGCAGGTCAAGGTCACAGGGAGCAGGGGACTATGATTGCCTGGAGTGAAAGGAAAAGATTGCAGGGAGCAATCAATCGCAGCCAAGGGAGATGGTAGAGACATAGCAAGTAGGCAGGGATGAGTTTGTGGGGAGCTTTTAAGAGACACTCCCCATCTTCTCCTGGCCACCAAGAAATGCTGTAAAGGTATTTACCTCACAGTTCCAACTTCCTTTAACACAGCAGGTAAGAAGAAGTTCAGAAAACTCAACCAACTCGAAATAAATACAGGAGGATTGTTACGCAAGCTCCTTGAAAGGTTTAAATGACCAACCAAATGGCTCCTAGAGATGGGCTGTATATCTGTCCCTCATCCCGTATTCATTTGGACCGGAAGCAGTGGTTTCAGGTTTGTCCAATATTATGAAGCTTTCGACTTGCTTTTAATTTTCAAACCATTTGTGAGGTTAAAATGACTCCTAAATCAGCATCATCCAAACACTTCAACACAAAGAAGGTGATAGATTACAGGGGAAAGATGGACAAAATTTATTGAATCTATAGAATCTATAGAAACATCGATAGAATTCATCTACCAGGCCCACTGTCAAGGAAAGGCCACCAGCATTCTCAAAGATCCATCCCACCCTGGCAATGTTTTTTTACAACCTCTACCATCAGGGAGAAGGTAAAGAAGCCTAAACACACGCACCAGCCAGTTTCGTAACAGTTTCTACCATACTGTTGCTAGAATACTGAATGGACTCACAAACTCTTAACACTCGCCCGTACCTGTGTTTTTGTTTTTGCTGCTGTTTACCTATTATTTACTTATCTATGCGACTTAACTATGTGATCTGCCCTGTGTTGCTCACAAGACAAAGCTTTTCACTGTGTCTCGGTACACGTGACAATAAATTCAATTCAATTCAATTCAATTCAATTGAAGGTGTGACACTAGGAAGTATTCCCACTTCTCAGTCACAAGATTATGGGTTCAAGTTCCACTCTAGAATATTAGAACTCACAATATTGACTGACATTGCCCTGCAGAACTGAGACAGTGCTACACTGTCAGTGGCGCTGTCCCTAGATGAGAGATTAAACCGAGACCTCATCTGCCCTCTGAGATGGGTATAAAAGCACTATTTCAAAAAAAAAGCTGAAGTGCTCTCTATGGTGTCCTGCTGAAAATTATCTTTTAACTGACATCATACATTAAAACTAATCACTTATCTCATTACTGCTCATGGACTTGCCGTGTATAAATTAACTGCCACATTTCCTACATGATAACAGTGTCTACAATTCAAAACGACTTAATTATCTGCAAAGTATTTTGTGATGTCCAAACGGTACTATATAAATGCAAATGATCTCTTCCATGTTCATTTCATTTCTTTTCCCCTGTCTGCTCCAGTTATGGGCTTTTATTGTAACATAGCTGATCACTTGAAGGGCCAGAGGTGGCTTTCTCCTGTCCTGATGACATTCTCCCTCCGCCTTTGACTCAGTTCCTAATTGATTGAGATTGCAGAGCCATGATGTGGGTAACTGATGCTACAAATCTTTTCCGCTCACTAGAATCCCACAGTTCTGTCTTACTGTCCTGTTAAAATTGATGGACACCCCTTCCACCAAATTAAAACTTCATTTCTTTCACCATTGGTGGACTGTGGATCTGGAATGCACCATCTAGAAGATGTTCTGCAGTAGCTTGCCAAGGCTTTACTGACTGCCCCTTCCAAACCTGCAGGCCCCTCTCCTTGGAAGAAAAAGGACAAAAAGGTGCAGCACCACCTCAGGTCACGATATTGATGCGGAAATAGATGTCTGTCCTTTAGTCATTGTTGGTCCCTAATTTTCAGCGCCTGGACAACAGTAGTTCAGCTTTCTGAAGCACAGTTACACGAGAAATAAATACTTGCCTTGCCGTCATTGAGAAGATGTTTCAAATATGGGAAATTCCAAATCTAGGCCATGTATCTAAGAGAGTAACAAACGAATCGAATAAAAAAAATCAGGAAGAAACTTTACTCAGAAATTCATTACCAAAAGAGTACTTGAGATGAATGGCATAGATTCATAGACAATAGACAATACACAATAGGTGCAGGAGTAGGCCATTCTGCCCTTCGAGCCTGCACCACCATTCATTATGATCATGGCTGATCATCCTCAATCAGTATCCTGTTCCTGCTTTATCTCCATAATCCTTGATTCCACTATCTTTGAGAGCTCTATCCAACTCTTTCTTAAACGAATCCAGAGACTGGGCCTCCACTACCTTCTGGGGCAGAGCATTCCACACACCCATCACTCTCTGGGTGAAGACGTTTCTCCTCATCTCTGCCCTAAATGGCCTACCCCTTGTTTTTAAGCTGTGTCCTCTGGTTCGGCACTCACCCATCAGCGGAAACATGTTTCCTGCCTCCGGAGTGTCCAATCCTTTAATAATCTTATATGTCTCAATCAGATCCCCTCTCTGTCTTCTCAACTCAAGGGTATACAAGCCCAGTTGCTCCAATCTTTCAACATAAGATAGTCCCGCCATTCCAGGAATTGACCTCGTGAACCTACGCTGCACTTCCTCAGTAGCCAGAATGTCTTTCCTCAAATTTGGAGTCCAGAACTGCACACAATATTCCAGGTGTGGTCTCACCAGGGCCCTGTACAGCTGCAGAATAACCTCTTTGCTTCTATACTCAATCCCTCTTGTTATGAAGGCCAGCATGCTATTAGCTTTCTTCACTACCTGCTGTACCTGCATGCTTGCCTTCATTGACTGGTGAAAGTGAGGACTGCAGATGCTGGAGATCAGAGCTGAAAAATGTGTTGCTGGAAAAGCGCAGCAGGTCAGGCAGCATCCAAGGAGCAGGAGAATCGATGTTTCGGGCTTATGCCCGAAACGTCAATTCTTCATTGACTGGTGTACAAGAACACCCAGATCTCTTTGTACTGCCCCTTTACCTAACTTGACTCCATTTAGGTAATCTGCCTTTCTGTTCTTGCCACCAAAGTGGATAACCATACATTTATCCACATTAAACTGCATCTGCCATGCATCTGTCCACTCACCTAACCTGTCCAGGTCACCCTGTAATCTCCTAACATCCTCCTCACATTTCACCCAGCCACCAGCTCGGTATCATCAGCAAATTTGCTAATGTTACTATTAATACCATCTTCTATATCATTAATATATATTGTAAAAAGCTGCGCTCCCAGCACTGATCCCTGCGGTACCCCACTGGTCACTGCCTGCCATTCCAAAAGGGAGTCGTTTATCACTACTCTTTGTTTCCTGTCAGCCAACCAATTTTCAATTCAAGTCAGTACTTTGCCCCCAATACCATGCGCCCTAAACTAAATAAATACATGAGGAACAAAGGAATATAAGGAATTATTAGTAGGGTTACAATAGTGAGTCGGAAGGAAATTCATGTAAATCATAAACTTCAAATGGTCTGTTTCTGGACAGTAAAATTCCGTGATATGTTATGCAGTGAAGGACTTTACTGTGTGTGCATGCGCGAGAGAGTGAGCATGCGCCCTGTATCTCTGTTTACTCTGTACTACTCTGTATCTAACCCCCGTGCTGTCACTGTCCTGGTGGTGTTTGATGGGTCATACTGAAACAGTGAAAACAATTAATTAAGTAACGTCATTCCACCTTCCCAAACTGCATGTCACGCAGTTGTGTGCAGATCACCCTGAAAACAAGGAGAATATTGCGAAGAAAGAAAATTGCAGGAAAATAATAGTACTTATTTTAAAAAACTAAACATCTGCCTGGAATGTGTGCTTTGTAAAGAGGAGAATGTGTTACATGACATCACCTCAATCTCAACCTCGATAATGGTTTGGAGGTGCCGGTGTTGGACTGGGCTGTACAAAGTTAAAAATCACACAACACCAGGTTATAGTCCAACAGGTTTATTTGGAAATAAACCTCCGAAAGCTAGTACTTCCAAATAAACCAGGTGTTGTGTGATTTTTCAGCTTGATAATGTTACTGAAATGCAAGACAGCTTATGATTTATAAGCATTTTTACAGTGTTATTCTGTTTTTGGAGAAGCTTTTTTGTTATGCTGGAGAGCAAGACTGATGATAGATGATAACCATGAGCTTCTCTGCTCAAATCATTTACACTGAACCAAGTGCTGAGTAGTTTCTGTTTAGACTGCAGCAATTATAGATTTGTTTCATTGGCGGTTACAGTGCACACAAAACATTCTGACAGTTAAAATATAATTGAAATCTACCTTTGCCATGAAACTGTTGTCTTATAAATGTACAGTAACATAATGTTACTTTCATGCACCAAAACACATTCATCCTTCACCCCATGCTAGCTGACCTACACTAGTTCCCAGTTCAGCAATGCCTCAGTTTTAAATTTTTTATTTTCATCCTTCATTGCTCAGACCTCTGTCCAGTTCTGTTTACCCTGCTATAGAAAGGATATTATTAAATTGGAGAGGTTTCAGAAAAGATTACTTTTCAGAAAAGCCCTGTTGACCCTCTCAGACCGGTGTAAAAGATTTTGAAGAATGGGATTGTTTTCTCTGGTGACCTGGATCAATATGGTACTCTTCAACTGATGTTACTACAAATGGATCATTTGGTCATTATCTGATTGCTGGGAGCTTGCAGTGCACAAATTGTCTGTCACATTTTCCACAGTACGACAGTGACTAGGTTTCAAAACTATCCCAAGGACTGTCAAGGATTGGGCAACATCCTAAGGTTGTGAAAGGTGCTATATAAATGTAAGTATTTATTTTGCACAATGGTATTGATGAGCTGTATTATTCCTATTGAACTGGCCAGTGGTAGTAATTAAATGGGCTGAATTGAAAGGCTCTGCCTGAAATATTAACACTTTCCTCTCTGTACGAACTCTGCTTCACTCGCCGAGTCTGAAACATTTTGTAAATTTCCATGACCATGCAATCCTCCTTTACCGGAGATAAAAACATCAGAAGAAGACCTTGGGAGAATAGTTATTGTGACAATAATGCATTTTCTCTATTTGCAGAACAAACATTAACTAAGATGAAAAATATTTGCCAATAAACCTCTCACCATTAAGTTAAAAGCTAATTGCTGTATGATGAATACATTGCTTCAATGTACTTCAGAGTCCTTTACAGTGAATTGATTTTTTACATTGAATTGACATCCTGGTAACACGTATTTTACAAGAGGCTCTAATTTGAGTGTTGCTAGTTGAGGAAGGAATCTGAGTTACAATTAATTGCTCTCGTTGAAATTGAGCCCTAGGATCAATCACATCCACACAAACCACATTCTTGTTACCTCAAGAGTTGATTATCCTGATACTCTCCTAGCAGATCTCCCAAGTCTATCATCTGTAAACTTTACATGGAGCTCAGGAACAGATCCTTTGGTCCAACTCATCTATGCCGATCAGACATCCCAATCTGATCTAGTTCCACTTGCCAGCATTTGACCCGTATCCTTCTAAATCTTTCCTATCTGTCAAAGGTCTGCTGCTCAAACATGCACCAAAACACATTCATCCTTCACCCCATGCTAGCTGACCTACACTAGTTCCCAGTTCAGCAATGCCTCAGTTTTAAATTTTTTATTTTCATCCTTCATTGCTCAGACCTCTGTCCAGTTCTGTTTACCCTGCTATAGAAAGGATATTATTAAATTGGAGAGGTTTCAGAAAAGATTTACCAGGAATGAAAGATTTCAATTATAAAAATAGGCTGGAACTTCTTTCACTGGATTGTTGGAGATTCAGAGGTGACCTTATAGAGGTTTATAAAATCATGAGGGGCATAGATAACGTCTTTTCCCTGAGGTGGGGGGTGTTCAAAGCTAGAGGGCATACTTTTAATGTGAGAGGAGAAATTTTTAAAAAGGACGTGAGGGGCAACGTTCTTACACAGAGAATGATTTGTGTGTGGAATGAACTGCCAGAGGAAGTGGTGGATGTGGGTACAGTTACAACATTTAAAAGACATTTGGATAAGTTCATGAATAAGAAAGATTTGGAAGGATATGAGCCAAATGCAGACAATTGGGACTAGTTTAGTTTGGGATCTAGTTGGACCAAAGGGTCTGTTTCTATGCTGTCTGACTCTGTGCAGATTCTTCTGTGGTCTCGCTCCTATCTTGGTGATCCCAACCAGCTCTACAACCTCCATGATTTCTGCACTCCTCTAATTCTGGTTTCTTGAGCATTCCTGATTTTAATCACTCTACCATCAATAGACTGTGGTCTGAGCTGCCTCTGCCCTAGACTCTGAACTCCCTTCCCTAAACATCTGTGTCTCTATCCAGCCTTTTCATCTTTTAAGATGCTCCTCAAAATCTACTATTTTATCCAAGCTTTTTGGTATCTGTCCTAATAGCTGTTTTTATGCCAAATTTGTTTGAGAATTGACCTCATGAAGTGCACTGGGGCATTTTACAACACCAAAGGTGATAGATAAATGCAAGTTGGCGTTGTGTCGGGAGATATTTGGTAGATAAATGTACTGAGTCATTGTGCTATGGAAACCACATGTTGACATAATCTGAACTCACAGCAGCTGCATGAAGCACTCTGCCACTTTATTCTTTCTGCTCCTATGCACACATCTCCCACAGATTAAAGACTGAATCAAATACAAACTGATCAACAGATGGGCAACGACAAACCTTTCAGCAGTTTAAATATCTTTGCTGGTTCTCACCCAGAAGCGCAGGATTTGATAGCCTGCCTGGACTGATCATTTTGGACCTGCAGTTTCCTGGCTATATTCCAAGATTTGTCTTAAACTTACATCCAGGGAATGTTGCAGCTGATGGAATCATTGCTCAGGGACCAATCAATGTGGGCTTAGTGCAGACATTAAAACTGGTTACAAAAGCCCAAAAATGTCTCTTCTTCCTCAGGCAGCTGAGGAAATTTGGCATGTCGGCGAATACCCTTGCCAACTTTTAAAGATGTGCCATCGAGAGCATTCTGGATGTATCACTATCTGGTATGGCAACTGTACCATTCAAGATCGGAGAATGTTACAGAGAGAGTAGTGAACTCGGCCCGGACAATCACAAAAGCCAACCTCCCATCTACAGAATCCATCCACCAGGCCCGCTGTCAAGGAAAGGCCACCAGCATTCTCAAAGATCCATCCCACCCTGGCAATGTTTTTCTACAACCTCTACCACTGGGGAGAAGGTACAGAAGCCTGAACACATGCACCAGCCAGTTTCGAAACAGTCTCTACCCGTTGTTGTTAGAATACTGAATGGACTCACAAACTCTTAACACTCGCCTGTACCTGTGTTTTTGTTTTTGCTGCTGTTTACCTATTATTTACTTATCTGTGCTACTTAACTCTGACAATAAATTCAATTCAATTCAATTACATGACCAATGCTTTTCCTTCCCTCCTCACCCCATCCAAAAATGGAAGAGTCTCTATTGATAGAATTACATGGATAGTGTACAAACTTTCTCCCCTCTTCCAAGTGGCTGAATGAAGGGTATCAGGTGCTATGATCATGGAAGCCATCAGACAACACTGCTCACTTCTCTCACAATGTTCCAACAGGAATCGCCTGCTCCACAACCTAACACAGGGTTGGGGATCATACTGCTGCATAGTTTGAGAAAGAAAGAACTTGCATTTTTACATCACCCTCCATGACCTCAGAACATCTTAAATTTGCAGCCAAGTTCAATACTGTACTTCTGAAATGTAATCTCTAATGTAACAGCCACCTTGCACAGCAAGCTCCCGTAGAAGTGATTTTCATTAAGGGATGAGGATTGGCTGAGACATAAGAAAGAACCTCCCTGCTCTTTGAAAATTTCCATTGGATATTTTGTCTGCCCTAGAGAGCAAGGAGAGCCTCAGTTTTATGTCTCATCTGAAGCACTGCACCTTTGATAGTGCAGCGCTGCCTCAGGACTGCACTGGATTGCCAGCCCACAGTTTGTGCACAAATGTGGGTGTGGGATTTGGATCCATGACCTTTTAACTCAGGGGAAGCAGCATCAACCAATAAGACAATAAGACAGTAGCAGATATCAGCTAGCTCATTCCAGAATAATTACTGGAAACTGGGAGCTTCTGGTCGTTTTGTCTCAGTATTGCAGTAGGTGGAGCTTCTAACTACGGACCTATTGGGAGGAGCAGGGATGTGAGGGAGCAGTTTGTTTTGTAGATTCTTCAGGATTAATCCCTTGGTAACTAAAATGATTTCTAAGCCAGAAGCACATGTTTTTGGGCACAAGAGATTCTGTACAGCATCGGGGCCAGAGAATGGACACCGGGCAAAAGATGGAAAATTGAAAGCAGGTGATGACGTCGTCCTCTTGATCACTCAGATCTGGAATAAGAAAGAAAAAAAATTAACAAATAACTTACTTTTCCAAACCTGCACACCTATCATCCAGAAGGACAACTCAGAGGAGAGCAAGCCCTTCCGGGGAAGCCCAGTCCAGCCTATCTGGAGACCCATGGTTAAAGGAGACTGTAATTCTTTATGTTTGTTCTACTTTATACTAAGAAGGGACAGGTTGTTTAACTTTCAACTTTTTTATTTTCTACTTTGCATCTCAGATTTTGTGTCCAAGTACCTTTGTAAATAAGGTGGTGCCAGGTATAGTGACTTGTTACACTTTTCACTGTACTCCTGTATCCTTGTACTACTAAATTCTAAAATCTGAAACACACGGAAACACCACCACCTGCAAGTTGTCCTAACATCCTAACCTGGACATACATTGGCTGTACAATCAGTGTTGCTAGATTGAACATGTACCAGAGTTATAATGGGTTTTTCATTCTGTGAAAATGACTTGCTTTTTTAAAGAAGGACAGAAAATTGTTTTCTGAACCGAGAGTTTAAAACAACCTTTTTGAGAAAGCCAATGGGTAGACAATTGCTGGGCGTTTTCCATGTGGACTTCTTACAACCTACACAAAAACAGATGGCCAGGGGCCACAAACAGGTTGAGTTCAGAAGAAAAAATTCATTCCAGCAGAAGGGCAGTTTTTAGTTTGTGTCTTCAGGCCATCAGAAAACATGGAAACAAGTTTAATTTGAGCAACCTGAAAGTAGTCAGTCAGAGAAAAATCTGTGAATTTGCCTGTTTGGGTGTCTCCTGAAGAGACAGTGAGAGCGAAACTCACATCTGGTAATGTGCGGTAAGTTGCCAAGAGGAAAACTTACGACCTTGTCAGTTTAGTGAGAACTTTTAAAGTGAAGCTAGGAGTGATACGTTGCTGGGGTTGAGTTTCTGTACAGGATATTACTGGGAAAAAGGGTCAAAACTTTTTATTGTTTATGATAAAATATTTTAAAATTGTAATATATATATAGCTTTGATTTTGATCGTTTGTGTAACAAACGTACATTATTTTATTAAAGGTGCATTGACATTTTTTGTGTGATAATGTTCAGTGAGTATCCCCCACAATGCAAAACTTATGGTCTTCAAACCATTTCACTCTGAAGGAGCTAATTGCTGCAGTTGCTGGAAGCTGTACTGAAAACAACAGTGTAGGAAATCATAGTAGGTCAGGCAGCATGGTTGAAGAGAAAGCAAGCTAACGTTTCAAGTCTAGACTTCACATCAGTTCTGGTGAAGAGTCAGCTAGACTCGAAACATTGGCTTTCTCTCTCTTCATGGACGCTGCTTGACCTGCTGTGATTTCCAGCATTTTTTGTTTTTATTTCACTGTGAAATCTGACTTATCTGGTAACACCACCAGCTGGTATCATACCACCACCATCTTCTCAAGGGCATTAAGGTGGAACAATAAATGTAGTCATAGCCAACAATGCCCAATCCAAATAGTGATTTATTTTCCTCATTCAGGACCTCAAATATTATTACTTTGATTTTTAAAATGGGCCTTTAAATCTGTATTTTGGGTTTAAACCACACTATTGGCATTTAAAATCCCCATTAGCAAACTGCATGGACTGAGCCAATGCACAATGATGACTTGGTTTATCAGGAGGTCCACAAAGTGAAACTTGCTCCCCTGCTTTCCCCACTCTGTATTATTATGTTTCCCCTCAACTAACAATCATTGTTAATCAATCATTGATTTTACTTTTTATTCTCCCTAAATGGCTGGAAGTTTGTCTTCTGCAAAGGTATGATTAATCAGCTAAGTGCCAATAACGGAGCCCTTGGTGTGATTTGGCCACATTATTGCCTGTTAT
Source organism: Chiloscyllium plagiosum (assembly GCF_037043375.1). NCBI lineage: Eukaryota > Metazoa > Chordata > Chondrichthyes > Orectolobiformes > Hemiscylliidae > Chiloscyllium > Chiloscyllium plagiosum. The sequence continues at coordinate 6,400,717 of NW_028270170.1, forward strand.
ATGTATCTTAAATAAGCTTAGAACATCTTTACCTCATGCAAAAGAAAAAGTTGGAATTAGTCAGAGAGACGATTTCTTAGATCTTTCAATCTTGGATAAGGATGCCTCCCACTTAATGAGGTGGACATTTGTTTCAAATCTAATTGTGAGTTCCTCTCCTGCTTTGATGAGACTGAGCTGGACCGACAGCAGCTTCTCAGTACTTGCACAAACACCTTGCGGAACTGTTTCGAGGTCATGTTGTAAAGAAGAGGGTTGATTGCAGAGCTGAGGTAATAGAAAGTGTTGGTAATGGGCTGCATGGTCTGATATAATCTGTAGTAATATTCTGTCCATTGGGTTTTGGATTTCATTGCCGTCATTATGCGCCGGGCTTGGAATGGAAGCCAACAAATGGCCAAGGCTGCAACGATACATCCTGCACAGAAAAGCGATACATTGTTACAGTAAGTGCAGCCAAACCTAAATGACTCTTCTTCATTAAACCGTCTTTTCTAACAGATTAGGTTTACACCCTGCAATCACTTCTTTTAAGTTTTGTACTTTTGCATTTTATTTCTGCTTTATTTTTGCTTATAAGAGCTTCTGTATGAAACTTGCATTGAATTTTTAAAAGTTACTTTGTAGCCACTAATTCTGATTGTGCCCTGATTAAACCAACTCATTACTCAATTATATAAATGTGTTATAAATCAAAGAACAGTTATGCAGACTGTTGGTGTTCTGATGGGCTGTCTTATAGGGCCAGATAGTCAATATCTTTGGCACTTGAATCCTTACCCTTGTCTTAAGAATGTCCTATTGAAGTGCCCTAAAGAGGATAGCAGATGTTTCCCACAGCAGGCAAGGAAAGACCATTACCCAGTACTTCACTCGAGACCTCTCAGTGATCAGATCCAGACATGGCTGCCTGAGCTCCACGCTTGGCTGACTTTGTGAAAGCCGTGTTAGTGAGCTATGTCACTGGTTATGCAGCTCAAGCAGGAAGCTGCGTGTGCACTGAGCTAGAGTTGATGCCTTCATGCTTGGGTGCCAGATATGCCACTCACGCCATATGGTTTCTCGTGCCAGACAAACAGAACTCATTATGAAACTGCACCTCACAATCAAAGCAGGATTATTTCTGCAGCAAAATGCAATGAGTGGAGGACAGTAACACAATAGAAATGTGGTTAAATGATCTCAGTCACAAATGGTCTCTGCGCATAACTGATATAGAAACTACTCAAGTTGGCACAGTGGTTAGCACTGCTGCCTCACAGTGCCAGAGACCCGGGTTCAATTCCCGCCTTAGGCGACTGACTGTGTGGAGTTTGCACATTCTCCCCGTGTCTGCGTGGGTTTCCTCCGGGTGCTCCGGTTTCCTCCCACAGTCCAAAAATGTGCAGGTCAGGTGAATTGGCCATGCTAAATTGCCCGTAGTGTTAGGTAAGGGGTAAAGGTAGGATCATGGGTGGGTTGCACTTCGGCGGGATGGTATGGACTTGTTGGGCCGAAGGGCCTGTTTCCACACTGTAAGTAATCTAATCTAATCTAATCTAAGACTATGAGAAATAGGGACAGGAGCAGGCCATTCAGTCCCTTGAGCCTCTTCTGCCATTCAACAGGATCATGGCTCATCCAACATTCCTCCCATCCACTTTCCTGCATTTTCCCTGTAACTTTGATTCCCCAACTGATCGAGAATCTATCTCCACCTTAAATATACACAAGGATTCTGCCCCAGAGCTCCCTGTGGCAAGGAGTTCCAAAGACTCACAAACCTCTGAGAGAAGAAATTCCTCCTCATCAGTCTTAAATTGGTGCCCCTTTATTCTGAGACTATGCCCTCTGGTCCTAGACTCTCCCATGAGGAAAACATCCTCTCAGTACTGACCCTGTCAAGCCCCTCAAGAATTATATGTTTCAATAAGATCATCTCTCAGTTTTCTAAAGTCCAAACAGTAGAGTCCCAAGCTGTTTAGCCTTTGCTCATAAGACAATCCCTCCATACCATCATCTCCATCTGACTAAGAGTAGTGGTGTTGTTAATGCGCAGCCAGATTAAAACCGACTTAATCTTGCTATCATGCTTTCAGTACTTTAAAATCAATTGGCAGTATAGTACAGGCAGTGCCTGGGTTGTGAATGGGCTCCATTCTGGGTTGGCAAGGCGCTTTGTCAGCAAGATGGGAACACGTTTTAGATAATGGAAAGCAGCTGAAAACAACAAATGGAGGCGATCACAGCGGGCCAGACAGCATCCATGGAGATAGAGCAAGCTAACGTTTTGTGTCTCGATGTCTCTTCATCAGAATGTAAAACAGCTGTTCGTAAGTACAGGAAACACTCATAGGTCGGTTCCATAAAATTATACCCTGTGTGAGATCGCTTTCGTAAATATGATTATTTGTCAGTCGGATGTTGGTAAATCGGGGGCCCATGTAATGGTAAATGCGCCAAATTAACATTTCTCCAGAAGATGGTGCTATTACCACAAAAGTAATCAGAATACTTCTTATTCTCCAGATGTCCTACCTCAACCTCCCCTCAGCTGTCACAACAAACATTAGTTATTCCATATAACTTAAACAACGACATCGAAGGTGGCTAAGTACTTAAAGTAAAACTTGTATTCGTATAGCGCTTTCGAAAGACTTTACAATCACTGAATTAATTTTTAAATCTGATCGTTGCTGTAATATAAAAACTGTAGCAACCAATTTGTGCACAGCAAGATTCCACAAATAGCGATTGTATAAGTGATCAGATTTAGTGACATTTTAGTGATGTTGGTCCAGAGATACATATTGTTCAGGACATATATGCTCTTCCTTGTCCATCTCGTAGACCAGATGGCGCCTAGTTTGAAAGACAGTATCTCTGACAGTGCAGCATCTCTATCTCTTTCTCAGCCTTTAGAACACCCCTCAAAGTCCACTGTCCTTGGGTGGCTCAATATGAATTATTGTCTGATAACCCGCCAGCGATCAAGTATGGCACACGTTACCGCAGTAAAGGCGCTTTGTAAATGCAAATTTCTGTTGTTAAATCGTTTGCCACAATTAATCTCGATATGCCAAATGTCCAAAGAATCAGTCAAAGTAATTAGCTACATGACTACTTCCTGACTCCCCTCCGTTTTCTCAAGACGTTCTGCTCCCTACCCTCCACAAGAAAACGCTCAAGATTTCCGAACATGAATTGCAAATTTCTCGACATAATACTCACCCACCAGCACCACATTTTGCCTCCTGATCTCTTTAAACGTGGGCAGGAGTCTTCCTGTGGAGTTTATTCTGTTAAGTGCAACAGGTACGGGTCGGTGTTTGAGGAGGGTTTTAATCATCTGTCTGCAGGTAAAGGCAACGAGCAGGAGAACGAGGATGTAGAGAGAAAAGGAGACATAAATCACCAGATCAAAGATGGCCTTTCGTCCAGAAATGTTGGTGCAGATGTACAAGGGCGGTAAGGGTTGGCTTCCAGATGTGAAGGGCTTCCAAGCATCTTCCACACCAATTGCAAAAGCAGCAGGGAGCCCTGTGATAATAGCTATTCCCCAGACCATACCAATTAGCTTCTTGGTTCTTGATGTTGCCATGACCTTGGCTTGCACTGGGTGACAGATAGCCAGATAACGTTCCAAACTAAACGCCAAGACATTGAAGATGGTCGCGTAGCTGCATACTTCCCAGAGGAAGTAGAAACCTTTGCAGCCAACGTTCCCAATGGGCCAGGGATACGGGCACCAGATGATGCTATACAACTCAATGGGTAGGCCCAGGGTTAGGATGAGGAGGTCTGAGCAAGCCATGCTGACCATGTGGCACCTTAAGCAGCTCTGTATGCAGCCTTTACTCTTTAAGATCCCAATGACCCAGATCACCAGGACGTTCCCGATCAGTCCCGAAACTAAGATGGAGCCATATGTGGCCGAAGTCGCCACTTTAGCGGCGAAGCTCATCACAATGGGGCTGGGGCTCTCTGTACCCACAGTGGGGTAGAGACCTCCTCCACCTCCTGTACTGTTCATGCCTCTCCCAGACTGTAGACCAGCCTTGGCAGTGCCAATGGCAATCCTTTCAGCGCCAGTGTCGACTCGCTGCCCCTTCGTGAACTTCAGTTGCACCCCCGCCCCCCGTCCGGGTTCCTCCGCCTCAGTTTGTCTGAGATCTCGGGCTTTCTCTGATCTTTGTCCAGAGTGTGGTGCTGGAAAAGCTCAGCAGGTCGGGCAGCATCCGAGGAGCAGGAGAGTCGACGTTTCGGGCAAAGGCGGAGTTTCTCTGATCTTCCCCGATGCAGGCGGTTTCAGGCTCTCGGTGAAGCCGGGACACCAGATCCCTTTCTGCCGGGACACCGGATCCTCGCCCTTCCACAAGGTCTCTGGGATCTTGGGGATCCCGATCCCAACCGATCCCTCTGTCTTCAATCAGCGGATCCCTGCCCCTCTGGATCTATCCTTGGGAATCTCTCCGCTATGTCCCAGTGGGTTCTGTGCGATCCCTCGATGTCACTGGGATCCACTGGGTCGGGAACTTTGAGGGAGGGGAGAGAGTTTGAGGGCGGAGCTGCCGGGACTGCATTTTCAGGAGGATTTTCAGTTCGCTTTCCTGCATAATCTCAAATGTTTGCAGGGTATAGTAACGACTCTCGATATTTTTGTTTTAATTGTCGGATTTATTGGCGCTTTCATTAATAAAAGAGAAAACATCGGAGTAAAAACTATGCTGAACGTGTCTCCTGGCAGTTACGGTATAACTCCATTCAATAATTGCAAAACAAGGGAAAGGGGGTCGAATTTCCCTTTTATTGGGGCCAGTTTAATCAAGAGAATGCGATAAATCTTTTTGAAAGGAAGACCATTGCCGAGGCTCCGACAACAGGGAGTGGGGCTGGTACAGGTCTGACCGACTGAATGGCCTCCCTCCGTGCTGCATCTTTGGATGGTGCTGTTCCATTCAGCCTCTTCAAATGGCGCGCATCTGAAACTCCTGTGAAGTTATTGTAACAGGTGGAACTCTCAGGCAGAGGACAGCAGCCCCTGAGGTGCCCGCTGGGAGTAAGAAAAATCACCAATTTCTGGTCCCATGGCCATTCTTTACACCCCCCCCCCCCCCCCCACACACACACACACATTAACTTCACAAAAACATTTTATCTGGTCATCAGCAGATTGCTGTTTGTGGGAGCTTTCTGTGCACAGATTGGATCCCGCATTTCCTGCATTACTCCAGGGACCTGAGCAACGTTGAGGCACCTGCTGAAAACAAAGGCTCGGTTTAAATGCAAATATTTCCTTCTGTTTCCAAACTATAGGGTATGGGTCTACAGTGACATGTTTATCTCTGAAGGGTGAGATCCCCCTGTGTAGGGTGACTGTGGGAGTCTCGTGTGGGGCAGTCTGACATTTCTCAGGCTGGAATTTCCGTCTCTCATGCACCAAGTGTGATATAAATCCAGTGCAGTGTGAAACCATCCAGATTACCTGGACGCTTTATTTAAAACCAATAGACATCTCTCTAGTTCGCAAAGAGTCCGGGAGACTCGGCATGTCCTGAAATTATCCTCCCCTCGCACTCATGATTTTTGAGAAGTCTTTACTCTCAAAGTCTTACAGAGATATCCATCTGGGAACTCACCTACGTGAGTGGTGTTGCGTTCTCAACTTGCCTCCTGTCAGACAGAGTAGTCTGCAGTATAACTCCGGTTCATCTGGCTGTAAGTCAGTTGCATAGACAGCACTCTCTAGCGAGGATCAACATTAAGCAGCGTCAGGAAATATTATCTCTCCACCCTGGAGGCTCCCAGCCTCATTCCTGATGAAGGGCTTTTGCCCGAAACGTCGATTTTCCTGCTCCTCGGATGCTGCCTGACCGGCTGTGTTTTTCCAGCACCACTCTAATCTTGACTCAGGAAATATAAGCACTACCGCAGCTAGGCGGGGGTAATTAAAGTGTGGGGGGTAATAAACAAAAACAGGAGGGTCAGACATGCTGTTCATTCTGAGAGCTGGCTCTGAGGGAGCTGGGTCAGTGTGAGTGAAGGACCCTGCTCTTTAAAATACATAAACACCGTCGGGAGTAAACGAGGTATATGTGGAGCTTAAGGTTTTGAAACCGCATATTTTCTGTTTTCAATCTATGACATCGGAATAAACAACAACTTCAACATTTACAGATATTTTCCTGCATGTAGTTGGGCTAAAGCTAAAATCAAAACCCTAATTGTGGTGGACAGAACGCAAGGCAGAATTGTACAACACATCAAAACATTGCTTTCTGTACAGAAGGTGGAGATAAAGATTTATATGCATTTATACAGCGCCAGAGACATCTAGGATGACTGAAAATGATTTTGTATCCAGTTAAGTCCCTATGAAGTATTGTCACTTTTTACGTACATCAATAATGCAGAGGAAGCAGTTACAAATGGAGGATGAAGTTAACAAGCTATTTCAGCAGACACGGTGTGATTGATTGTAATGCCACCAGGAATGAATACTTCAAGCTGAGAGCTCAGTCTGTCGGTGATCATACTCATAGTCATAGGGATGTACAGCACGGAAACAGACCCTTCAGTCCAACTCATGCATGCTGGCCAGATGTCTTAAATAAATCTAGTACTATTTGCCAGCATTTGGCCCATACCCCTCTAAACACTTCCTATTCATATGGCTTTTAAATGTTGTAATTGAATTGAATTGACTTTATTGTCACGTGTACCAAGGCACTGTGAAAAGCTTTGTCTTGCGAGCAATACAGGCAGATCACAGAGTTAAATAGCATAGATAAGTAAATAATAGGGAAACAGCAGCAAAAACAAAAACACAGGTACAGGGGAATGTTAAGAGTTTGTGAATCCAGTCGGTATTCTAACATCAGTAGGGAAGAAACTGTTTCAAAATCGGCTGGTGTGTGTGTTTAGGCTTCTGTACCTTCTCCCCGATGGTAGAGGTTGTAGAAAAACATTGCCAGGACGGGATGGATGCTTGAGAATTCTGGCAGCCTTTCCTTCACAGCAGGCCTGGTAGATGGATTCTATAGTTGGGAGGTTGGCCTTTGTGATTGTCCAGGCCAAGTACACCACTCTCTGCAACTGTTTCCGATCTTGAATGGTACAGTTGCCATACCAGGGAGTTATACATCCAGACAGAATGCTCTCGATGGTGCACCTATAAAAGTTGGCAAGGGTATTCGTCGTCATGCCAAGAAGAGACATTGTTGGGCCTTTGTAACCAGTGTGTCTCTCCCTGACATATGCTTCCTTCTTTTTCATAACCAAACCCTCAATTTCTCTCGTCATCCAGCATTCCCTACACCTACCAGCCTTTCCTTTCACCCTAACAGGAATATGCTGTCTCTGGACTCTCATCTCATTTCTGAAGGATTCCCATTTTCCAGCAGTCCTTTTACCTGTGAACATCTGACCCCAATCAGCTTTTGAAAGTTCTTGCCTAATACCATCAACATTGGCCTTTTTCCAAATTAAAACTTCAACTTTCAAATCTGGTCTATCCTTTTCCATCAATATTTAAAATCTAATAGAATTATGGTCACTGGCCCCAAAGTGCTCCCCTACTGACACCTCAGTCACCTGCCCTGAGTTATTCCCCAAGAATAGATCATGTTTTACACCTTCTCTAGTAGGTACATCCACATACTGAATATGGGCGGCACGGTGGCACAGTGGTTAGCACTGCTGCCTCACAGTGCCAGAGACCCGGGTTCAATTCCCGCCTCAGGCAACTGACTGTGTGGAGTTTGCACATTCTCCCAGTGTCTGCGTGGGTTTCCTCCCACAGTCCAAAAATGTGCAGGTCAGGTGAATTGGCTATGCTAAATTGCCCGTAGCGTTAGGTAAGGGGTAAATGTAGGGGTATGGGTGGGTTACGGGTCGGTGTGGACTTGTTGGGCCGAAGGGCCTGTTTCCACACTGTAATGTAATCTAATCTAAAAATTTTCTTGTACACACTTAACAAATTTGCCTCTATCCAAACCCTTAGCAATATGACTTGGAGTGGCACTCTGAAAGCTAGTGCTTCCAAATAAACCTGTTGGACTATAACCTGGTGTTGTGTGATTTTCAGCTTTAACAATATGGCTATTCTAGACTATGTTTGGAAAGTCAAAATCCCCTACCATAACCAGTCTATTATTCTTACAGATAACTGAGATCTCTTTACAATTGGTGGGGAGGGGGTGTGGCACGGGGGCCCTGCACACTTCAACTCCCGCTCTCACTCTGCCAAGGATTTGCAGGTCCTGGGCCTTCACCATCGCCAAACCCTTACCACCCAACATTTGGAGGAAGAATGCCTCATATTCTGCCTTGGGACCCTGCAACCATATGGGATCAATGTGGATTTCAACAATTTCCTCATTTCCCATCCCCCCACATTATCCCAGTCCCAAGCCTCCAACTCAGCACCGTCTTCTTGACCTGTCCATCAGCTTTCCCATCTATCCATTCCACCCTCCTCTCTAACCTATCACCTTCTCCCCCACCTTCATTGACCTATCACATTATCAGCTACGTTCCCCCCAACCCCACCCCTCTCCCATTCATCTCTCAGCCCCCTGGCCCACAAGCTTCATTCCTGATGCAGGGCTTATGCCCGAAATATTGATTCTCCTGCTCCTCAGATGCTGCCTGACCTGCTGTGCTTTTCCAGCACCACACCCTCGACCCTCTATGAGATATCCTTGATCCTGGCATCAGTGAGGCAACACACCATTCTGATTTCTTGTTTACAGCCACAGAAACGTCCGTCTGTGCCTCTGACTAGAGAGTTCCCTGTCACAGTCGATTGCTTGGAACCTGACATACCCCTTGTTACATTAGAGCCAGTCTTGATACCAGAAACCTGACTGTCAGTGCTTGACCTGACTGGGATGACCACTGTCACAATTTGAACTATTGTCCATCTTCCACTGTCGGAAAAAATGGCCACATTTTCTCTGGCACATCCCCAATTGGTCGAGGGTCTCCAGAATTCGCACAGAAGGTTGAAACCTAGGATTTCACCATCAGTTCGTAAGTTGTGAAGAGGCTGTGGGATTTCAGACAGTGGGGAGCATGGTTAATTTTTCAGGATTCTCTGTCTGTAGGAGTGCCTTGCCACCTGTCTGCTGGTAGTATTCTTTCAGGAGATGTTTACCCTGTGCACATTGAGCTGTTCAATTTGGGCTGGCACAGGATGTTAATTGACCAACGATTATCCCAACATTCAACATGTGATTCCTAAGACTTCCCAGAAGTGGTTATCTCCCATGTTTGAGTGTTGGCTCTTGGGCCAGATGAATGGTCGTGCTCTGGTGACTGGCCCGTGTAGAAACATGACATCTGCTTGAAGCTCCACAAACAGTAATAAAATAAATTATCAGATGAACCTTTTTTTAAGTGATGTTGGTTGAGGAAATAAAGGGCACTAAGGAGAATGCACCCATTCTTCAAGCAGAATCTGATGAAATAAGTCCTCTCCTTTGATTCCCTTAACTCTGACTCCTGTTGAATAATCCTTGATCCTGTGAGGTCTCAGTGATTACCAACATTTCCAGCTTCAATTCATCAGTAATGTGTGCAAATCTCTCCCATTCACATACACACAAGAAGTGTAAAACATTTAAATGGAATCTGAAATATGAATTAATTCATTTTTCCATTTAGTCTGTTTTTTTTCCCCGTGTGAAATAACTGTGTCAGTCAGTTCCACAAGATCTGGCTTGTGAATGTCTCAGTGAAGGTTAACAGGCTGCACATGTTGATACTAAAACATGAATCATTCAAAGCTCTGCCTTTCAGATTGGTTGGGAGCTGATACATCAGAGAGGAATGGTCTGACATTTTAACACAGTCAGTGACAAGAATACACTTCAACAGTTCATGACACCGGGAGAATGATGGACTGTCTCACATATTTTAGGATCTATATTAACCAACTTGACCTAGGATAATTAAAAAGCAGCACAAATGTGTGGATTACTACATTCATGTATCAAAAATACCTTGAATGTGCTGCAAATTCTATAAGTCAAATATGCAAAACTCTCATGTGTCTGTTTCTTCCACATCATATAATGCATCATTCATGTTGAACAGGAGGAGGCCCACCTACTCCCCTCTAATATTCTTTCAGTTCCCTCTTGGCCAGTCACCCACCAGACTGAAATGGAAATGGCACAGCCCCATGGAGATTACAGCACAGATGGACGCCATTTGGCTGATTGTGAGCTAATGTTTTAGGAATGGATTCTTTATCACAATTCTCCAAAATGAGATCTGTTCCAGCAGATTTCTCTGGCTAGTGATTAGTAGCATAACTATCATTTCTGAGCCAATCAATACAAAAGCCAATTATTTATATAGAAGTTGCAATATTTTTCTAACTAGTCTGTGATTGTCTTCACCCTTCATTTGAGCAAATAGAGTTAATCACATTTACTGGCTCTGCTCCTATATTTCTTTATTCTCATTCCCTTCCTTCAACTATTCAAACTAACTATGAATGTTGACATGGTTTTTCCACTCAGTGGAGTCAGTTGGAGTCCCAATGTTGTGAGCTCAAGTCCCAATCTCAGTACAAAAATATAGGCTGACACTTCAGTGCAGTACCGAGGGAGTGCTGCTCTTCTCATCTGCCCTCTCAGGTGAATGTGAAAGATTCCAGGGCAGTATTTAAATAAGTTCTCCCCAATGTTCTGCCAAAATTTATCCTTCACTAAACATCATTAGATCAGATGATCCAGTCATTATCACATCGCTGTTTGTGGGAACTTGCTTTGCACAAAATTAGCCACTTCATTTCCACAAAACAAGAGGTCTATACTTCAAAAGTGTTTTGTTGGACTTAAAATGTTTTTATAGAAATCAAAGTCCTTTCTTCCTCATTTTCACTTTTGAGTTGAATATGACTTTTCTTTCAACTACTCATCCTAACAAGAGTCATATTGGAGTTCACACATTAACTCTGTTTCTCTTGCCACAGGTCTGCTGAGTTGATTTTTCCAGCATTTTCTGTATTTCTTATAGAGTACAAGTGAATTGACTTTCTACATTAACTCAATATTATTCCTGAAGCAACAACAAAAGGGGTCACTTTCACTTTATACTTTGGTATGTTATGAGATAAAACTTAAAACTGCATCAATATCTTTCAATTATCTTATTAGCTCGTTGTTGTCCAGTGAATCAGTCCCCCAAGTCTATTCCCAGTCATATTGCTGTTTTTGTTTAAATATCGTACTGATTGACACTGAATGTCATCCATCATCTGTCAGCCCCATTCCTTCACCTTATTAGTAACCCTTTGTTTCATCTGCTTCACCTTTAAGGCAGTGATCAGCAAACTTGTGAAATAGAAAGATCAAATCTCCATTCTCAATCTTCCTAATTTTTAGCTGGAGGAAGTTAAGACTCATTCAAACCTCTGCTAAAATGCCTCTGTCTTCCTCTCCTGGTTGTGTTGACCCCTCACTAGGTCACACACTGCTTCAGGGAATCTGGTCATTGATTGATGACCTAGCCTGAGTGACCAAAATTGATCTGCCATTATGGGGACTAACACAATCACCCCTTAACTGCATCATTCCAAATTATATCATTCCAACTCCAGTTGAAGATAGGTACATGCAAGAAATTGCACAGTGTAGTTACCATTGGAACGTAAGCCTGTTGAAAAGTTTTGGATAAGGTGATGAGTTTTGAAAGGATTAATGTTGGAGATTGCATTGAGCTTTACCTAATTTGATGATGTCATATAGTCCTGGGTGAAGAAACACAGAATCAAACTCTTATTTCTTGACGGGGTCAGGCATAGTCATCCCTGACTCCTGATGGTCATAGAATCATAGAGCTGTCCACCAAGGAAATAGATCCTTCGGTCCAACGTATCCATGCTGATCAGATATCCTAAATGAATTTGGTTCCATTTGCCAGCATTTGGCCCACACCCTCTAAACCCTTACTAATCATATACACATTAGGATGCCTTTTAAATGTTGTAATCATACTAGCCTCCACCACTTCCTCTGGCAGCACATTCCATACACACGCCACCCTCTGTGTGAAAAAATTACCCCTTCAGTCCATTTTAAACCCTTCCCCTCTTCACCTTAAACCTATGTCCTCTAGTTTTGGACTCCCTGACCATGGGGAAAAGACTTTGACTATTCACCTTATCCATGCCCCTCATGATTTTATAAACTTGTATAAGGTCACCCCTCAGTCTTAGCAACTATATCTAATACTGTGTATTTTGTACCTATTGTTCTCATGCAATAAACTACATTGTGTTATTAAGACAAATTCCTCTTCTTGCAAAGACTCTTCAGTGACACATACTCTATCATTGTGAACCAAATAGGTCCTTTGACTTGACATAGAAAGAAGAATTAGTGACAGCAATATTCCCCAACTAAAACATGTCAGTTGTTGGTTCCACAACATACAACAAATATCTTCTGTTTTACAACCTCCAGACAAAGTCTCAGCATTCCATTTCTATTTTTACTGCCGACAATTGCCCCTGCTTCCAATCTAACATTCTTTTATCATAGAGTCATAGAGCACAGAAACAGACTCTTCAGTCCAACTCGCTAGCAAAGTTTTTCTATTTATTGCACTTGGCAGTTTGCAAATAGGAATTTTAAAAAAATTAAAACCTACACATCTGATCATGGCTCATTTATGCCACAGATGATGTGTGTAAGAATCTTTCCCTAACAGGACACTAGGTCAACACCTTGTACTTATGTTGAGTTGAAGAAACTATGAGGTCTCAGTTTTAGTCGCAGGTTAGTTACCAGGCAGGAATCTCAGCTGGATCTGCTACAATAGACCTCTGTATCTCTTTCAGGAGTTAATTAGTAGCATTCACACCTCAAAGCAAAAGGCTGTGAATCTAGGTTCCAAACCAAAGACTTGAAAACGTAATCTATGCCTACAGTCGCATTGCAATATCAGATGAAGACTGTCCTGTCATATATGCCATCGTATAAATGAAATGTTAAACTAAGACTTGGTAAAGCAAATCTTAACAGGACTTATACACTTAATGATAAGGTCCTGGGGAGTGTTGCTGAACAAGGAGACCTTGGAGTGCAGCTTCATAGTTCCTTGAAAGTGGAGTCGCAGGTAGATAGGATAGTGAAGAACGCATTTAGTATGCTTTCCTTTATTGGTCAGAGTATTGAGTACAGGAGTTGGAAGGTCATGTTGCGGCTGTACAGGACATTGGTTAGGCCACTGTTTGAATATTGCATGCAAGTCTGGTCTCCTTCCTATGGAAAGGATGTTGTGAAACTTGAAAGGGTTCAGAAAAGATTTACAAAGATGTTGCCAGGGTTGGAGGATTTGAGCTATAGGGAGAGGTTGAATAGGCTAGGGGTGTATTGCTTGGAGCGTTGGAGGCTGAGGTGTGATCTTAAAGAAGTTTATAAAATCATGAGGGGCATGGATAGTATAAATAGACAAGGCCTTTTCACTGAGATGGGGAAGTCCAGAACTAGAGTGCATAGGTTCAGGGTGAGAGGGGAAAGATATAAAAGAGACCTAAGGGGCAACTTTGTACACAGAGCGTGGTATGTGTGTGGAATGAGCTGCCGGGGAAATGGTGGAGGCTGGTATAATTGCAACATTTAAAAAGCACCTGGATGGGTATATGAATAGGAAGGGTTTAGAGGGATATGGGCCAAGTTCTGGCAAATGGGACTAGATTAGGTTAGGCTATCTAGTCAGCATGGGTGAGATGGACCGAAGGGTCTCTTTCCGTGCTGTACATCTCTATGACTCTATGACTAACTGTTTTCCAGTGAATGAGAAGATTTTCTGAAAGATTCCATTGCACTTTCTCAGAAGTAATTTCTCCTCAATAACATTTACCTCTCAACCAACATAATTTAAAATCAGATTCCCTGGTTATTATATTGTTAGCTCGTTGCTGTGTTAATCCTAACTTTAATTTTGTACATCCAGGGAAAAAGCTAAGCATCTCAGCCTTGTTTTCTGATTTATCCAATCCTCCACCCATCCCAACCCACCCCAACCCAATCTGGAATCTTGTCCAACACTAACCTGACAAGATATCTGTTTCTTCTTTAATTCTGGCCTATTAACCAACTCTGTTTTTCATATTTCCACCATTGCTAACCATGCCTTTAGCTTCCTGAGCTCTCATTTCTGAAATTTCCTCCTTAAACATCTTTACAGTCTTTACTGCTTCAAGATGCTACTTAAGACCTCCCATCATTTGACCTAATATAGGCAATGTGGTTTAGAATAAATTTTGTGTTACGCTTCTGTGAAACGCCTTCTGATGTTTTATGTTAAAAAAGTTATAAGTTGTTGTTGTGCTCAGTGATTAGCCCAGGTGTGGTCGGAAACAATGGTCATTTTGAGAATCTTGAGAATTCAGGTATACGGGTGTATCTCCAGCAGGTCCATTCCAGAACAGCGTATAAAATCATTTTACGTTTCCCTCTGTAAGCCGAGTATACACGTTGCATCATCACTCTCTGCTGGATTGAATTAGCATTTTAAACATTGCTTTGGTTGCTCACACTCTGATTTTTGGTGTGACCTTGGTTATGTTGGCTGTTGAGTTTGGGTGGCCTGAAAAATGAATGGAGAATTGGGGAGGGGAGGGGCAAGTTAGAACAACCAGCAAGAAACTATTCAGGTCTTCAGTACTGTTCCAAGATTTAAGGGTGAGATTTTGCAATCCCAATTCTTATTTTATCTTCATCACAAACAAGCCAAGGCAAACAAGACTCAGTCACCCCATTCACATTCCCATGGTGGTGATAAATTTGGTGTTTACCTTTGGAAAATAGTGAAAGGTTTTCCACGTTTATTCAGAGTAACCTCCAACACAACTAGTTTAAAGCCTGCCTAAAAGGCTCTTTCTTACTTATTTCCATGTAGTGGGTTTCCACAACTATAGAAAAGATATTATTAAACTAGAAAGAGTGCAGAAAAGATTGACCAGGATGCTACCTGGACTGAAAGTTTAGAGTTATATGGAGAGTTTGCATAGGATGGGACTTTTATCACTGGAGTGTAGGAGACTGAGGGGGTGACATTATTAAGGTCTAGATAATCAAGAGAGGCATAGATAAGGTAGATAACCGGCACCTTTTCTCTATGTTAGGGGAGTCTAAAACTAAAGGGCATAGGTTTAAGGTGAGGAGGGGGTAAGATACAAAGGAGTCCAGAGGGGATATTTTTCACAGAGGGTGATAAGTGTCTGGAATAGGCTGCCAGAAGTAGTGGTGAAAGCAAATCCAATTTTGTCATTTAAGAAACAATGAAACTGGCGCATGGATGGGATAGATTTGGAGGAATATGGATCAAATGCAGGCAAATGGGACAAGATTAAATTGTGAAAGCTTGATGTCATGGGCATGTTGGGCTGTAGACTTGCATGACTCCATGATTCTAACTCATATGATGAATAAGATTGACTAACACCCACTGTCATCCCACTGGATATATCTCAGAAATCAAAGACAACCCTTCACTCAACTGGATTAGGACAGGAACCAGCTTTGAATGAATATGGTTGTTAGTGTGCTTTATGCTTCTATGTCTGTGTATGGATTGTGATACTTCCATAGACTTAATCTGTGACATTGTCCCTTTATAGATTCAATCACCATGGATTTCCATTGGCATTGTGTGCCTATACTGTACAGATTGAGGCTGCTCTATATCGTTAGACTGCTCCTGCTCTGACTGCATCTGTATCTTCCCTCTTTCATAGAGTAACCATCCTTCACTCCTCAGTAAATCCTTCGAACTTTTAAGTTACATTATAATATACAGAACCCTAACTGCAACTCACTGTTTCAAGTCTTCTCTTCTTCAAATCCTAACTGTTCATGTAAGCACAGCAACTTCATCATGAACATGATCTTCCCTTTTTCTACAGAACCTTCCAATATTGAGCCAAGGACTCATTAATGGTAATAAGATGATATTGAATAACTAATTAGTTTCTCTGTGGCCTGGCCTTTACTGAAAGAGCGTTACTGGTGAAGGTTTCAATTTATTTCACATATTGAAGTAAGAGGTGAGAAAAGAAAAAAGGAGACATATACATTCCTTTAAATTTAGCAATGAAGAGACATAGAATTTTAGGACACTATTGAGCCATGTGTCAAAGTCAGATTTGAGAAAACTTTATACTTAGTCTCACTCTCTAGCCATTTCTTTCAACCAGCTACATTTGATTAAATTAATAAAAAAATTAGAACAAAGTTGGGTTTGTATTTGCCACTGTTTCTGTTCAGATCTTCTTTAAATTGTATGTGTAGTTTGGCCTCAAGTGACACAGTGATGATATACTTCCTGTGGATGCTATTTTCACCTTAAGAATGAATGTATAGAATTTGTGAATTAGATTTTTGCCACTTGTCTATGCTTTAAGTCAAGCTGGAACTGATCCTGAGGTGAAAATCCATCTGGACTTCACATAGACTCAAGAACAAGTTTAGTTCATTTTTTACTCATGCCATCTCTTTCAGACAGGACAGAGTCTAGTACTGGAATGTGGCAGGATTAACATCCTGGACTTTCTTTCCTCCAGCACTGTGTAAAGAATATTCACACAAGAGTGGGTCAAGAAAGCGACTCCCCACCATTTCAACAGCAACTAGGGATAAGCAATGAGTACTGGCCTTACCGGTGAAATCCATCCAATTCAAGACAATGTAAACTAAAATATTAAGTTATATGGAACAGTGGCAATTAATGTTATATTATTGTAGATATATTTGTTAAATTTTATATGTTATATTTTATAACCCTGTCTGAATAATAACTTGAGGCAGAATGAGTAATCAGCAATGAGCTGCCAGAGGAAGTGGTGGAGGCTGATACAATTGCAACATTTAAAAGGCATCTGGATGGGTATATGAATAGGAAGGGTTTGGAGGGATATGGGCCAGGTGCTGGAAGGTGGGACTAGATTGGGTTGGGATATCTGGTTAGCATGAATGGGTTGGACTGAAGGGTCTGTTTCCATGCTGTACATTTCTATGACTCTATAAATCCACATCTGTCTCTCTTCAGCATTATTAGTGTTTTAGAAAAGTGAACAAATAATTTTGTACTTGCAAAAAATTCTAAACAATTTCTTGCGAAGAGGATAGATGTCAGACAAGTTATTGTGGAAATGTGTCAACTAACCAACCTGTACTGAATGACAGTGTTTACAACTGTCCTGATGAAGGGCTTTTGCCTGAAACGTCGATTTTCCTGCTCCTCCAATGCTGCCTGACCTGCTGTGCTTTTCCAGCACCACTCTAATCTAGACTCTGATTTCCAGCATCTGCAGTCCTCATTTTTGCCTAGTGTTTACAACTTGTCAAGATAATTGCCTGCTGGTATTATTGCTAGACTATTAATCCAGAAAACCAGGCAACGTTTTGGGGATCTGGGTTCAAATCCTGCCTTGGAAGATGGTGAAATGTGAACTCAATAAAAAATCTGGATTTAAGAGTCTATGATGACTATGAGTCCATTGTGAGTTGTTGGAAAAACCCATCTGGTTTGCTAATGTCCTTTAGAGAAGGAATCTGCCATCCTTACCTGGTCCGGCTTACATGTGACACCAAAACCACATCAATGTGATGACTCTTAACTGTCTCTGGGCAGTTAGGGATGGGCAATAAATGCTGCCCAGCCAGTGATGCTCTCATTCCATAAATGAATAAAAATAAGCACAGAATGTGGCTATTCAGTTGTATAGTCAAATCTACTCTCAGCCTACATCTCACCCCAGCAATATACCATTAGTAAGTGGATTGATGAGGGGATTAAGGGAGAGAATGCAGTCGAGAAACGTATTAGCCATGATCAAATGGTGGAACAGACCCAATAGACCAAATGTTCTAATTCTGCTACTTATCCTATGATCTTATGATCTTCACAATCTTTCTTCTTCATGTACTTATCTAGCTCCCACTTCAATGGATCTGTTCCTCACCTCAATTTCTCCACATTCTCAACCCTCTCTGAATAAATAAGTTGCTCCAGAATTTCTTATTGGATTCAGCGATGCTTTTATAATTCTGCACTTTCTCTTCCCTTTCGTCTTGCAAATGTATTTATAGGGAAGCTAAAAGCTTGGAAATCTGAAATAAAAAAGTCCACATTATCTGTGAGAAAAGATAGGATTGTTATAGATGTGCAATTTCTTCAACAGTTTTTTTTAGCAAAAATGTGAATAAGCCTGGTTCAGTGTCAGATTCTAAAGCTGCTGCCTCCCCCAGGTTCTCCACTTCAACAAGGTGCGGCAATGCTGCACTCCCAGCACAGAGGGCGCTCCAGGACCTGGTCCTCCTGATCCCGTCAGGCTGTGGGAGTGCGAAGATGGCGGCGTCCATTGGAAGGCTGCTGCAGGCTGTGGAGCAGCCTCTGGGCAGGGGCCTGAGCGCCAACCGGCAGGTAGGGCGGCCTCGGGTGCTGGGGTTGGCTAAAGGTGAAGCGAAAACCCGCGGCCATCACCTTGGAGCTCGGCCAGCGGCAGCTATCAGTGAATACATTGCCCCTTTGCTCTCTCCTGGCTGGGGTTTACCCTCTGTCTTAACGGCCCGCTTTTCAACTGCAAGGACCATCAACAGGCGAACCCGATCAATAAGACATAGGAGAAGCAGTAAGCCATTCGGTCCATTGACCCTGCTCCTCCATTCAGTGAGATCTTATCTGATCTGATGTGATAATCATAGAGTCATAGACATGTACAGCACAGAAACAGACCCTTCGGTCCAACTATTCCATGCCAACCATATATCCTAACCTAATCTAGTCCTATTAGTCAGCACTTGGCCCATATTCCTCCAAACCCTTCCTATTCATATACCCGTCCAGATGCCTTTTACATGTTGTATTTGTACCAGCCTCTACTACACTGATCCCTACTGCATCCCCCCACCCCCTTATCTGCAGCTTCCCTTACATCCACCCCCAGCCCTGAAAAAGGGTTACACCAGAAACGTTGACTTCACCTCCTGATGCTGCCTGCTTGCTGTGTTCTTCCAGCCTCCTGCCTGT
The DNA here is from genome assembly GCF_037043375.1 of Chiloscyllium plagiosum. NCBI lineage: Eukaryota > Metazoa > Chordata > Chondrichthyes > Orectolobiformes > Hemiscylliidae > Chiloscyllium > Chiloscyllium plagiosum. Next base: position 6,419,746 of record NW_028270170.1, read on the forward strand.
CTACCTTGGATTCCAGCATCTGCAGTTTTTTTGTCTCCACTAATTCCTCTGGCAGCTCATTCCACACACACACACACACACCACCCTCCGTGTGAAAAATGTGTCCCTTTTAAGTTTTTCCTCTCTCACCCTAAACCTATGTCCTCTAGTTCTGGACTCTCCCACCCCAGGGAAAAGACCTTGTCTATCAACTCCACTTTCCTAACTTTTCTCCACAAATCTTACATCTCTTATTCATTAAAAATCTGTCTCCGCCTTGAATATATTTAATGATTATAGCCTCAACAGCTCTTTTCTGTCAAGACTTCCACAGAATCCTTACCCTCAGAAAAATAAGTTCTTCCTCACAACTGTTTTAAATGGGAATCCCTTATTCTGAGATTATTGCCCATGTCCACATCTATTCTGTCAAATCTCCTAAGAATCTTGCATGTTTCAATAAGGTTCCCACTCGTTTTTCTAAATGTGAAATTTGTATAGTCCCAACATATTCAACCTTTCCTTTTAAAACAGTCCTTCCATACTTGGGATCAGCTTAACAGCCAAATGAACCTTCTCTGGATTACCTCCAGTATATGTTTCCTGACATAAAGGTCCCACCCAAAACCGTTCACGTTATTCCAGCTATAGTCTCACTCGCACCTTGTATAGTTTTAGGAACAGCTCCCTGTTTTTATATTCCATTGCCTTTGAAATAAAGGCCAACATTCAATTTCATTTCACAATTACCCACTGAACTTATCTGCTAACATTTTTATGATTTATTTAATGAGGAGTCCCACATCTCCCTCTGCAATAGCTTTTATTACTCTTTCTAAATTTAAGTAATATTGAACTCCTCTATTTTTCCAGCCAAAGTACATAACCTCACATTTTTCTACATTATATTTCATCTGCCAAATTTTGTACACTCAATTAACCTGTCTATATTCCTTTGCAGACTCTTTGTGTCATCTTCACCACTTGGCTTTCCAATTGTTTTTATGTCATCTATGAACTTGGTCATAATATATTTGCTTTCCTTATCCAAGTCATTAATATATATTGTAGGTAATTGTGTGGCTCCCAGCACAATTCCTTTGTTGAACTCCACTAGTTACAGTTGCTATCTTGAAAAATGCCCCATTTATCCCAATGTTCTGTCTTCTGTTAGTTAATCCAATCCTCTATCCATGCTAATATATTTCCTCCAACACCATTGACTCCTTATTAAATGTCCTGCCTTATCAAACACCTTCAAAAAGACAAATACATTTCATCCACAGGTTTCTCCCTTTATCTAACTTGTTCGTTACCTCCTCAAAGAATTTTAATAAATGATTTGTCCTTCATGAAGCCATGCTGATTCTGCTTGATCATATTTCTAAATATTGATGAGGGAGTTGTTTATCATGTGATTCTTAGTAAGAACATGGACAAAACAAAACATTATAAGAAAACCATAGTTATGTGCTGCTTTTGACTCATTGTATCAGATTTCTCCTGTCACTAAGACCAGCAGTCTATTTTCATTTCTGCCACTAGTATAGTTCACTGCAGCAACTCACCAAAGCTCCTCTGACAGCACTGTCCAAAACCCATGAGCTCTCCCATCTGGAAGAACACAAGCAACAGATGGGAACACCACCTGCAAGTTTCCCTCTAAGCTGCTCAGCATCCTCACTTGAAAGGACATTGCCATTATTTTATTATCACTGAGTATTGTCACATGGACTGCCTTCTTTGACAGCATTGTCGGTGTCCCTGTATGTCCAAGGACTGCAGCAGTTTAAGAAAGCAATTCACCACCGCCTTTCCAAGGCAATTAGAATTAGGCCATAAAAACTGCACTATCCAGTGATTCCTCCTTCTCTGAAGGAATTACAAAAAGGGGAACTCAGCCCATAAGCAAGATTTGGAAGAATTGATTGAAGGAACTGAAGGTGACAGTAAAGATGCAGACTTTGAAGACATCTTTAAAGCTGGGGAGGGATGGAGGGAGGGGAAAGGTTAAGGAAGGGAATTCTGTAGTGGAGGAATGTGAAGATTAAAGACTGTCCCTTTTACTGATAAATAACAAAAAATGTGATACATGTTAAGCAGCAGCATATGGGTGGAAGAGGTTTAAGGAGTAGACTGCAGAGATTTATAAACAGTGTTTCATTGAGTCAGTTAGTGAACTAGTTGCAAGTATAATGTTAAGTCACAAAAGAATGTTTGTCTGCCTGACAGGTTTGCCAAGGCCTGGAAGCACTACTTAGTCCCGTAAAGCTGTGTGCCTCTGCTGCCATCATTACTGTGAGAACAAAGAAGAGACATTATGTTCCACCACGTAAACAGGACAGCTCCGTTGATCAGGAGAAAGCAGCTCGGGCTGCAGGACTGGTGATTCGGCAGCAATACCTGGAACGACCCATCAACATATCGTGTACAGGTAAAGGAGCTCTACGTTTAACAGCACAGAACATGCAATGCATGAAGTTTCAAAAGAAACCAAATAGTGTTGGAAGAGCTTAGTGAATGATTCCCATCCAGACCTGACAAAACTATTTTTACTGTACAGTTGGTCATTTTTTATTTTTGATGCAAAATCATCTTGTTTATCATGAGATTCTTTTTAAAAGGAAACATTTATATAATTTTACAGCGATTGATGCTGTCATGACAGTTTGGTTTTAGATTTTTTTTAATTGGAGGAAGTGATGCAACTTTAACCTTATTTCTTTCCTGCTCCTTGCCTCCCATCCAACAACATTAATCCTCACTATTGCAGAGTCCCACCAGTACTGGATACTCTTCAGTACCTTCCATGTAAGCGACCATCTATGTACATGGTCTTATGCATTGTTTATTGAGAAATGACTGTCGAAGGGAACAGTCCTTGCGGAAAGCAGAGAGGCGTGGGGAGGGGAAGATGTTCTTGGTGGTGGGGTCTAGTTGGAGTTTCCGCCAACTCCTTCCCCTACAACTGGAAAAGATGCAAAACCTGCTGGTACACTACCCACCTCACCTCCATCTAGAGCCCCAAGTAGTCTTTCCAGGTGAGACAGAGGTTCACCTGCCTCTCTTCCAACCTAGTTTACTGTAGTAGGTGCTCCCGGTGTGGTCTTCTCTACATTGGAGAGACCGAATGTAAACTTAGGGAAGGGTTCACTGAGCATCACAGCCAGTCCCATTGGGGCCTACCGGACCTCTCAGTCTCCACCCATTTTTATTCCCTTTCCCACTCCCTTTCTGACATGACCATCCTTGGCCTCCTCCATTGCAGCAATGAAGCACACTGCAAATTGAAGAAACAACACCCATCTTCCACCTGGGCAGCCTACAGCCTGGATGACTCCGCATTGAGTTCTCCAATTTCAAATAACCTCCTTTCCCAGCTACTTATCCCTCCCTTCCCAGCCCTTTACTCCTCCCTACCACCAACTGGATTAATTCCTCCCATTGACCAACCAGGTCGTACCCTCCACCTGTCTTCACCTATCCCCACTTCACCATCCTGCCCTTGCCACCCCCTTTATCTGCAGCTCCCCCTTAACCTACTCCCAGTCCTGAAGAAGGGTTACACTCAAAATGTCAACTTCTCCACCTACTGATGCTGTGTGGCTTACTGTGTTCTTCCAGCCTCCTGCCTGGCTATTTTGGATTCCAGCATCTGCAGTTTTTTTTGTTTCTAACCAATAGTTCTTACTGGCAACGTGCATTTTTTTTGATGCAAAAACATTGTGTTTGTCATGAGATCCGTTTTGAAAGGATAAAGTTTATACAGTTTTAACACAAATTGCTGCCTGGTATGACAGATGCTGACTCTGTGTCTTGCCGTTAAGAAGGGACTGGTTTCTTACAGGGGCTGAGATCATATCAAGCAAGATTCTTTACAGATAACATGTAATTAGTGCGCACTGGTTTTATCATCTGAGATGTATGATGAGACATTTTGCAGTGGATTTGTTTTTGTCTTTCCCAGGAGATTACAAGACTGGTGTGAGACTAGAGGGAATTGGTACCCTGGCTGTTATAGTGTGGGCAGCTTGAATTGCCAATTGATGTCATCTTGCTATTCATCTTGGCTGTTAACCACATTGTTACGTCTTTTCTGTAGCTGGAATATTTGATCCATATGTTCCACCTGAAGGTGATGCTCGCATGTCCTCCCTAACAAAGGCAGGATTTAAACAACGTTTAGAGCAGACCAAGCAAAGGGCAGCCTCACAGCTTGCGTAAGTTACCATTGTGCAATCTGACTGAGTAACAAAGCACCGCTTCTCAAATGTTTTTGGGGTTTTTTTTTAGTGCTTGTGAGAAAACAGATATCAATGAAATAGATATAGACAAAAGTAAGGACTGCAGATGCTGGAAACCAGAGTTTAGATTAGAGTTTTGCTGGAAAAGCACAGCAGGTCAGGCAGCGTCCGAGGAGCAGGAACATCGACGTTTCAGGCAAAAGCCCTTTATCAGGAATGATGATGGGCTTTTGCCTGAAACGTCGATTTTCCTGCTCCTTGGATGCTGCCTGACCTGCTGTGCTTTTCCAGCAACACTCTGATCTAAAAAATGAAATAGATGTGCCTGCTTCTCACAGTAAAGTATGTAGATCCTTTGTGTGATGTTTCATCCACTCTGCAGCTGGCTCCAGGCCACTGCTTACTTTTAACCATGAATTCACCCTGACCACAGTTTCATAGGCAGTTGCTCACTTGTGTGTCCTGCCACATTTGCTAACCTTCTCATGCTGTTTTAGTCTTTAAGGCTCCTGGCAATTATTGAAGCCCGACATGAGAATCGAGTATTGCACCCTATAGCTAGAGGAGGGGAGACCCCAGTCAAAGAGTGACCTGCAGGATTCTTGTTTGCCACATGCTGCCTGCTGCTAGAAGTTGTGGATTTGTTGAATCCAGGACTGGACCTGGCAGGAATGTGACCCATAGTTGGCACTCATTGCCTGTGTTCGTACATGAAGAGTGACTAATTGCAAGAGATGCTGAAGGGTGATTTATATCCAGGCAATTCATGAAATGTTTGATAGTGAGGCTGCTGAAATTTGAATCGTGTACATTACAATATCTTCTAAAATTCCACAAATAAAAGGAAACGTGGAAACATTAGATGTGTTGGAGCATAGCATGTAGCTCCATCAATGGCATCCTGCCTCTGAGTTAGAAGGTTGTGGAACATTTCCCAGTCCAGAGTCTTGAGCATTGAATCTGGTAATGAGGGAGTGTTGAACTTGCTGAGAGGCAGCACTAAGAGAGCCCCTCTCTGTCAATGTGCTACCTCTTGGATGTGAGTATAAGTCAGGCTCCCATCTGTGCTGTCAGCTGGGTGGGAAAGTTCCAGTGCACTTGTTCAAACATGAGAAGTGCACTGATGCTGATCTCCTGGTAAATACTTCTTCCTCAATCCATGTTAGTGGCCGGTCATCACACTCCTATGAGGGTGAATCTTGCCTTGTATAATTGGTTGTGAGGGGCTCTGCAACTATCTGAGTCCGTAATTAATGCATGGTTTCCCACCTGAACAGTAGAGACCTGAAATAGTTGAATTGTGCAGCATCTAATAGTTTAGTTTTATCACTGAAAGTGGGGCATGAAAATGGGCCAAGTAGAACATGATAAAATCCCTTCCTTGGCTATTAATGTTCACCAGAAATAAGTTAAGGAAGATTGAATCCCCAGGGACCTGTCCCAGTTTCACAATGAATCAATGTTAATTTCAGAAACTCAATGTGAGGTAACTTGGTAAAATCCTGTAGTGAATAAGAATCTTGCGCTGATTCAGTGTAAGTGGTGAGAGGGAGCCTGCTTTCACCTGAGCAATCATCGACCTGCTTTAATTGAATGCAAAGTAAATGTCAATTGCACCCTCTGTGACTTAACTGGTTAAGTCTGTGTTTACAAACATAAAAAGATGGAATTATTCATTGACTTATAGTGTCATAGATGTAGAATTGTACAGCATGGAAACAGACCCTTCAGTCCAACTTGTCCGTGCTGATCAGATATCCTGAATTAATCCAGTCCCATTCGCCAACATTTGGCCCATATCCTGTAAACCCTTCCTATTCATGCATCCCTCCAGATGCCTTTTAAATGCTGTAATTGTACCAGCCTCTTTGAGGTTGCTGCATCGACACACATTGCCATGTCTTATTAAGCCAGAAAGAGAGACACTTTGTCTATGTCTCCTCCCTTACCACCACCATAACCAAAGTTAGTACTGAGGAAACTGCTCTCAGTCTTGCTGGTTGGATGATAGTGCTTCCAATTTTCCTCAATGTCCTTAGGTCAGGGAGAGGAGGCTCCTGCCAACATTCCTATCGACTGTGTGCGGCCTTCTCTTGGAAGTTGAGTGGCATTGAATGCGAGCTGCCCACAGTATGATGCACTGCATTGGACAAAGGGGCTGCACTCCGAAAGCTTGTGATTTCAAATGACCCTATTGGATTATAACCTGGTGTCATGTGACTTCTGACTTTGTGCACCCCAGTCCAACACCGCCACCTCAACATCATACTTGAAAGAGATACTGGAGGATTATTGATCCCCATGAAATTCATGAGGTTGAAGCATCATGGGTAAAAGCAGGCAGGATAAGTCAATAGTGTGATGTGGTTGAGCTGTGGTTGAGGAGATTATTGGAATTTAACCTTTATTCCAGCTTAGTGTCTTGTCCTTGGGCAGCAAGGAAGTCAGTTCTCAGTAATGGTGACCAACAGACTTTCTTTTAACAGAATCCGAAAGGTGAAAGAACATGATCAAGAATTCCGCTCCAAGGACTTTGCCTCAAAGGCCCAAGATATTTATATAGAGGCACACAACTGCCTTGTGAAGTGAGTAACATTTCCAGTGAAGCTTCACTCAAGTAACTGAGCATTTTCAAAACATTGTTCTGTTTATTCTTGCTATGGTGGGTCAAGGGGTTCCACTAGGTAATTCAACGAGTCACTATCTCTGGCACATCCTCCATTTTGACTGTGCAGTCAGACCAGTATGATACTCCAATCCTGGTCATTCAAGCATCTCCTGATTTTTGCCATTGCATCTTGCTCTTCAGATATGTATGCCCTAAGCTAAGAAATTGCTTCTTCCAACTTGCTTATCTCTCTTTCTTCTCCTTTAAATTGCTCCTTAACATCTGCCAGTTTGGGTGATCTGCAGTAGCTTGGTGACTTGGTGTCAAATATTGGCTCTGTCAATTCCTGTGAATGGGAATGATGCTCCTGTGAAGGGTGTTGGAGCATTTGTCTACATTAAAGGCAACATACTTTGTTGTTGATGCCCCAGTCTTGATTGTGTAGCTGGGGAAGGTTTCTGCAGAGTAGGGGAGAGGGAGAAGAAATGTAAGAGCACTATTTTGTGTCTCTTAGTGACCAATTGCAAGGGCATCATGTTGGATAAAATGCTGAGTCATCCCAGCAGCTTTTCAACCGGGTGTTCTGAGATGTGCTCCTTGGAAAAGGAGACCTTAATTTGTGGGGGTTTGTCATCTAAGTTGCACTATTGTTGGCTTTCTCCTGAGTCTGAAAAGCAGGTTTTCTGGGCCACAGTACATTTGTTGTTGATGCTGCTAGGTTCTCAGTTATATGCCTCCAGAGGTGAAACTGCTTGTGATGTGTTCTTCCAAGTCTGTGCCAGACATGTGTTCAGTAAATTCAGTGATCAATGTTTTGCAGTTTTCCTGCTCTGACTCCAAGCTCAGCAGATGTCTATGTGCCACCCATAACACAAGTGGGAAGGTCCGTGCCTCTGAGACAGAGACTGGAATATTTGAGTCCAAACCTTGGACCGTTACTCTGTGTGTTACACAGGGGCCACTGCATTGTGAGATCTATATTTCCAAGGCAGCATTAAACTGAGGCCTCTCTCGGGCGAACAATTTCATGGCCATGCTTCAAGTAAAAGCAGAGAAATGCACCTCATTGTCTGGCCAATATTTATCCAGTCAGCAGTACCTCATCTGGTCTTTACATCACTGCAGTGTGTGGAAGCTTGCTGTGTGAAATTAGAGTGCACCATTTCCTACATTGCAATAATGACTACACTCACAAGGCTTTAAGTTTGGTGTGAAGCATTTTGGGAAATTCAGAGATTGTATAAAAGCAAATTTTTAAAAACGATAAATGATGTATTTGACTCTGACTCTATGACTGAATACATGAAAACAAACATGCAATCTTTTATTGAATGTTACTTCTTTTACATTGACTAATTGATGATTCAAATGGCTGATGTTTCCAAACGTTTCTTCCTGTGGTTTGCTTTTGACCTCATCCTGCCTCAGAATTCGAAAAGTTTTGTAGTTTTATTTGAGTTCTGGTTTGTGGAATTTTTCCAGCTGGATCTCAAATTCATTTTCTGATCTCCAAAGCTATTATTTTATATGTCAGAAGAGTATTTGCTGGGCTGGGCGTGGGCTGGATGTACGCTGCGCCCAGTCCTTATGTGAGTGCTGACAATGAGCTCCAGCAGCTGCTTCGACTGCATGAAGCAGAGACAGTTTGTACACCATTGCAGTTACTGGATAGAGATTGAGGTAGACTACGGACCATTTGGCTAAGAGCCCCTCAGAATACCTCGCAGTTTATTACAGTGGCTTCCTGGGTTTTAGCGTGGGGTGCTTTTTCAAGAGTTTGCTTTGCTGAAGCCTGAACACTCAGCAAATGTTGTAAAAATCTGTGTAGGTTCCACTTACTAAATTTCCACCAGGGAGTAAGGGCCTCAGCTTTGTGAGACAATAGTGAAGCTAGGATTATTTCCCTTAGGGCAGAGGAGATTAAGGGAAGATTTAATAGATGTGTTGAAATTGATGGAGACTTTTTAACAAAACAATTAAGAAAATGATTCTCCAGACGGAGGGGGCAAAATAATGCAAACGGAGTTGAAAATTGTTTTTAAGTAGAGACTATAAAAAGGTTGGTGGAAGCACATTCTAAATTAACTTTGAAAAGGAAGTTAGATAAATACCTGAAGAGGAACTGGATGAAGAACAGAGAAACGGACTCATTGGAAAGACCTTTCAAGAAACCAACAAAAGAGCAACGGGCTAAATAGCTGTGAGATTCATGATTCTAGCTTTATAATTCATTCAAAGGATGAGGACATCACCGACCAGGCCCGTGTTTATTGCCCATCCCTAATTAAGAGTCAAGCACATTGCTGTGGGTCTGCAGTCATATGTAGGCCAGACTGGGTAAGGATAGCAATTTCATTCCCTAAAGGACTTTAGTGAGTCAGATGAATTTTTCAATAATTGGCAGTGGTTTCATGGTCATCATTAGACTCAATAGACAATAGGTGCAGGAGTAGGCCATTCTGCCCTTCAAGCCATCAATTTCAGACTTGAGTTTAAATTCCACCATCTGTCATGGCAGGCGTTGAGCCCAGGTCCCCAGATCATTACCTGGGTCTTTGGATTAACCGTCTAGGAGTGATAATACCACTAGGCCATCATCTCCCCTTAATTTTATTTCCTGCTGCATTGAACTGTAACTGATGGGAACTCAGTAATTTGTTTCCCTGAGAAATTATAAACATAAATTTTTTTAAAAATCATTTTATGTTTACAGTTTTGACAAAGTATCACTTCACAAGTTGGTAACCGAGCGCTGTTATCCGGTAAGTACATTTCTCATACTAATGATTTTATCTTTTAAAGGTCTTTTTAAGATGTATTTATTTTAAAAAATAATAATTTTGCATTGGCTTGAGAAGATTGATCCAAATTATTGGAAGGAGATCTTGGAGTCCCCTGGATTGACCTTCCCTCTTTCCATTGAGTAGCTAAAACAAGTGTCACTGCTGTTCCCATCAGGATATGGTGCGTGGCAACAGGTACAAGACCATTCGCTGGAGGTTTCTGCAGTCGCTGGAAGCACCGAAGTTGGTGCATGTCCGATGTCCTGACATGGTCAGCAAAGGAAACCTCTACGGTCAGGTTACCGTAAGATTTCACACTCAGCAGGTATCATCACTCAGCTGTGTTCTGCATTGAATGTAGGAGAATCCAGTGAATGAGAAAATCATAAAATAAAGATAAGGAGAAGCTAGGGTTATTCTCCCTAGAAGCTGTGTTTAAAAATTGATTTGACAAGAGATGTTTAAAATCCTGAAGGGTTCAGTTGGTGTAAATCCAGATAAACTGTTTCTGATAGCTGAAATATTACAGGAGGGGATGGATCTCAAGATTGGAGCATATTTTTAAGGTGAGAGGAAAAAGATTTAAAAAAGAGATGAGGGAAAATTATTTTATACAGTGGTTCATGTGTGGAAGTGGTGGATGCGGTACCATTACAACGTTTGAAAAACATTTGGATAATCTCATGAAAAGAAATGTTTGGTAGGGCATAGGCCAATCACAGGCAGGTGGGACTAGTTTAGTTTGTGATTATGGTCAGCATGGACTGGTTAGACCGGAGGGTCTATTTCTGTACTGGCTTTTTCTGTGACTCCATAAGTCAGATTTTAGGGTGATAAACTAAAGAACCAGAGACAATGAGAGCATTTTAAAAAAATTAAATTCATTGAATAGTTAGAATTTAGAACGCTCTGATTGATACAGTGTTGGATGCAAATTCAGTGTTAGCTATCCAAAGAGTATGGGATGCTTACTTGAAAGGGAAGAGCATTGCAGGGATATGGGGTAAGAGCTGAATGCTCTTTGAAAGAACCAGAAAAGACTCGATGGATAGAATGGCCTTTTCCTGTGTTGTATTGTTCTATGATTTTATAGGATTAGCAGCTGAATGACTGTTGTGCAATAAGAGAAATTTCCGTAACCTGTCCAGACTCGCTTATTAATGTTGATAGAACTTGCAGGACAGAAGCAGGCCGTTCAGCCCAACTAGTCCATGTTGGTGTTTATGTTCTGCACCAGCCTTCTACCCCGCTTCATCTCTACCTATCACCATATCCTGTGTTCCTTTCTCTCTCATATATATATATATCTTGCTTCCCTTAGTTAAAAATCACACAACACCCAGGTTATAGTCCAACAGGTTTAATTGGAAGCACTAACTTTCAGAGTGCTGCTCCTTCCTCAGGTCGCTGATAATACAACCACCTGATAAAGGAGCAGCGCTCCGAAAGCTAGTGCTTCCAAATAAGCCTGTTGGATTATAACCCGGTGTTGTGTGATTTTTAACTTTGTACACCCCAGTCCAACACCGGCATCTCCAAATCATTGCTTCCCTTAAATGCAGTGATACTAATCCCCTCAAACACACCATATATTAACAAGATCCACATTCAACCACATTCTGGTTAAATACATTTTCTTGTGTTTATTATCAAAGTTATTGATGACCATGTTACATTAATGACTCTAAAGTTTTAGACTCATGATTCCATAAATCCAGCGCTCAAACATAGCTTCACACACAAAAGTCTTGCATATGCCAGTTACTGCTTATTAAGATCACAGACACATTCAAGACAAGGTTTCTGATGTGATGCCATTGGTAGATTAGATCATTTGTTGATGCTTAGAGCTGGAATCTTTGCTGTGACGAGTGGAATTTTCTAGCTAGTTTCTCCTCCTTTTCACTCCATTTCTAAATGATTTGAAGACACCACCAAATGTCTGGGTCATTGGTCCAGACCGGAATTGAAGGAACCAAAACATACTACAAGTAAAGAGGGCTTCTGTTTTTGATCAGCAGTAAATCCATTAAGCTAAAGATGTTTTGAACTAACATGCGAAGAAATAGTGCCAGATGCCAATTGTGGTTTAAAGTTGTCACACCTAGAAACCATATATTTGCCTTTCACATCAAACAGTCCCTGCCTTTGTGTTTCCAGATGGTTAAATATTATTTTGCTGACTTGCAAGACTAATGCTTGCTAGGCAAAAATGTGAACAAACATTACAAATAATACATTTGATGTCTTACCATTTGCTCATCTTGCTGAAATGAACAGGACAGGACAGCACTGTCTCTAAGTCAGGATCTGTAAGAATCATGTTGCAACAAAGAATTAGGGACCTAGGCACATTGTGTCTGTGCTGGTTCTCTGAAAATTAGACCCTTTCCCTAAATATTTCTCTACCTGGTATTGTCCAGTTCTCTTCTGCAAATCATTTTTGAGTTTACTCCTTCAGGCAGTGTATTCCATATCATAACTAGCTGTGTGAAAAAAGTCTCCTCACCTCCCTGCTTGGGTTCTAGTTCTTTGACCAATTACTTCAAATCTGTGCCCTTTGGTTACTCACTCACCTGCCACTTTTTGCATTTCAGATCAAATGTGCATAAAAGAAAAAATCATAAAGTTCCTATTTTTTTTGGAGCAACTTAAGTGAGCAGGTGTTATAATAGAAGACACTTTTGTTCTTGCTGAGGAACAGATTTTCTTCCCCTTCGGGAACTGCTTTGTCTCTAGCTCCCCAAAGAGAGCTGAAATGGGTTCAGCCTGATTATTTGTTTCAGTAACTGCTTATGAATCATTTCCAAAGTTCTAATGTTGTCCTGTTTATTACAACTGTAAACGTTATTTGTCACAATCTATTTATAATGTGGGTATTCAGTTTTATACCTCTGTGTGTATAACAAATCCATTGGGTGCGGATCATGGCTGAATTTTAAATTAACATTATTTTCTCACTTTTCTCTACCCTCTTTTTCAAATCCCTCCCTATCTCTCTAATGTCCTGCAGCTCCACAAATATCCAAATTATCTGAACTTGTACAATTCTAGCCTCTTCAATATCACAATCTGAATCACTTCTCTACTCATGGCCACGTCTTCGGTTGCCAAGGCTGTACATTATGAAAGCAGCACCCCATCTAAACATCTTTCTTGCTTTTAAGCTGCTCTTTTAACTGAATGTTTGCCCATCTGTCAATCTAGGTAGCTTGTTGTCGAACTTGCTTCATAAATTGTGCGCAGCTGTGAAGCATTGGGGATGGTTTGCAACATTAAAAGACTTTCTAAATACTAGTCATTGTTCTAGCTATCTATATGTTCTATGTTTTGAAAATTTTTGAAAGGGTTATGTATCCCTTAAAGGAATGGAGTTGTGACAACCGTGATAGATTTCAGACATTATTTTCAGTTTATCCTTATCCATTTGTTTCTGTTTTGTCATTAAATTGCCTTCACATATCCATTCTTCAATAAGTTGAAAAGATCTGACATTGATAGGACATTAACCATCACAGTAGATAAACCATAAACTGCTATCTCTACCCTCAGACCTTGGCAATTTATGATCGATTTGGTCATCTGATGTATGGCAATGAAGATCTACCGAAAGATGTCCTGGAGTACGTAGTGTTTGAGAGACATTTAGTTAATCCCTATGGTTTGTGGAGAATGCATGGAAAGATAGTACCTGCATGGGCTCCTCCCAAAGACCCAATCATTAAGGTAATTTGTGTGTTTTCAGATGGCCTGATCTCTCTCCGTTTGCTAATATAAAAGTTAGGATTGAGTGTCTAACCATAAAACAGGCACCGAACTGTATGCAGCTCTGTCTAATTATTCCTTACCCTCTAGCACCACTTCACCTAATGGTTATTTATGCTTGACTCCTTCATGAGCTCTGTCCTAAGAAATCATTAGTTTATAATAGCCTCAGTGTTTAATTTCTGTGTCTGTGTAGCCTCTGGAAAGCCTATATGTATTATGCTGAGCTCTGAATAACCTAATTTTCATTGCATCTGCTTCATTTGCTCCTGTTTTTCTGGAAGGGAGGGGATTACTGGGTTTTTTTATAACTTTAAATAAAGCTTTCAATTTATTGAGTTTCATGACAGGCAGAATGAAGTTTAATTCATCCTAATCATCATCATGAGAGGCAGTCATGAAGTTTCACCAATGATTCAGAATAGTGACAACAACTACAACATAGAACAGTACAGCACAGGAACAGACCCTTCAGCCCACAATGTTATGCCAAACATGATGTTAAATTAAACTAATCCCTTTTACCTGCCCTTGGTCCGTATCACTCCATTCCTGATATATCCATGTGCTTATCTAAAAGTCCCTTAAACACCCTTATCGTATCTGCCTTCACCATCTCCCCGGCAGTGTGTTCCTACTCCTACCACTTCCTGTGTTAAAAAACTTGCCCCTCACATCTCCTTTGACCTTTTCCCCTCTCACCTTAAATGCATGCCCCTTGATATTGGACATTTCAACTCTAGGAAAAAGATTCTGATTGTCAACCCTATCTATACATAGACTTCTATCATCTCCCCTTAGCCTCCGCAACTCCAGAGAAAACAACCCAAGTTTTTCTAGCCTCTCCTTTTAGCTCATACCCTCTAACCTAAGCAGCATCCTGGTAAACCCCTTTTGCACCCTCTCCAAAGCCTCTAAACCTTCCTTTAACATGGCAACCTGAGTTGAAATCAGTGCTCGAAGTGTGGCCAAACCAAAGTCTTATAAAGCTGCAACGTGACATCCTGACTCTTGTACTCAATTCCCTGACCAATAAAGGCATGCATGCCATATGCCTTCCTTACCACCCTACCTACTTGTGTGGCCACTTCAGGGAGACTGTGTTTGGAAAATGCACAATTTTACTAACAGCAACAGAAAACTGTGGAATCTGAATAAAAAGGCTGCAAAATCATTCCCAAACTCGCAAGATTGGTGCACCCTTAGCACCTAGAAAGGAAAATGAGGTGCTGTCTGTTAAAACAGGAGAATATTTTGTTAAAATTCTAAAAGAGAAATATCTGGCAATGTGACAAGGATGAATTTCTTTTAAAAGCCTGGCCACGTTCACGTTAAATGTATCACTGAGTGTCAGTGTGTGTGGTATTTGTGGCTGGACTTACTGATGAATCCTGTTTTTCAGTTGTACAGTATTCCAGCAAGAACAACTAACATCTTATTTAAAGAAATATTAAATTTGATTTATCTTTAAATTCTAGACCATTATGATCCCTGCACCCAAACTCGAGCCATGGGAAGAGATTGAGGTGAAGAATATTGAAATCCCCAAACCTGAATCCATACAATGGAGCAAGTGAGGAGCAGCGCAGTGTGAGAGGGACTGGAAATTGTGTTTGAGCTGTACTGCTTTCCCTGGGGTTTCATGTTTCATTCAATACGGTGGACATGAGTTGAATTTTTACACACCACATTGTCCTTTGTTCATGAGCTTTTGTCTGCGAGGAAATTCTGGATAATGCAAATTCCCCTCCACTAAGAGTCAATGTATGTCAGAACACATCAGTTTTCCTTCAGCCCTAAGATCACTTAAACCTGGAATCGGTGCCAGAATTCCCTTTTCTCAGTCTAATTTCAGAGTGAGCTTCTTTCAGTTTTTATTATCCCAAGTATTTATTTCTGAGCAGTTGCTCCAACCTAAAACATTTTTGGCTACTGAAAGCTAGGTTTAACATGAGATATACACACATTTTTAGCTTTATTTTAAAATTGTAGTGAATACTGTTTTAACTTGTTTCTTATATAAAGACCTAGAGAAATCTCCTGGTTATTTATCACTGATACATTCAAACATCTATATAAGGAGAGAACAAAGAACATGGAATTTATCTTAAACCAAAACCAAAAGAACTGCAGATTGCAGTAAATCAGAAACAAAAGCAGAAATTGCTGGAAAAGCTCAGCAGGTCTGGCAGCATTTATGGAGAGAAATCAGAGTTAATGACCCGACCCGAAACGTTAACTCTGATTTCTCTCCACAGATGCTGCCAGACCAGCTGAGCTTTGCCAGTAATTTCTGTTTTTGTTTGGAATCTATTCTCTAGTATTAATTCTGGATTGGTTTTCACTGCATCCACTGTAGAGTAATTAATTCTCAGGATGAGTGCTGAAGTTGTGGCTTAATGGGCCAAGTTTAAAGGTGGAGAATTTCAAGGTTTTCAGGGAGACCTTACGTGATCTAGGGAATAAGGTGAACCTTCAGATCAGGTGCCAGTCTTGCAACTTATTCCCTAGGATTGACTTCCAGATCGAATGAAGGGTTCCAATTTGTAAATAATGGTAAAGAGCTCTGATTTGGAGTTCAAGGTTTACTGTTTCTCTTTAATAATGAATAAAATCTTAAGTATATGTATTGTGTGTAAAAAGCACAAGGTTTAATACATGTAAGTGTCGACTGTAAGCTGTAAAGTGGAATGATGAGGCTTGGATTCAACCTCTCATCTATCGGTTCCTATGTGATGTTTCCAACCTGTCAATCAGAGACTTAGTGCTTCCTTATGGGGAAGGAAGGTGGGTGAGCCAGTAGTTGTTTGAGCACATGCGTGGAGGACTTCATTACCATGTATTATGGGCACTAAACTGAAAGAAGAATGTGCACCTATCAAACGCCTTGTGCCAAAAAAAACAAATACTTTATTTCATTTGTTTACTGTTATAGAAATGCAGTTGCCAATTGTGTATCTGGCAGTGTTATAACAAATAGATAATTTGTTTTGTTGATTTCATTAAAGCTTCTCCTCAATTAACAAAAATATAAGTCACATTCCACCGAGAGCTTCCAGTTTCACACTGCCTTATTATCTCGTTATTCCCAGTCTCATTTGCTTTTTGTCAACAGTGCAGTAGCATATTTTGCAGCTGAGAGGACAGATGCGACCTCATTTTAACATATCTTCTGAAAGATTGCACCTCCAAATGGTGTAGCAGTTCCTTGGTACTGACATGGGGCAGTCTGGCTGAAGGTGGGGAGAATTGCATTGTGATAGTATACGTTTAATTATGTTGCTAACTCTAAAATGTGAGGTTAGCGTAGATATTTTGTGCGCAGCAATGTCAGTATTGCAAACTTCATTGCCCTGGGCTATATCAGTGCTGCATCATATTTGTATTGGGTATTTTGACCAATTTTGCATCTATTATTTGTAGGTGCCTTTTCACAGATACTGAGATGGCCAATACACATGTAACCAACTCCATAGTTGCAATATTTCTGCCCTTTATTATTAACAGGGAACTGACTAGTGACAACCCATCTTAATTGTTTCTTAGTGCTGAGTGAAGTTAGATTTGTCCTTCTGATGGAGTTTGAGATTGGAAACTCCATATTAATGCAGTTAATATTTTGCTTAGTTTATACTTTTAGGAGAGGTGTTTTACTCTTGAATGTTTGTGTACAAAGTGGAAGTGTTTTATTTCCAGCATTCGTTTGCAGCATGAATCATTCTCAGGTCGTATCACAAAAGCCAGATACTGAGTAAATGGCTTCTAACGCAATCATGTTCATTAATTCTCATCCCCAATAGTGAGGGTGAATTTCATTGATTTTTTTTTTATATAAGGTATGTAACATTGAATTGTGAATAGTTCAGAGCTGTTCACAAGGATATGGTTACTCTATAATTTTATAAACCCAAAATGAATACAAAAGGTTTGGAGCGATGTGGGCCAGGAGGAGGTGGATGGGGCTAGTTTAGTTTTGGATTGTGTTTGGCATGGACTGATTGGACCAAAGAGTCTGCTTCCATGCTGTGTGACTCTGACAGAGAGAGATTCTGTGCATCACAGCATTTGGCTGGATTTCAGATCCAACATCTAGCAGAGCAAAGAGAGATACAGAACTTTGTTCCTGTTTCCCCAGTTCTCCAGAGCGTTTTATAGCTGCCAGGTTATTTTGACATGTGGTTACTGTTGTTTGTCATGAAGATCATAACCATAGCAAAGATTATTTATGCTAAACTAAATGTTATCCTTTAGCTGTAAGATGATGCATCCTCCCTTAGCTCTGCACTAGATATTCTGTACCGATTCAAATTAGTTTGATGTATTTTGTGACACTCAGTCTCCAATATATTTGAGGTGGACTACTATCAAACAAAAAAAATACTGAGGCATATAACAGAAATGACCCAAAACATGGTACCAGAGTTAGGTTTGTCTAGGAAAGAGTGGGTAGAAAGTTTAAGGAGGGAATTCAGATCTTGGGATATGGCAGCTAAAAGATTGGCTGCCAACAGAGGTGCAGTTCGAATTGGGGATGTGCAAAAGACCATGAGCAAAGAGATCTCATAGCTGTTGGCTGAAGGAGACCACCAAGATAGGGAAGAACTAAACTGTGAAGGAATAGAGAACCATGATAAGAATTTTAAAATCAAGGCATTAATGAGTCAGAAGACAATAGTGGTCAGAGGACATATGGGTGATGGTCAGTGAGACTTATTCTGAGTTTGGACGTGGAGAGCAGATGTTTTTGAATTTGTCGGTTGGAAAATTGGAGGCCAGTCAGGGATAAATTGGAATAATCAAATCTGGAAGTATGAAGAGAACCCTCTTGATGAGGGTTTCAGCAGCATAAGACATGGGAGAAGAAGAAGCCCATTCAACCCATTGAGTCTGCTCCACCATTCAATGAGATCATAGTTGTCCTAATAGTCCTTGACTCCATATTGAGCCTTTTCCCTGATTCTCTTACTCAGAGAATCTGTCTCAATCTTGAATATACTTAATGACCCAGCCTCTATGGCCCTCTGGTAAAAGAAATTCCACAGATTCACAACTCTCTGAAAAAAAAAATTCTCATCATTTATGCCTTAAAGTTGTAACCCCATATGTTGAGATTATCCTCTGGGGTTATCCTAGACTTGCCCACAAGAGCAAACAGAGGTGGAGTCAGGTGATGTTATGGAATCTAAAGTGGGAAGTCTTGGCGATGTGGTCAGTATGTGGTCCGACACAACATGTAATGCAAACCAATGGTTCAGCATCAGGTAATTGTCAGGATGTTATGGCATAGTCGTCACCAAAGAAAATATTTTAAATAAATTGGCGAAGCCACTCAGGCTTGAGAAAAAGAGTGCAAATTAATAAGTGATCACCCTTGATACGGTTTGAATTAAGTTTTAAGTGTCACAGAGTCCTGATAACCAGTTAATCAAAGAAGCGACACTAAACGTGGTGAATTATTCTCTTGAGTTGTTCTAGTAGCAAGATAAGTGAGATCTGCTAATGACAGGAGGCATATTGGAAATAAACTGAAGCTAGCAAAGAAATATTTTTGATAACTCACTTTGTTTCCCTTTGGTACAGCACCTACAGAACCTTGCAGAATCATGAGTTGTTTAATAACCATTTAAACATTCAGTTCACTGGTTTAGAAGCATGAACTAGGATTTGCTCAGGCATGAAGAAATGTTTGGGATAAGATAGACAAGACAACCAAAGGTTGTTGGTTCAAATCCTGCAATGGCAAGCTATGAAAATAAATTCCAACAAATCTATTATGATTACATTTTTCTAGTTAGTTGTCCAGATCGGAGAGCCAATAACAATAATAAAGGACACTATTTTCATATAAACCACTTGAGCTGATAGCATGCGTGGTTGATTCCTGGTGTCTGTTACATTAGCAAAGGAAATTTATCCAAACAATCTGTCTGAATGTGACTCCATGTCCAAATTACATAACCACCTTTAAAGAAAACAATAGAGCTGACATGTTTAGTGCAAGGCAATCAATATAGTTTTGATAAATCCAAATACCGAGTCTTTTGAGGAAGTAATGAAGAGGATTGATGAGGGCAGAGTGGTGGTTGTGATCTATATGGACTTCAGTAAGGCATTCGACAAGGTTCCCCCTGGGAGACAGGTTAGCAAAGTTAGATCTCATTGGAATACAGGGAGAACTAGCCATTTGGATACAGAACTGGCTCAAAGATAGAAGACCAAGGGTGGTAGTGGAGGGTTGTTTTTCAGACTGGAGGCCTGTGACCAGTGGAGTGCCACAAGGATCGGTGCTGGGTCCACTATTCGTCATTTATATAAATGATTTGGATGTGAGCATAAGAGGTATAGTTTGTAAGTTTGCAGATGACACCAAAACTGGAAGTGTAGTGGACAGCGAACAAAGTTATCTCAGATTACAACGGGATCTTGATCAGATGGGCCAATGGGCTGAGAAGTGGCTGGTGGAGTTTAATTTAGGTAAATGTGAGGTGCTGCATTTTGGGAAAGCAGTCTTAGCAGGATTTATACACTTAATGGTAAGGTCCGAGGGAGTGTTGCTGAACAAAGAGACCTTGAAGTGCAGGTTCACAGCTCCTTGAAAGTGGAGTCACAGGGAGATAGGATAGTGAAGAAGGCGTTTGGTATGCTTTCCTTTATTGGTCAGAGTATTGAGTACAGGAGTTGAGAGGTCATGTTGTAGCTGTACAAGACATTGGTTTGGCCACTTTTGGAATGTTGCGTGCAATTCTGGTCTCCCTCCTATTGGAAGGATGTTGTGAAACTTGAAAGGGTTCAGAAAGGATTTTCAAGGATGTTGCCAGAGTTGGAGGATTTGAGCTATAGGGAGAGGCTGAACAGGCTGGGGCTTTTTTCCCTGGAGTGTCGGAGGCTGAGGGGTGACCTTATAGAGGTTTACAAAATCATGAGAATAGGATAAATAGACAAAGTCTCTTCCCTTGGGATGGGGAAGTCCAGAACTGGAGGGCATGGGTTTAGGGTAGGAGGGGAAAGATATAAAAGAGACCTAAGGGGCAATTGTTTCATGCAGAGGGTGGTACGTGCATGGAATGAGCTGCCAGAGGAAGTGGTGGAGGCGAGTATGATTGCAACATTTAAAAGGCATCTGGATGGGAATATGAATAGGAATGGTTTGGAGGGATATGGGCCTGGTGCTGGCAGGTGGGACGAGATTGGGTTGGGCTATCTGGTCGGCGTGGACAGGTTGGACCGAAGGGTCTGTTTCCATTGCTATACATCTCTATGACCAAAATAAAAACAAAATTAGCTGGGACGCTGGAGTGCTATTATCAGCCTCTCTATACCTTGGCCAGAGATATATCAGCCAGGGATCTTCCACCAAATTACTATCCTGGAGAAAGCATACATCCTTCTGTCAGATAAGCTGAGATAAATTACCCTCATGTCAATAACTCAGTATGCTGGCTTTTATCTGTTCATGCAATGTGCTTTATATTTGGGAAGTGGGTTAGGTAAATAGATTAAACTGTATTACACGTGACCAATTGGAGCAGATACCCAAAGCATCTGTATTCATCAGGACAAAGAGCATGTCCTCCATCTAATCCCATGTGGAAGAAAATAAAAATAACCTGTCATCTCTAGTTTTCTCATTGAACATTGATTAAATTTGTGTGGGAATATCATAATAAAAGCATGATTAAAAATAGGAAAAACATGTATAGGAAGAAAAATGACCTTGTTTGTTTAAACAGAAGCATGTCTTCTATTGGTTTATAATCAATGAGATGTAATTTTACTTAAGATTCCTTTTTAAAGTACCTCTTATATTAGTCCATATGTTCTCAAAGTTATCAGCAACACAATTTCTGGGAATGTTTGCATATATTCTAGGGACGGGCAATAAATGCTGGCCCAGCCAGCAATGCCTATGTTGCAGAAATGAATATATATTATTTGATATATACCTTTTCATGGCTGTGGGTATTTCTGACGAGGTTAGCATTTCTTCCTCATCCCTAGTTGCCTTCAAATTGTCCCTCTTGAAATATTGTGGACCATTTGGTGTAGGTAGACCCACAATGTCATTAAAGAGGGGGTTCCAGGATCTTAATCCAGCGCCACAAACCGTACTGTGATATATTTCCAAATCAGGATGATGAATGACTTGAAGGGGAACTTGCAGGTGCTGGTGTTCCCGTATCTGCTGCCCCTGCCCTTCCACCTGGAGGTGATTGTGGGTTTGGAAGGTATTGTCAAAAGAGCCTTGGTAAATTTCTGCAGTACATCTTGTAGATGGTGCACTACTGTCACTGAACATTGGTGAAATAACTGAATGTTTGTGGATGTGGCACCAAGCAAATGGATACTTCGACCTAGATGATGTCAAACCTTTTGAGTTTGTAGGAGCTGCACTCATCCAGATGTGGAGAGTATTCTATCACACTCTTGACTCCTGTCTAATCGATGGTGGTCAAGCAGTGGAGATTCAGGCTGTAAGTAACTTGCTGTCAGACTCCCAGCCTATGACCTGTTCTTGTAGCCACTGTATTAATATAGCGAGTGCAGTTCAGTTTCTGGTCAATGGTGTCAATATGAATGAAAGATTTATTGTCATGTGCATTTTACAGTGAAATACAATAAAATACCAGTGAAAAGCCATAATATGGTGCCACTTTGATAGTTTAAGAAGAAGAGAAAATGAAACAATATAGCTTAAAGAGAATTCTATCTGCATATGAGTTCTGAGCTGGCTTACATCCCCACTGCCTTGCCAGACCCAGTTGAAATTGCTGATCCTCAGGCGTCAGCTTTTGCCGCTGGGCCTTTTCACCTTTGCCACTCCATGCACCGGGCACACCAGTATTGGAGACAATTGCTGCAGTTGACGTTGCCATTCAGTGATAGGAACACCATTGAATGTCAAGCAGTGATGGTTAGATTCTGTTTTGTTTGGCATTGAGTGGCACACCTGTTGCTTGTTGGCTGCAAAGACTGTCTCTCTTTATTTTTGTGCTTTTTCAAAGCTGTGGACTGAAATGAGAAAGAACTGTTTTGAACCAAGGCATTACAAAGATGTCTACATGTGTTGAAAGTTAGGAATTTGATAGGTTTTGTGAACCCTGTGTAGATGTATTAGAGTTGAGGGATACGTTACAAATGAAGCTGATTAGTGTGGATTAGTGACCAGTTATGAATGACAAAGGTCCATTGCCTGACAACAAGGCTAGCTAAACAGCTTGGTCTGTGAGCAGGATCGAGAAGCTAAAAAAAAAACAAAAAACAGATGTTGCTAAAAAACCTCAGCAGGTCTGGCAGCACCCACAGAGAGAAAGCAGAACCAATGTTTCAGGTTCAGTGACCCTTCAGAATAGTTCTTAGAGAGATGCTAGTCAGATCAGACGAGAAACCAGCAGATATTTAACAGCCAAAAACTCACTTTCAGTTCTCAGTCATAAGTCATTTTAGAGTTATCTTTCTTTCAGCAGATACTGAAAGTTATGACTTTAAACTGGAGAAGTCAGAGACCTTTCAGCAGTGAACCCGCTGCCCCGTCCTCTTGCAAACCAATGGAGGCTGCCGGAAAAAGGAAAGTCAAAGAGAAACCTGCAGAGGATGGCATAGTCGCACAGTGGTTACCACTGCTGCCTCACAGTGCCAGGGACCCGGGTTCAATTCCACTCTTGGGCAACTGTGCGGAGTTTGCACATTCTCCCTGTGCCTGCATGTGTTTCCACCCATTGCCCAAACGTGCATGTTAGGGTGGATTTGCAATGCTAAATTGCCCTTTTGTGTTCAGGGATGTGCAGGCTAGGTGAATTGGCTGTGGTAAATGCAGGGCTGCAGGGATAGGCTATTGGGTTTGGGTGGGATGCTCTTCAGAGTGTTGGTGTGGACTCGATGGGTTGAATGGCCTGTTTTCACACTGTAGGGATTCTATGAATAATTTCTATTGCAAAAAAACAATGTAATAGGTTATGTGAAGCAAGTCTAGAACTGTTTTCAAAATGTCCTTTTTGTTTTGTTGACTGATTATGTTTGTGTGTATAAGGGAGAGTTTTTAAGGTGGTTAGAGTTTTATTTTGTAGAGTTTACTTAATTTAGTTCAATTGTTGTCCATAAGTAGAATCCGATTGCCTGTAATAGATAGTGATTCTCGTTAAATACAGAAACCCGGTCTGTGCCTCTGTCAGCCTGGGTCTGAAATTCAGGTAGTTTCCAGCCTGGTGGCCCAGTGCATCATGACACAAACCCAAACCAGGTCTAACTGCATTTAGACATGAACTGCTTCATAAACAGCAATTGGTATTGAACATTGTGCAATCATTGGCAAATATCCTCACTTCTGACATAATGATGGAGGGAAGGTCATTGATGAAGCAGCTGAAGATGTTTGGACCTAGGACACTACCCTGAGGAACTCTTGCAGAGATGTCCTGAACCTGAGACAACTGACCTCCAACAACCATAGCCATCTTCTTTTGCCACATGTAATTCCAACTGGCAGAAAATTTTCCCCATAATTTCCACAGACTCTAGGTTTGATAGGGTTCAAATGCAGTTTTTAAGTTAAGGACAGTTACTCTTACCTCACTTCATAATGTAGTATGAATAATCCTGCCTGAGATTACTCAGGTATCGCAGTGGGTTGAATATTTAATTGAACACACGTATCTTCAGCCATTTCTTTTGGGAAGAAGGTGTTTATTACGTAGCACACTTTGTATTTACATCAGAAATCTGGCATCAATGAATTTTGTTTTATCCCATACCTTGGAAAAGCTTTACATAAAAATATCACAGTCACTTCATCTTTAGCTTTGGCACCTCAACTGACTCATACTAAATGCACAGGACAGCTCACATTTGATTTGTTAACTTTTGCGGCATCTTTTGGTTTTTCAGCTTCTTTATTTTCATGTTGGTTTGTAGCTGTCACCTCAATGTCAGAAGGAGCAATTGAAGTAAAATTATTTTCAGGTTTTGTACCCATTTGGATTTCTCCTGTTGCTGATGGTTCTGTCTCCCAAAGATAAATATCTGGAACTTTAGATTTATCAATGGGCAGCGATAATCCCTCATTGCACCCAGAATCTTCAGTATCCCAGAGACAGTTACCTGAGACATTGGATTTATCGAAGGACAGTGATGGTTTCTTTTTCCCTCCATTATTTTCTGTATTTGAGGGATAGATAACTGTAATCTTCAACTTATCACCAGGCAATGTCTTTTGTTCACTGCCCACTGCATTCTCTATATCCCAGGGACAGATATCTGTGACTTTTGATTTATCAATAGATAGTGATGTTTCCTCTTTGTTCCCAGTGTCAGTTGTATCCCAGGGACAGATATCTGTGACTTTTGATTTATCAATGGACAGTGATGCTTCCTCTTTGTTCCCAGTGTCAGTTGTATCCCAGGGACAGATATCTGTGACTTTTGATTTATCAATGGATAGTGATGTTTCCTCTTTGCTCCCAGTGTCAGTTGTATCCCAGGGACAGATATCTGTGACTTTTGATTTATCAATGGATAGTGATGTTTCCTCTTTGCTCCCAGTGTTAGCTGTATCCCAGGGACAGATATCTGTGACTTTTGATTTATCAATAGATAGTGATGTTTCCTCTTTGTTCCCAGTGTCAGTTGTATCCCAGGGACAGATATCTGTGACTTTTGATTTATCAATGGATAGTGATGTTTCCTCTTTGCTCCCAGTGTTAGCTGTATCCCAGGGACAGATATCTGTGACTTTTGATTTATCAATGGATAGTGATGTTTCCTCTTTGTTCCCAGTGTCAGTTGTATCCCAGGGACAGATATCTGTGACTTTTGATTTATCAATGGATAGTGATGTTTCCTCTTTGCTCCCAGTGTTAGCTGTATCCCAGGGACAGATATCTGTGACTTTTGATTTATCAATGGATAGTGATGTTTCCTCTTTGTTCCCAGTGTCAGTTGTATCCCAGGGACAAATATCTGTGACCTTGGATTTATCAATGGATAGTGATGTCTCCTCTTTGTTCCCAGTGTCAGTTGTATCCCAGGGACAGATATCTGTGACTTTTGATTTATCAATGGACAGTAATGTTTCCTCTTTGCTCCCAGTGTTAGTTGTATCCCAGGGACAGATATCTGTGACTTTTGATTTATCAACGGACAGTGATGTTTCCTCTTTGCTCCCAGTGTTAGTTATATCCCAGGGACAGATATCTGTGAACTTGGATTTATCAATGGATAGTGATGTTTCCTCTTTGTTCCCAGTGTCAATTGTATCCCAGGGACAGATATCTGTGACTTTTGATTTATCAATGGATAGTGATGTTTCCTCTTTGTTCCCAGTGTCAGTTGTATCCCAGGGACAGATATCTGTGACTTTTGATTTATCAATGGATAGTGATGTTTCCTCTATGTTCCCTGTGTTTCCTGTATCCCAGGGACAGATATCTGCAATCTTAGATTTATCAATGGATAGTGATGTTTCCTCTTTGTTCCCAGTGTCAGATGTATCCCAGGGACAGATATCTGTGACTTTTGATTTATCAATGGATAGTGATGTTTCCTCTTTGTTTCCTGTGTTTCCTGTATCCCAGGGACAGATATCTGCAATCTTAGATTTATCAATGGATAGTGATGTTTCCTCTTTGTTCCCAGTGTCAGTTGTATCCCAGGGACAGATATCTGCAATCTTAGATTTATCAATGGACATTGATTTTTCTTCACCTTTTTCTTTATCCCACATCTTTCCTGGTGCCATCATAAATTTGAGTGACAGTGCTAATTGTTGAGATTGCTGCAATGAATAATTTGCATCGTTGGTTTTCAAGGTGCCATGCACAATTGTTGCTGGAACATTAGCACCAAGCGATAAAGATCTTCCTTTCTTCTGATCTGCCTTATTGCCTGATGCCTCTTCTAGGATGACATCCCAGGGACAAACGATTGCAGCACTTGTTGATGCCTGTTTTAACAGTGACACATATTTTTGCCGCTTATCCCCTGCGTCCACTTTGCGCAGTGGAGAGGCATCAGCCACTTCAGATTTAACAGTTGACTGTGATTTTTCTTCCTGGTTCTTGGTCTCTCCTGTTTCCCAGGGACAAACAGCTGCAGCTGAAGATTTATCCAATGAAGTCGCTGATCCTGTTTTCTTTTCTTTATCCTTGTCTGTACTGCTCTTGACTTTCTCACTTACTTTCCTTGACTTCTCTTTCTTGCTATCCTTCATTTTCCCTGGTGCCATTAGAAGTTTTAAAGACTGTCCAAAACCTTTGGGTTGTTTTGGTGGTTCATTAATATCCTTTACTTTCAGGGAGCCATGCATAAACTGCTCTGGAGAACCAACACAGACTGACAAAGACCTTCCCTTCTTCGGATCTATGGTAGAATCCATTGATGATGCATCATCTGCGATATTATCCCAGGGACAAATGATTGAGCTATTGCTCGATGCTTGTTTCATGAGTGTCATATATTTTTGCCGCTTGTCCACTGTATCCACTTTGCGCAGTGGAGAGGCATCAGCCACTTCAGATTTAACAGTTGACTGTGATTTTTCTTCCTGGTTCTTGGTCTCTCCTGTTTCCCAGGGACAATCAGCTGCAGCTGTAGATTTATCCAATGAAGTCGCTGATCCTGTTTTCTTTTCTTTTTCCTTGTCTGTACTGCTCTTGACTTTCTCACTTACTTTCCTTGACTTCTCTTTCTTGCTATCCTTCATTTTCCCTGGTGCCATTAGAAGTTTTAAAGAATGTCCAAAACCTTTATTATGCTTCACTTGATCACTTGCATCCTTTACTTTCAGGGAGCCATGCATAAGCTGCTCTGGAGAGCCAACACAGACTGACAAAGACCTTCCCTTCTTCGGATCTATACAAGAATCCATTGATGATGCATCATCTGCGATATTGTCCCAGGGACAAATGATTGAGCTATTGCTCGATGCATGTTTCATGAGTGTCATATACTTTTCCCGCTTGCTCTCACCTACAGGAGCATCTGTTTTCACTTGATCAATCTTTTCAGAGGATAATCGTGTCTTGTCAGCCTTGGGTGACACAAAACGGGCGGTTGGATTAATGCTGTCTTTCCTTGAATGTTCGACTGTTTTTCCAACTCTTGGCGATGTATTGGCTCCAGGTTGCATGTCCGCAGTTTGGGATTGAGTGATTGATGTCTCCTTCCCATCCCAACTGATACTATCTTGATGCAAACTTCGATGCTTCCTCACCAAATCCATGAATATTCTTCTGTTTGCTTGCAGCTTTCCCAGTGAGCTATCAACACTGTTCCTCTTGTTTGGTGAGTAGGTGATTTGTTTGTTGACCTTGACCTCAGAAGGCGGAGGTTGCAGGTTCTGAAAGTCCCAGGGACAAACCAGAGGTTTATTGTGACCATCTTGTAACGCTGGCTTTGTTGTCTCTTGAGGGGCCTCACTGACTCCTTGTTGCGCTGAGTCGGATGTTTTATTTGTCTCTCCGGGTTGTGCTGGAGCTGTGGGAGGCTGTAACATAGTTGGTGTCTGCCTTGTTGATGGCTTCCTTTGAACTCGCTCTCCCAACTGATTTGAGTTCTCTTCTTTCTTTTTTGGGAGCATCAGAGACTTCCCTCTCGCACAGCTGACAACACTAAGAGATTTTTGCAATGTTCCTCCCATGGTGGGATGTAATGGGCTCATATCCACGGTGAGGTTGTGTGCACTGGCGGACTTGCAGACTAAAGGAGCGTCATCTAACGAGTCACCGTCTGATCTCTCGGAGACCTTCTTCGCCAGCTTCTTCCTCATGAGTGAATCCAACAGGGAAGGGTCTCTGGAGGAATCGGCTCTGCTGACGTGGCCATCCCGGTGCTCCCTCACGTGGTCGTAGGTGCTGTGAGATTTTCGAATTGAGAAGACACGATGTTTTATGGAGTCCTCTCTCACTTTCAAGCTAGAGCTGGCAGAATCGTGAAGCTTCTTCCGGTAGGAGCCCGCATAGCTGCTGCCTGCTATGGATCCATCACGGCTGCACTGTCTGCTCATTGACTCCGGAATTTCCGTTATCCGCTTAATGATGGAGCGACCTAGGGCTCTTCGGGAGCTCCTCTTTTTCTGCAGGTGTGGGTTGTTGGCTGTCATCTTCTTTGTCTTATGTACTTCCAGTTGGGCATAAAGCTTCTTCAGCTCATCCTGCAGAAAGGAAACAACAATCAATGAAGCGTTAGTATTTTCCACATGTTTCTTGAAAGAAGCACATGCTCCTTTGCAGCTTGATCCCTCACTTTTCCTCCAAGTGCACCTTCTGTGGGAAAATGGGACTGAATTTCTTTTGGAATTGCAATGCGGAGGGGGGGGGGGGGGGGCGATAAAAAGCACCCTTTATGACCTCAATGCTCGTGTCACCAACCCTCCAGGCACCATTGAAATATTACTGTACAGAAAGAGACCATTCAGCCTGCCATGTCGGCTAGCTAAGAAGGGGGAAGAAAACTTAGTGGCCCATTCTAGTTCCATCTTGCAGCACCCGGTCCAAAGCCTTGTAGGTTCTAACATTTCAGGTGCCGATCCAGGTACCTTTGAAGCGAGTTAAGGGTTTTCACATCAACCACCAAAGTGGGCAGTGAATTCCAATGTTCATCACTCTCTGAATGAAAACAATTTTCATCATGTGATACAGGAGTGTCCAAGAAGTGAAGATTAATCCCTAGGACATCACTTAAATAAAGGAGAAAAAAATCACAACGTCCTCAAATTCAAAATTGAGGTTTTCTTTTTGCCTGCTCTTAGAACATTTCTATTTATTAAAAAACTATTGAAAATTTGAGGAAAAACAAAATTCATTTAACAGTCAAGTATCATAGAATTCCCTTAGTGCTGAAAGGGGCTATTTGGCCCATCATGTCTGCACTGACCCCCTGAACAACATCTCACCCAGACCCAGATCCCACCCTATCCCTGTATAACCCCATATCTACCATGGCTAATCCAGCTAGCACTTGGATCCCTGCAAGCTATGGATAATTTAGCATGGCTAACCCACCTAATTTGCACATCTTTGGACTGTGGGAGGAAACTAAAGCATCCAGCAGAAACGCAAATGGACACAGGGAGAATGTGTAAACTCCACACAGTCACCCAAGGTTGGAATTGAACCTGGGTTCCTGGCACCATATGGAAGCAGTGTTAACCAATGAACCACCATGCTCCCTCCAAAGTATCTGACTGAGTAGCGAGGAGTTTTGTTTGTCAGTTGGCTGTGGGAAGATTGGACATTGCGACTGTGAGTGAATTGGTGATCAATGGTTAGAGATCTGTAGTGAAGCATCCAGAAATACATTTAACCAAAGTTGATAACCAAGCACAGCACTTCCATCAGCATCTGATCCACAATTTTATTAGGGTTCAGGTTGGCTGCCCCACTGCTAATGAAGAGTCACTAAAATCGAAATGTTAACTCTTTCTTTCCACAGATGCTGAGTTTCTCCAGTACGTACTGGTTTTATTTTGATCTCCAGCATCTGCAAATCTCACTAATGGTTGAAGGTTACTTGTTCCCCGGGGGCTAGAATGGCAAGTAAATTTTTTTTAATCCTCCAGCCCTATTTGCAAAAGTGACCTACTTATCTTCTGCATTAGAGCAAACTAGTTTCAAAGCTTTTTCTCTTTGCTCACCCTGATATCATCTGGTTCCAGGCTGTGATCACTCCAAGCAGACGTTATACTGCTGTTGAGATAGGAGCCAGAGAAACGCATGTCAAGTTCATCCTCGTATACCTCGGCTACGATGTCCTCCCTCAGGGGAGTTCCCACATGGAGAAACTGCAAGAAGAAAGGAGCTCAGAATCAACTAATTGGGAAAAAATTCTTAATAATTCCCTCGTCCAAAGTATTTTTCTGTTAAACAGCTCCAAAGGTTATATTTATCAGAAATATTGTACCTGTTTACTCAAAATGTCAAAAGACTGGCCCTAACTTATACATTATGTACAGCAGAGAAATGAGCCATTTTACCCAAATGTTCTACTCCTGGTGTTTATGCTCCATATGACCTGCCTCATAACATCAGACCTTAGGTATTCAAACAGGATTTTCGCTTCTATCTTCCTTCCTCATCTATTTATCTCGCCTGCAATTAAATACATTGTTCAACTCGAATACTCCACAGGGTAGCAATTGTGCAAGTGAACTCCTTTCTGGGTCAGTATTCTCTTGGAAATATAGTTGTTGCTGGGCATATGTCCATTTTTATCAAAAATTCATTTGAAGCTTTTTGTTTGGGTACAAACACTTATTATTTATCCTGGAACAAGGTCTTTGCAGTACCTTTCAACCCAGGGCTACCTTGGACTGTGGTGTGACTGCACACTCACACACTCTAGCAGAACTGCTCCAAGTAAAAGTGGAAGCTGTGCTCAGTGGGGCACAGCTTAGTAGGGCACAGCTCAACTTGGAACTCATGCGACGTGACTCTATTTATTGGGGAACCTATTCTGCGTCTTGATGCAACTCAACAGAATTCAATCATCTATCCATGAAGTTAAAGTGCATTTTCATCTTCAATATTTGAATAGATAAGCTTATAGTGCTAAATCCTGTCTCAATTCTCATTCCATTAAAACACAGTCAGGTAGAATCATACAACCCCTACAGCATGGAAGCAGATCATTTGGCCTACGCCAGCCCACGCCTCCTGCATTTCCCATGGCTGATCCAACTAACCTACACATCCCTGGATATGTGGGCAATTTAGATTAGATTCCTTACAATGTGAAAACAGGCCCTTCGGCCTAGCCAGTCCACACCGATCCTCCCAAGAGTAACACACCCAGACCCATTTCCCTCTGACTAATGTACCTAGCACTATGGGCAATTTAGCATGGCCAATCTACCTAACCTGCACATCTTTGGAGTAGGGGAGGAAACCCACACAGACACAGGGAAAATGTGCAAGTTCCAGACAGTTGCCCAGGGGTGGAATTTAACCCAGGTCCCTGGTACCGTGAGGCAGCAGTGCTAACCGCTGAGCAACCGTGCCCTCACCATTATATGGTGAATTTAGCCTCATTGTATATCTGTTTTCAAGAAAAGGTATTCATACCTTGGGGATGAAAAGCAGAATTAGTGTCATTGTGACCGTTAGGTGAGAGTGAGCAAAGAAGAGCAGTAACATCCAATCAGGGTGAAGAGTTGTTGCCATGGTGAACCTAGGGAAAGAAATGAACTTTATTTTAAAATCATCACAGATTAATGACAGAAACACTTTGGTAAATAGGAAGGATGGAACACCATCAAATGAAGTTTGGGATTTTCATAAGATAACATTGGATTAAAAATAGATTGAATCCGCTTGCAGAACACATGCAGAGGAGTCTGTATGTGGACATTCAATGCAAGAGATGAAATAAAATGGAGAGATTTACAGAAGCATTGAGGTTTGGAGAGGAAGGAGTGGAGATTCCTTCTCCTTTAAGATTTGGGCTGCACCGTTTTGATGATTGGGGGTTTGAGAGTGACACTGGGGATATCAAGCCTTAAAGTGATAACAGAGTAGATCAGAATTTCTGCTGTTGGGGCAAGAGAGAGATGGATAATGACCATCTCCAGACCTTAATAGGGAAGTTGTGAGTCAGAGCATTGGTTGCAGAGATTGGAGAGGGTTAGGATTGATTTCTTGAGACGTGATTGTGAAGGAGATGTGAACATTGCTGGATGAATGATAGGCTTGAGGTTGAAGGTGTGACATTAGACAGACAGAAACTAGGATAGGGTGGTAGATTGAGGTGTTAAACAATGGCTATCATAAACATAATAACAGCCTAATGCTGGACGAAGGTAACATAGACACAAAGAGATACAATGTTGGAGCAGGAGTATGCCCTTTAGCCTTTTGAGCCTGCTCTGCCAGTCAATATGATCATAACTGAGCATCGAACTCAAATATCTTAAGGTCTTATATTCCCACTTGCTCCCCACATCTTCTGATTCCTTTAGTTCTAAGAGCTATATTTCCATCCTTCTTGAAAGTTTTCAATATTTTGGCATCAACAATTTCCTGTGGTAGTGAATTCCTCAAGCTCAGGCGTCTCTGGGTGCAGACATTTCTCATCCTCCCTGTCCTAAATGGCCTACCCTGTATCCTTAGACTGTGACCCTGGTTCTGGACTCCCTTGTCATCAGGAACATTCTTCCTGTCTAATCCTGTTAGAAATGTATAGGTTTCTATAAGAGTCCCTCTCATTCTTCAATTAAGCTCCAGTGAATACAGTCCTAACTGATCTCGTCTCCACTTGTTACTCAGGAATCTGTGTCAAAAAGTGTGGTGCTGGAAAAGCACAGCCGGTCAGGCAGCATCTGAGGAGCAGGAGAGTCAATGTTTCGAGCATAAGTCCTTCATCAGGAAGGAGGAGGAGGGGCCAAGGGGGCTTGTGCTCGAGACTCTCCTTCTTTGCACTCCCTCCGTAGCCAGAACATCCTTCCTCAGATAAGGGGGCCGAGACTGCACACAATACTCCCAATACCCTTTACAGATGCAGCCAGCCATTCCTGCTCCTTTCTTCAATTCCTAGACAACGAGCTATAAAGAATTGGAAGCCTGACCTGGAATTGGAAAAGGGAGCACTGGGAGTTTGAAGAATAGTGGCAGATTAAAATTATCGTGCTGTTCATTTTAATCAGAAATAATGAAATTCTGCTCGTTTGAGACAGAAGGGTGAATCGAATGTAGGGAGTGGAGCAGTTATCAATAGATGAGAGTGTTTGGAGTTGTTTCTGGTACATACTTGGAATTGAAATGCTTTTCACTATTATAATCATTGAACTCAGCTGAATCATTATTAAAACCAGGTGACACGAATGTTAAGTATATTCATTGAGCATAAGACCATAAGATATAGGATCATTTGGCCCATTGTCTTTTCTCCACCCGTTGATTTGCAATTGCAGCAGTGATTGCTTTACCCGATAGGGGATTGCAAATGGTCTGAACGGGCAATGTGTGTCACAGGTCCAGGTGAGTTACAGAGAAAAACAACTGATATTTAGATCAGACTTTACGATCGATGCATCAGTGACTGCTTTGAAAGGAGATGGGTTTTAACAGACTCTCTGTCAGAAAGCCTGAGGGCTTTGCTGTGAAACTTCCTCTTCACTGCACTTTCTGCTAAATCATTTGGAAATATTTCTCACTCGTAATTTTTTTAAAAAATCAATGAAGACCAGGGGTCAAAAACAACAGAAGGAACTTCACTTTAACCTTTTAAGAACTGAAGGACCAAGTCAGCGTGAAGTACTCAGCACTCAAGAAGCTTGAGGATAAAGCAGCAAAAATGGAAGAAGCTGGAGAAACTCAGCAGGTCTGGCAGTATCTCTCAGGAGCGTCAGAGACTGAGGGGTGACCTTATAGAGATCTATAAAATTATGAGGGGCATGGATAGGGTAAATAGACAAAGTCTCTTCCCTGGGCTAGGGGAGTCCAGAACTAGAGGGCATAGGTTTAGGGTGAGAGGGGAAAGATATAAAAGAGACCTAACGGGACAACTTTTTCACACAGAGGGTGGTGCATGTTTGGAATGAGCTGCCAGAGGAAGTGGTAGAGGCTGGTACGACTGCAACATTTAAAAGGCATCTGGATGGGTATATGAATAGCAAGGGTTTAGAGGGATATGGGCCGGGTGCTGGCAGGTGGGACTAAATTGGGTTGAGGTATCTGATTGGCACAGACAGGTTGGATCGAAGGGTCTGTTACCGTGCTGTACATCTCTATGACTCTATGACTGTATCAGTATCTGTGGAGAGAGAAACAGAATTGATGCTTCAAGATTGGCATGATTCCTTCTTCAGAGAAGGAAAGAACTCTTTCTTTAGAAGAGTCATATCATCCTCAAAACATGAACTCTGTTTTTCTCTCTCCACAGATGCTGAGTGTTTCCAGTATCTGCTGTATTTTGCTCTAGGATAAAGCAGCCACTTGACTGGCACCCCATTCACTCCCTTCACCACCTATGCACGTTAGCTGCAGTGTGTACCTTCTACTATACAGTGCCTGGAGCATCTTCTAAACCTTCCATCTCTTTCACCTAGAAAAGACATGGGCAGAGACCCATGGAATCTTACAAAGCCCTTAATGAAGTGAGAAATCAGAAAGAATTGTGTAAAGTCCAACATGGCCTGTCTCATCACTGGGAGCAAGAGGTTGCATTTTCCAACAGAACTCCAGGTGTCAAGGTGAAATTCTTGCCAGATGTCTATTAAGGGAGTTATTGCTTCTTATCACCTAATTAACTCCAAATCTAACCTCATGAATCCAAGGTTTCCTGCCATACTGCTCACAGACACTGAGAATTAGTGATGCAAAAGTCTGAGTGATACCTGGCAACTCCAGCTCACTCACAATCAGTTCTGAAGAATGGTTACCAAATCTGAAACATTAACTCTGTTTCTCTCTCCTTAGATGCTGCCAGACCTGCTGAGTTTCTCCAGCAATTTATATTTGCTTTAACTCCAGCTCCCTGCTTGCTCCATCAAAAGTGCCATCTTGGACACTGGGTATCAACACTTCCTGGGGCATTGGCACCATAGCACACTTCCAAACCATTTACAGGACTTCTCTCCGAATGCTCCTGCATCTTATGGTCTCTCACGTTATAATCATAAATTTGAGGGCAACCTAATCAAGCTGCTAACATCTTACCTCACAGATAATCCCATTCCCCTATAAACCCTGTGTTCGCTGACCTACTAATTGCACCTGTTCAAGTGACACGTTGACTTTAAACTTTTCAACTGTCTTTTCAAATTCAAATTCCATGTGTACATATCCATGCACCTGTGTAATCACGTCCAGCTTCACAACACTCCAAGATATTGGTACTCATCGATGTTTGGATTCTTCTGCGTCCCCAGTTTTAATCGCTCCATCATTGGTGTCTGTGTCTTCAGTTGCCAAGGCCCTATGTTTTGGAAATTCCTCCCCAAATCCCTGTACTTCTCCACTTCCCTTACATCCTCTTTTCAAAACCCACAATTTTGAACAATTGTTTGGTCACCTGATTTCTATACTCATCATGTGGCTCGGCATTATACTTTGTTTCACATAATTCCTATAAAAGGCACTATAGAAATATAAAATGTTGTTGTTATGGTAGGTGAGAAAGTAGAGAAGTAGATGGGTTCAGAGATGGAAGTCTGGATGGACATGTCAGGTCCTCAGACTCTGAGAGCCATCCCTTGCTTCATGTGAGATCCTCGGCAGCTAGCTATTCAATAGCGTGTTGAATCACAGATGAGGCCTGTCATTGTTAGTGACAAGGAGCAGGAAGGAAGTAGCTGGTATTTTCTCTTTGATAATCCTCAATTAGTGAGGCAATTGTAGCAGAGCTGGCTAAGATGAGCAAACCCCATGGAGATAGCTGGGACTTTTTGTTCAACACCTTCTGATGTTTAGGGCCTAATGCCAGAGGCAGGGCTTCCTGCCTCAGTATCCTGGAGTCTTCACAAAGGCAGATTTAGCAGAAAAGCTCCAGGGACTAAATGGTCAAGTTATTGCCCAAACCTGGTTTGTCATCTCTTGAGTTTAAAATAGAGGCATTGTGCCATTGAGGTCTACAGCACAGAAAGAAGCCATTTGACCCATTGAATCTGTGCTGGTCAAAAATAATCCCCAGGTTATTCTAATCCCATTTTCCAGCATGTGGTTTGTAGCTTTCTATGTCTTGACATCACAACTGCAACAAATATTTCTTACAGGTTACAGGCAGTGGGTTCTGGATTCCCTCCACACTCTTATCGGAAGGATGTTGTGAAACTTGAAAGGGTTCAGAAAAGATTTATGAGGATGTTGTCAGGGTTGGAGGGTTTGAGCTATGGGGAGAGGCTGAATAGGCTGGTGCTGTTTTCCCTGGCGCATCGGAGCTTATAGAGGTTTATAAAATCATAGGGGCATGGATAGGGTAAATAGACAAGGTCTTTTGTCTGGGTGGGGGAGTCCAGAACTAGAGGGCATAGGTTTAGGGTCAGAGGAGAAAAATTTAAAAGGGACCTAAGAGGCAATTTTTTCACACAGAGGGTGGTGCATATACGGAATGAGCTGCCAGAGGAAGTGGTGGAGGCTGGTACAATTACAACACAACCACCTGATGAAGGAGCAGGGTTCCGTAAACTGATGCTTCCAAATAAACCTGTTGGACTATAACCTGTTGTTGTATGATTTTTAACATTTAAAAGGCATCTGGATGGGTATATGAATAGGAAGAGTTTAGAGGAATATGGATCAAGTGCTGGCAAATGGGACTAGATTAGGTTAGGATATCTGGTCTGCATGGATGAGTTTGACTCTATGACTCTGGGTGAAAAAATGTTTCCTCACACCCTCTCTAAACCTGCTGCCCCTTAGTTTAAATCTATTCCCCCTTTCATTGATCCTTCCACCAAGTTTCTTCTGTCTATGCCCCTCACACTTTATACATCTCAACCATATGTCCCTCAGCCTCCTCTGCTCCATGGAAAACAGCCTCAGTCTTTCCTCATAACTAAACACTCCAGCCCAGGCAACATCCTGGTAAATCTCCCCTCCATCCTCTCCAACGCAATCACATCCCTCCTGGAACACAGATTTCACAACTGCACACAATACTCTAGGTTCATCAAAATTAGATGTTTAAGGAGGTTTCACTGGGTAAATTCATAGAAATTAGTTCCTCTGCTGATGGACCCAAACAGCAAAATACCAAGATCTTTAAAATTAGAACTGGACCATTTAAGAAGCAGTTAGAAGTTGAAAGTTTTAAGGCAAAGATCAATTTTTCTCAGTAAGAGTATCATGGAACAGAGCTGGATAAAATACATTTGAGATGAGCCATATCTGATTGAAAGAGGGAAATAGGAATGAGGGGCCGAATAGACAAAGGCTCCTCCCACCACCTCACTCTGCCATGCCCTCACTCACTACCCCTCACTCCCTCACTCACTATCTCCCACGCCCTCACTCACTCACTACCCCCCACACCCTCACTCACTCACTCACCCCACTCACTCACTACCTCAACACCCTTACTCACGCCCCTCTACCCTCTTACACTGTCCCCCCACCTCTTCACTCACTACCCCCACCTCCTCACTCACTCACCCCCACACCCTCACTCACTTCCCAACCTCCTCACTCACTACCCACCCCTCCTCATTCACCTTACCCCTACCCCTACTCACCACATCCCTCCCCATCCAGGGTACCCCCTTGCTGACTGCCATCCTTACAGAGTGTGGTACACAGAGCATTCAAGCAGGGCCTGGGGACTGAGCTTGATGGATGCACTGAGGGGTCTGGAGTGGGTGACCATGCGTTGGGAAGGGCTTAGCGAGCAAGGTCCAATCCCTGGATTAATTCTGAGAAAACTGCAATCCTCCGTCGTGGCAGAGAGAATACTTAAGACAAAGCCAGGTTGTCGTGCCGCTGAACCTTGTTCAAATTACTTTGTTTTGCTGCTGTTCTTTGGTTCTGAAACTGCTGTTGTTGTAAAGACACAGGCACTGCCACTGCATAAGCAGATAATGTATTGGCTATAGCTTATAGTGACAGCAAAGGCAGCATTTATATAGTGCCTATCACATCCTGAGGACTTTCTAAAGCACTTTATGTCTTTCCCAGTGTGGTTGTTACTGTAATCCAGGAAATATGGTAGTCAAAGCATTGCAGACAAGAGCTGGAAAGATATGATGATGTTGTACACTATTAGTTAGGCTGGAGCACAATGTGCATTCTGGTCCCCACACACTGTAGGGAGAGTGTGGATGCACTGGAGGAGGGGCAGAGGAGATTCAACAGGATGTTACCTGGGATGGAGCCTTTTAGTGATGAAGAGAATCTGGATACACAGGAGGGTGGACCTGTTGATGCAAAGCTCTGAGTGGCATAACTAGGGGAGATTGGGATAAGCCTTTCCCCTTAGTGAAGGGGACAGTTACCAGAGGCATAGAATTAAAGTAAAGAGCAGAAGATTTAGAGGAGATTTATGGAAAATTGTTTTCACCAGAGGATGGTGAATATCTAGAATTAACTGCCTGAAAGGGTGATAGAGGTGGAACCTGGATATAGGTTTGCTCACTGAGCTGGAAGATTCATTTCCAGACGTTTCGTCACCCTACTAGGTAACATCTTCAGTGGGCCTCCAGGCAAAACACTGCTGATGATTACTGTTTCTATTTATATGTTTGGGTTTCTTTGGGTTGGTGATGTCATTTCCTGTGGTGATGTCATTTCCTGTCCTTTTTCTCAGGGAGTGGCAAATGGGGTCTAACTTGATGTGTTGGTGAGAGAGCTCCGGTTCGAATGCCACGCTTCTAGGAATTCTCATGCGTGTCTCACATGAGACATGAACGAGAATTCCTAGAAGCATGGCATTCCACCCGGAACTCTATCAACAAACACATCAAGTTAGACCCCATTTACCACCCTCTGAGAAAAAGAACAGGAAATGACATAACCACAGGAAATGACATCACCAACCCAAAGAAACCCAAACATATAAATAGAAACAGGAATCATCAGCAGTGCTTTGCCCGGAGGCCCACTGAAGATGTTACCTAGTAGGGTGACGAAACGTCTGGAAATGAACTTTCCAGGTCAGCAAGAAAACCTATATCCAGATCCTCAACCTGAGCTACAAATCTTCTCAAAACTCGCTAAGGTGGAACCTTTATAATGTGTTAGATGACATTTGAGGAATCCTTGAAACATCATAGCATTCCCAGGCTACAGGCCAAATGCTGGAAAATGGGGTTAGAATAGATAGGTGCTCGATGACTGATGCAGATGTAATGGGCCAAAGGGCCTCTTTCTGTGCTGTAAAACTCTATAACCCTATGACTGTGATTATCTCTGCGCGGTTAGCTCATCCAAACAGCAATTAAGTAAACAACCTAACCATCGACTGAGGAGTAAGTATCGTCCAGCGTATGAGAAGAATTGTCCATCAGTGTTGTGGAATATTTTATGTTCAAGTGAGAGACAGACAGGCCATTAGATTAATGCCTCATCTGGAGGACTTCACTTCGGAGAGTGGAGCCAGTCCTCAATGCAGCACTGGGATGATCAGTGTGGGCGATGACTCCAGGCATCTGGACTGCAGCATGAACTCTTCAGACTGTATGCTACAAACTGGGCCACAACTGACTTCAGATAGCAATGGAATGGCTGACAATAGGCAGTTAAGAGTGACAGCAGAACTGGGCATTACTGTACCTGACACCATAGAAGGCAGCAGACATCAGGATTTCATTGTGAATGGCAAAACCCATGAAACGTGGCTCATGATAGGTGGATGGTACTGTTCGCACGGCATAGCAGAGATAGCTTCCCCAGCACAGCAAGAGGAACTCAGCTGCCAAGACAGAATAGAAAATACAGGAAGACATTAGTAACCTATAGAAACTATAGGTTAAAGTTCAAAGAAAAGGTTAGGGGAGATTTGAAGGAACAAAATAAAGGAGAAAGTTCACTGAGTAAGTAAGACATATGAGCATAAGTTCACATGTTCGTAGGATATAGGAGCAGAATTAGGCCATTTGGCCCATTGGGTCTGCTCCACCATTCGATCATGGCGGATATGCTCCCCACCCCCATTTTCCTGCCTTCTCTCCGTAACCCTTTAACCCATTACCAATTAAAAATCTGTCTAACTCCTCCTTAAATTTACTCACTGTACTCACTTTGGGTAGCGAATTCCACAGATTCTCCTCAGCTTGGTTTTAAATTTGCCACCCCTTAGCCTAAGACTATGACCTCTTGTCCTCGAATGCCCACAAAAGGAAACATCCACTCCACATCTATTTTATCCCTACCTTTTATCATCTTGAATACCTCAATTTGATCTCCTCTCATTCTTCCAAATTCCAGAGAGTATAAACCTAAACTGTTCAGCCCATTGAGTTTGCTCCACTCATGCCTGATACGAATCATGTCTGATACGTTTCTCACCCCCATTCTCCTGCCTTCTCCCTATAATCCTGATCCCTTTACCAATCACGAACCTCTTAAAAAGCTTGCACAAGCACTTTGGGCAGATTGTCTTCCTTCCCAGTTGTAATATTGCAGAGGGGGTATTTGTCAGGAAACAAAGTCCAGGGGATTATGACTGTTAATTTAACAAATCTAAAAGGATCTATATAAGGAGCCATGACCAGATATTACACCTTGTTCAGAATTGCATAGCCAGAGAATGCAGCCTGCATTTATTGGGGGTAAATTAACCTCACGGGAGAAGTGCTATAGTGTCTGAATGGTCAAGCTACAGAATAGATTTCCTAAGAAGATGGCAGCAACATTTTGTACAGTAACATTCAAATGGAAATTGCAGGGCTCTTTCAGAAAATGATATTTTGGAATATAGTGGGCTGAATTTTCTATGGGTGGGGCAGATACTATTACATGCTCTTGCCTGCATTACAAAAGTCAGTTCTAAATGAACCAACTTAAACAAGAAGATCCCCCAGCCCCACAGCAACAGTACACTACGTTGGTTTGAACACTGTATCAGGCCATCAGCATGCCCGGTGGTATTGCAAGGCCCTGAGACTAGGGAAAGTCCTGGACATATAAGATCACATGGGATTGGGCACAAAGTTGGGTGGGGGGTTAAGGCGAGGTGGGTTTGGAAGGCAAATGGGGAAGCACAAAGTGGGGAGGAATATTCATCTTGGGAGTACACTCAATGTGCACATCATCCCACCACCCCCTCCCGAAAGATACATCCCATTGTCTTCCCAGATTTTCACCCCAGATGATGAATTGTGGACACCATGTTCAATCCCACCTGCCCACGTCAACTGGCATTGGCAGCATAATGTTTAGGTAAAAAAAAAACTGAAAGTGCTGGAAAAACCCAGCAGGTTTGGCCGTTTCTGTGGCGAGAGAAACAGTGTTAACATTTCCAGTCCGACATGACTTCAAGATATTTCTATTTTAATATTTGGGTTAGCTGGTTGATTAAAAAATTCAATTGCTTGTTAACAATTGTTTTCAAAATGATAGGCAGGCTGTCACTTGGAGCTATATTGTAGGGACCAGGTTGAGGGTGGGGTGAAGGGTTGGTTAGTCACCTGAGAAACTTTACCCGTCCACCCTCCATCTGACCCTGTCATTAACCATCTAAACGATTCATTAGTATCCATTTTAAAAACATGCAACATACAAACGTGTAATATTTTCACATGGTTGGACAGGAGTACAGGTGAATTTGGACCAATGGTTCCCAAAGTTGTCCACCACTGGGGATTTCCTCCCCTCAGGTCTAAGTCTGCTGTAGACTCATTGATGAAGGCTGATTGAGGTGCACAGTCAACAACTCCATGATTCTTCTATCAAATGTCTACCAGGATGGCAGAAGGAACATTAGATAGACTTTGGTCTTTTCTCAGCTATCTATTCCTACCTCTGATCTAACAGGGTTAAGGATCTCTCAATGCCACAAAACCTGAGTAAAGGAATCCACTAGGATTCTGGTATTTGAAATTGGTAATGAAATTACACTGTGCAAATATGGGCCAGCCTTTCACACATTTGCAGGAAATTCCCATTTGCTATTTATTCTCATCCTCGGTCAACATCCCAGGTAATGCAGCACGTAAAGGAACTTCATACAATTTCCTTCCACAACACAATCCAAACCTGTAATTTCTACCACCGAGAAGGGCGTGCAGGGAAACATCAATGATGTGCTTTGTGATTTTCTCTACGTTAGCTAATGTAACCTATATCAGAGAGAGCTGGATTCGTATTGAGTCATATATAAATTGCCAAAATACTGGTGGCTAGTTTTCGAAAGTACTCTATTCTTGAGCAATGCCATCTGGTCAGTTGGCTGGATGGCCGCTTTTCAATGCAAAGGGATGCCAGCAGTGTGGACTCAATTCCCAATCTGACTGAGGTTAACCTCCTTCTCAACCTCTCCCCTCATCTGAGTTGCAGCGACCCACACGTTAAGACACCACCATTCATCTCTCTCTAATAAGGGAGCAGTCTTATGGTCTGATAAGACAATGGTGATTTTACCTTTAACAATTATTGATGTACACAAATGTAACATCTCAGATGTTACATATGCAGTGTGAGTTACATATATACTCAGATTACTAGTTTGTCATATACATAGTTAAGTAGCTAACTAACTGACTTGAAATCCTGGAACCCTCTTCCTGACAGCATTCCCACATCCCCAGGACTACAGCGGTTCAAGAAGGCAGCTCACCACCACCTCTTCCAGAGCAATTTGGGATGGGTATTAAATTCTGAAGTCGCCAATAATATCCCACATAAAGTGAATGAATTAAAAACATGTTTTATATTGATAGGCAATATGATTTTAAGGCACTTGTGCTTTGAGGTTGGAAGATATTCCAAGTTAAGAGACATACAGGGAAAAGAATAGGAGAGTGGTTCAACCATTCTGAAATATGATGGAATTAAAGATTAATGGTGCAGACACTGGACCTAACTGAGAAGGAACATCGTGAAGATGCTGAAATACATCGTTTTTACATTTTCTTTGAATTTGTTTTATTAGTTATGCATATATTTGATTGGGCGAGGCAACTGGAGTTCAGACATCATGTGACAGAGCCACCAGGAATATATCCAAATGGCAACCTCGGAATCAGATGTTACAAAATGTGGGAAGAGAAAAAGATGATGGAATTGGTGTTTGGATTTGTAAGGTCTTAAAAGCTACTCTTTAAAACTCATTCCCAGCCAAATACTCAGCAAATTCCCTGGGAACCAGGGGAGAGAGGAATGTTATTTTGGGAGGCTGTAGTTTGGGCAAATAAGGGGCAAAAGTGAAGTTGCAAATCAAAAATAAAATAGAATGAGAAAAGGGAGGGGTGGAACTTACAGAATTGCTTTTGTACAGCATTATGTTATTTCCCTAGAGGGTTGGAGGCTGAGGGGTGACCTCATAGAGGTTTATAAAATCATGACTGGCATAGATAGGGTGAATAGCCAAGGTATTTTCCCCAGGGTAGCAGAGTCCAGAACTAGAGGGCATAGGTTGAAGTGAGAGGGGAAAGATATAAAAGGGACCTAAGGGGAAACTTTTTCACACAGAGGGTGGTGTGTTTATGGAATGAGCTGCCAAGGGAAGTGGTGGAGGCTGGTATAATTACAACATTTAAAAGACATCTGGATATGAATAGGATGGGTTTAGAGGGATATGGGCCAAATGCTGGCAAATGGGACTAGAGTAATTTAAGATATCTGGTCAGCTTGGACGAGTTGGATGGAAGAGTTTGTTGCCGGCCTGTACAGGTCTCCGACTCTATGACTCTCCTCCAAAAGATCTCATTCTGTTTCACATGAAGTGAACTTTAATATTGTGACTTGTTTTGATAAATTGGACAATCAGTATGGAAAATTAGTTGTGCAGAATAATGTTCACAGTACTTAAATTGTAGCTATGACAGCGACTACA
This sequence comes from Chiloscyllium plagiosum, assembly GCF_037043375.1. Classification (NCBI taxonomy): domain Eukaryota; kingdom Metazoa; phylum Chordata; class Chondrichthyes; order Orectolobiformes; family Hemiscylliidae; genus Chiloscyllium; species Chiloscyllium plagiosum. Next base: position 6,463,533 of record NW_028270170.1, read on the forward strand.
CTCCAAATGTAATGCATTACATGAAGTATTTTGAGATGTTTCAATATTGTAAACTGCTGTATAAATGCTAGTGTTCGTTTCATCTGTTATGTTTGTGTCATGATAATATTGCAACAACATTAATATAAAATTAATGTAAGATTTAACCAAGTGGAGTTTATCAGCGGGAAGGCCATGAAAATATATTCATTGTGACTCTGTGAGAGTGTATCCCGGGAAAATCTTCATGAAAAGGTTCTGGATGAGTCTACAGGATTCTGACGCAGGGTGTGAGGACATGATATAAAAAACTTTTTGAAGTTCTGAGGGTGTGAAAGGCACTATATAAACGCAAGTCTTTCTTTGGATGTGATCATATTGTTTACATTGACAACAAGATTTAAAATGTTATGAATTTTGATTCACAATTAATTGAATAATCCCAGATTAATGAATAAGCAGATTCATCACATCAACCCTGTTTCATCAGTTCCTACTGACTCCACCCCTGAGCTTAATGCGGGTTGAAAATATTCATAATGGAGACGCCTTATCCCAACCTTTTCGCCTATCACCCACATTTTATAATTAACAAACAAATTGTCAGAGCAAATGAAGGAATAAGAGGCATGTTTTTCTTAAGCACACCAATAATTTTCCTCCAGAGTTGATCAGACCTTAAATCAAGCCAAAGGCAATCCTGCTGAAGGGTTGGTGACCTCCATTCCTTATAACTGGTCTGCTCTGCTTGGGATGCGTGTTTAGAGCCTTTCTCACTGTAACATATGTCACATCATATTCCCTAATGGCCTCGTTTCCCTTTCTGTTGCTGAGCAGGACTTTCTCATTAAATTGAGTGGTTTAGACTTGGGGGCTATTACAAAGGAAGCACAGAACCGTCACAGAGCAAACTGCAGCTTTAATGAGAGTTGGTTAGATTGTTTATGCAGCAATACTTTGTTCCACTTCAATGCTTCAAAAAAGGGGCATCACTGAGTCTTTGACAGACAGCTGGAGATAGACAGGAGAGCTCCAAGCAATTTGCAGTGACTTCGGCTGCACCAGGATCAATTCATCATATCTTACAGCTTTTGTCATCAAACCTGGTCCCACGTTATTTGTTACCAGCTGTCTGAAAAAAGGGAAGGCTAATGGAAAAACTATTTAAGGGATTTATAGGCAGTTTGTGCGAATCCTTCTCTCTGGGGAGAGATGTGAATGTCACTGATGGGTTTACATCTGATTTCAATGCATGCATCATTAGATCAGATTGTGAGCTGGCTTTATTTTTATGAATTTATTTTTAACTCCTAAGGTCGGGGGACCTCACTGCAGGAGAGTACTCACTGTCAGTGTCAGATCAGATATGATGTGGTTTGACACAGAGTAAAACCTCCTCTACCTTGCTCAAATAACCTGTCCCAACCTCAAACTCTGAAGACGATCATTATGACATTTGACACTTGTTATTTGACACCTCTTTTTGGAATTTGATGAATGCAATGAACAAGTTAGAGATCTTTCCATCCTAGGAACCAGAGACTAACAATGAGAGATAGTGCACTGATTGGACATGAATGTACATGACAATGGTAAAAGTAACTTTACTACATTGAAATAGCCGAGATCACACAACAACAGGCAATTTCCTTATTGCATGAAGGTCGTAAATGAAAGTTAGAAGTAGAAAAGATTTTAAATAAATTACTGTCAATCATACTGCTGCACCCGACAGTGGTTAATAGAGTTGCAATATGAACAATTTTTTTAAAAATTGAAACTTGCACCTTTCTAAATTCAGGATCTCCCAAAATACTTTACAACCAATTAAATACTATACTGTGTAGACTCTGTTGAAATGCAGGTGATGGTTTAAAGAACAGTGGAACCTTAAGTGAATGGTGGGCCAATAGTCTCCCTTTCAGCAATGAGATTTAAGGACAGAGAAAGAAACAGAGAAGTAGGATTATATTGGGACACACGATACAGAACCAGCTACTCAATCCAACCAATCCATGCCAGAGTTTATGTCCACTCAGTGAAGTGGATAAATTTGACTCAAATTAGATACAGAGAGATAGAATTAAAAATAAAGATTGGATTAGAGAAAAAAGAGAAAGGAAAAGTAGGCTTTACTATAATAAACATAACAATAAAAAGTCTTGAAATGTCTAGAAAAAGTTACTATCTACAGAATAAAAGCAAATTACTACGGATGCTGGAATCTGAAACCAAAAGAGAAAATGCTGGAAAATCTCTAGACCTGCTGAAATTTTCCAGCATTTTCTCTTTTACTATCTACAGAAATTGGATTCCATTGTTCCAATTGTTTCTTTTTGGAGTTGTAGAGTTTGTGTTATGGGAACATGAATCTTGTCATTAAAAAAGGTCCTTACATCGTTCAGTGCCAACCTTAACTTTATGGTAGTTCACTTTAACTGCATTCATGCAGAAGTCTTTTTTAAAATGTCGGCAACGTTGAAAACGCACTGCTATTTTCATGATACTAACAAGGCTGCAGTGTATATTATTGAATCATTTCTCAATTCATGCCATAACTCTTCCTTTCCATAAATTGCTGTACAATTTACAGTTTACTATTATCAAGCTTTCCACTATATTCCCAGCAAATTCTTGGTCACTGGACCCAAGATAAATCAATTGATATTTTCCAGATACATTTTTAACATGGCTATTGGATAGCACTTTGAACTAAAATGTTTCTCTTGAAATAGTGTGCCTAGAAATTGCCAAAAACACTCATAAACACAAGACAATAAAACAGTAAATGCTACCAATGGCCATCATGTAGTCCCACCGATCGAGTTGGCACATGTTAAAGAACTGTCCATCTGGTGTTTGTGACTGAATGACCAGTGGGATCTTCCTGTCCATGTTCTCCCAGGCAGCCACCGTCCACGCAATGAGGAACCAACAGACCATTAGCACAATGACAGCCAACATTTTCAGTACCCTGCAGCATGTCATGTAGGGTACCCGCTGGGCAGTTCGGGATAGGAACACCTTCAATACTCTGGAATAAAACATCAGAGACAAAAAAAGGAGGGTAAAGAGTGTAAAAGGGAGAGATAAGAAAAATTAAAAATAGAGCAATGGAAAGGGAGGAGGTAAAGATATAATTGGAAGGGACAGAAAAATAATGATTTATATAGAACCTTTAACGTAGGAAACCAGCTCAAACTGTTTTCCAGCAACAGAATTCTGGAAGTTAATTTATTCATAAGTTCGATATAAAGAAAGACTGTACTAGGTAAATTGGGGAAATGTTATTTAGCTCATAATCATTAGTAGACCAGGTACGAGTAGCTCTATCAACATTCTCATCTTATTCTCATTCCTCATGGCAGACAGTTGTATTTTGTTCAATCAGGAATCCAAAATATTTTCTAGGTAACATTCCACATACTGAATAATGTGCCAGCTATTGCTGCTACAGCAAATTCTGTTGTCATATCCAAGTAGTTTTATTTATTTAAGTTTCAATTGCATTCTGGAACTGATGGAGAACTCATTAACTCTCAGAATGTCACATTGACGTTTGGCACTCCATTGAAATTGCAACACACACAATCACACTTTTGGACTTCAAGTGAATCTTGATCTATATGTAGAATGATAGTTTAACACTAATCCTTGGAATTATTGATTTAATTGCAGAGAAACAGGCCATTTGGCTCAAATGGTTCATGCTGGTGTTCCAGCATGCTCCACACACATCTCCTCGTCCCACCTCTTTTCATCGAACCATATCAATGTATCTTTCTAGCCCTTTTTCTCTCCTATCTAGCTTCCCATATGTGTACCAACGCTACTCACCTCATCTACTCTCTGTGATGGTGAATTCCCTAGCCTCACTATTTCCTGGTTCAACATATTTCTGCTGTGTTCCTTATTCAATGTATCACTGATATTTATGTCCCTTAGTTTTGGACTTACATGAAGTACCTCTATGACTACTGGAATGGGTCTGGCTGGGTTACAATTCAGAGGGTCATTGTGGACTTGTTGGGCCGAAGGGCCTGCTACCACACACTATAGGGATTCTATTAATAAAAAAACCTTTTTCAAAATCTATCAGCAACCCACCCTCTTCCGCCTCCTTAACCTCCGCTTCCAGGGGAATGTTGACCTGATCACAGACATTTTCTATGGTTGCCAGGAGATGGACAGATAGATAATGGATAGACAACATAAAGACACAGAAATACAATAGATATACAACTGATGGACAACAGACAGCAGATATGCAACAGATAGACAACAGATAGACAACAGATAGACAACAGACAAGACAACAGACAAGACAACAGATAGACAACAGATAAGACAACAGATAAGACAATAGATATACAGAGATAGACAACAGCTAGATGACAGATAGACAAGATATACAACAGATAACAGATAGACAATAGGTACACAACAGATCTGCAACAGACAGACAACAGACAGATGACATAAAGACATAGAAATACAATAGATATACAACAGATTTACAACAGACATACAACACATAGACAACAGATAGACAACGGATAGACAACATAAAGACACAGAAATACAATAGATATACAACTGATGGACAACAGACAGCAGATATGCAACAGATAGACAACATATATACAACTGATAGACGACAGATAGACGACAGATAGACGACAGATAGACGACAGATAGACGACAGTTAGACGACAGATAGACGACAGATAGACAACAGATATGCAACAGATATGCAACAGATATGCAACAGATAGACAACAGATAGACAACAGATATGCAACAGATAGACTACAGATATGCTACAAATAGACTACTGATAGACTACTGATAGACTACTGATAGGCTACTGATAGGCTACAGACATGCAACAGATATGCAACAGATATGCAACAGATAGACTACAAATAGACTACAGATATGCAAAAGATATGCAACAGATAGACTACAGATATGCAACAGATATGCAACAGATAGACTACAGATAGACTACAGATATGCAACAGATATGCTACAAATAGACTACTGATAGACTACTGATAGACTACTGATAGACTACTGATATGCAACAGACAGACAACAGATAGACTACAGATAGACTACAGATATGCAACAGATATGCAACAGACATGCAACAGATATGCAACAGATATGCAACAGATATGCAACAGATAGACTACAAATAGACTACAAATAGACTACAGATATGCAACAGATATGCAACAGATAGACTACAAATAGACTACAAATAGACTACAGATATGCAACAGGTATGCAACAGATATGCAACAGATAGACAACAGATAGACAACAGATATGCAACAGATAGACTACAGATATGCTACAAATAGACTACTGATAGACTACTGATAGGCTACTGATAGGCTACTGATAGGCTACTGATATGCAACAGATATGCAACAGATAGACAACAGATAGACTACAGATAGACTACAGATATGCAACAGATATGCAACAGACATGCAACAGACATGCAACAGATATGCAACAGATAGACTACAAATAGACTACAGATATGCAACAGATATGCAACAGATAGACTACAAATAGACTACAGATATGCAACAGATATGCAACAGACATGCAACAGATATGCAACAGATAGACTACAAATAGACTACAAATAGACTACAGATATGCAACAGATATGCAACAGACATGCAACAGATATGTAACAGATAGACTACAAATAGACTACAAATAGACTACAGATATGCAACAGATATGCAACAGATAGACTACAGATATGCAACAGATATGCAACAGATAGACTACAGATAGACTACAGATATGCAACAGATATGCAACAGATATGCAACAGATAGACTACAGATAGACTACAGATATGCAACAGATATGCTACAAATAGACTACAGATAGGCTACTGATAGGCTACTGATAGGCTACTGATAGGCTACTGATAGGCTACTGATAGGCTACTGATAGGCAACAGATAGACTACAGATAGACTACAGATATGCAACAGATATGCAACAGACATGCAGCAGATATGCAACAGATAGGCAACAGATAGACTACAAATAGACTACAGATATGCAACAGATATGCAACAGATAGACTACAGATAGACTACAGATAGACTACAGATATGCAACAGATATGCAACAAATAGACTACTGATAGGCTACTGATAGGCTACTGATATGCAACAGATAGACTACAGATAGACTACAGATATGCAACAGATATGCAACAGATAGACTACAAATAGACGACAAATAGACTACAGATATGCAACAGATACACTACAGATATGCAACAGATATGCAACAGATATGCAACAGATATGCAACAGATAGACTACAAATAGACTACAAATAGACTACAGATATGCAACAGATATGCAACAGATAGACTACAAATAGACTACAAATAGACTACAGATATGCAACAGATATGCAACAGATATGCAACAGATAGACAACAGATATGCAACAGATAGACTACAGAAATGCTACAAATAGACTACTGATAGACTACTGATAGGCTACTGATAGGCTACTGATAGGCTACTGATATGCAACAGATATGCAACAGATAGACAACAGATAGACTACAGATAGACTACAGATATGCAACAGATATGCAACAGATAGACTACAGATAGACTACAGATATGCAACAGATATGCTACAAATAGACTACAGATAGGCTACTGATAGGCTACTGATAGGCTACTGATAGGCAACAGATAGACTACAAATAGACTACAGATATGCAACAGGTATGCAACAGATATGCAACAGATAGACAACAGATAGACAACAGATATGCAACAGATAGACTACAGATATGCTACAAATAGACTACTGATAGACTACTGATAGGCTACTGATAGGCTACTGATAGGCTACTGATATGCAACAGATATGCAACAGATAGACAACAGATAGACTACAGATATGCAACAGATATGCAACAGACATGCAACAGACATGCAACAGATATGCAACAGATAGACTACAAATAGACTACAGATATGCAACAGATATGCAACAGATAGACTACAAATAGACTACAGATATGCAACAGATATGCAACAGACATGCAACAGATATGCAACAGGTAGACTACAAATAGACTACAAATAGACTACAGATATGCAACAGATATGCAACAGACATGCAACAGATATGTAACAGATAGACTACAAATAGACTACAAATAGACTACAGATATGCAACAGATATGCAACAGATAGACTACAGATATGCAACAGATATGCAACAGATAGACTACAGATAGACTACAGATATGCAACAGATATGCAACAGATATGCAACAGATAGACTACAGATAGACTACAGATATGCAACAGATATGCTACAAATAGACTACAGATAGGCTACTGATAGGCTACTGATAGGCTACTGATAGGCTACTGATAGGCAACAGATAGACTACAGATAGACTACAGATATGCAACAGATATGCAACAGACATGCAGCAGATATGCAACAGATAGGCAACAGATAGACTACAAATAGACTACAGATATGCAACAGATATGCAACAGATAGACTACAGATAGACTACAGATAGACTACAGATATGCAACAGATATGCAACAAATAGACTACTGATAGGCTACTGATAGGCTACTGATATGCAACAGATAGACTACAGATAGACTACAGATATGCAACAGATATGCAACAGATATGCAACAGATAGACTACAAATAGACGACAAATAGACTACAGATATGCAACAGATACACTACAGATATGCAACAGATATGCAACAGATATGCAACAGATATGCAACAGATAGACTACAAATAGACTACAAATAGACTACAGATATGCAACAGATATGCAACAGATAGACTACAAATAGACTACAAATAGACTACAGATATGCAACAGATATGCAACAGATATGCAACAGATAGACAACAGATATGCAACAGATAGACTACAGATATGCTACAAATAGACTACTGATAGACTACTGATAGGCTACTGATAGGCTACTGATAGGCTACTGATATGCAACAGATATGCAACAGATAGACAACAGATAGACTACAGATAGACTACAGATATGCAACAGATATGCAACAGATAGACTACAGATAGACTACAGATATGCAACAGATATGCTACAAATAGACTACAGATAGGCTACTGATAGGCTACTGATAGGCTACTGATAGGCAACAGATAGACTACAGATAGACTACAGATAGACTACAGATATGCAACAGATATGCAACAGACATGCAACAGATATGCAACAGATATGCAACAGATAGACTACAAATAGACTACAAATAGACTACAGATATGCAACAGATATGCAACAGATAGACTACAGATAGACTACAGATAGACTACAGATATGCAACAGATATGCAACAAATAGACTACTGATAGGCTACTGATAGGCTACTGATATGCAACAGATAGACTACAGATAGACTACAGATATGCAACAGATATGCAACAGATATGCAACAGATAGACTACAAATAGACGACAAATAGACTACAGATATGCAACAGATACACTACAGATATGCAACAGATATGCAACAGATATGCAACAGATAGACTACAAATAGACTACAAATAGACTACAGATATGCAACAGATATGCAACAGATAGACTACAAATAGACTACAAATAGACTACAGATATGCAACAGATATGCAACAGATATGCAACAGATAAACAACAGATAGACAACAGATATGCAACAGATAGACTACAGATATGCTACAAATAGACTACTGATAGACTACTGATAGGCTACTGATAGGCTACTGATAGGCTACTGATAGGCTACTGATATGCAACAGATATGCAACAGATAGACAACAGATAGACTACAGATAGACTACAGATATGCAACAGATATGCAACAGACATGCAACAGACATGCAACAGATATGCAACAGATAGACTACAAATAGACTACAGATATGCAACAGATATGCAACAGATAGACTACAAATAGACTACAGATATGCAACAGATATGCAACAGACATGCAACAGATATGCAACAGATAGACTACAAATAGACTACAAATAGACTACAGATATGCAACAGATATGCAACAGACATGCAACAGATATGTAACAGATAGACTATAAATAGACTACAAATAGACTACAGATATGCAACAGATATGCAACAGATAGACTACAGATATGCAACAGATATGCAACAGATAGACTACAGATAGACTACAGATATGCAACAGATATGCTACAAATAGACTACAGATAGGCTACTGATAGGCTACTGATAGGCAACAGATAGACTACAGATAGACTACAGATAGACTACAGATATGCAACAGATATGCAACAGACATGCAATAGATATGCAACAGATATGCAACAGATAGACTACAAATAGACTACAGATATGCAACAGATATGCAACAAATAGACTACTGATAGGCTACTGATAGGCTACTGATATGCAACAGATAGACTACAGATAGACTACAGATATGCAACAGATATGCAACAGATATGCAACAGATAGACTACAAATAGACTACAGATATGCAACAGATATGCAACAGATACACTACAGATATGCAACAGATATGCAACAGATAGACTATAGATAGACTACAGATAGACTACAGATAGACTACTGATAGACTACTGATAGAATACAGAAAGACTACAGAGAGACAACAGATATGCAACAGATATGCAACAGATAGACAACTGATAGACAGCAGATAGACAGCAGATAGACTACAGATAGACTACAGATAGACTGCAGATAGACTGCAGATAGACTGCAGATAGACTATAGATAGACAACTGATGACTACCGATAGACTCTAGATAGACAACTGATGACTACAGATAGGCTACAGATAGGCTACAGATAGACTACACATATGCAGCAGATAGACAGCAGATAGACAGCAGATAGACAGCAGATAGACTGCAGATAGACTGCAGATAGACTGCAGGTAGACTGCAGGTAGACTGCAGGTAGACTGCAGATAAAATACAGATAGACTACGGAAAGACTACAGATAGACTACAGATAAAATACAGATAGGCTACAGACAGACTACAGATAGATAACAGATAGACAACTGATAGAATACAGAAAGACTACAGAGAGACAACAGATATGCAACAGATATGCAACAGATAGACAACAGATAGACAGCAGATAGACAACTGATACACAACTGATAGACTATAGACAACAGATGGACAACAGATGGACAACAGATGGACAACAGATATGCAACAGAAGACTACAAATAGACTACAGATAGACTACAGATATGCAACAGATATGCAACAGATATGCAACAGATAGATAACAGATAGACAACGGATAGAATACAGATAATATACAGATAGACTACACATAGACTACAGATAAAATACAGATAAAATACAGATAGACTACAGATATGCTACAGATATGCTACAGATATGCTACAGATATGCAACAGATAGACTACAGATAGACTACAGATATGCAACAGATATGCAACAGACATGCAACAGATATGCAACAGATAGACTACAAATAGACTACAGATATGCAACAGATATGCAACAGATAGACTACAGATATGCAACAGATATACAACAGATAGACTACAGATAGACTACAGATATGCAACAGATATGCAACAGATATGCAACAGATATGCAACAGATAGACTACAGATAGACTACAGATATGCAACAGATATGCTCCAAATAGACTACAGATAGGCTACTGATAGGCTACTGATAGGCTACTGATAGGCTACTGATAGGCAACAGATAGACTACAGATAGACTACAGATAGACTACAGATATGCAACAGATATGCAACAGACATGCAACAGATATGCAACAGATATGCAACAGATAGACTACAAATAGACTACAAATAGACTACAGATATGCAACAGATATGCAACAGATAGACTACAGATAGACTACAGATAGACTACAGATATGCAACAGATATGCAACAAATAGACTACTGATAGGCTACTGATAGGCTACTGATATGCAACAGATAGACTACAGATAGACTACAGATATGCAACAGATATGCAACAGATATGCAACAGATAGACTACAAATAGACGACAAATAGACTACAGATATGCAACAGATACACTACAGATATGCAACAGATATGCAACAGATATGCAACAGATAGACTACAAATAGACTACAAATAGACTACAGATATGCAACAGATATGCAACAGATAGACTACAAATAGACTACAAATAGACTACAGATATGCAACAGATATGCAACAGATATGCAACAGATAAACAACAGATAGACAACAGATATGCAACAGATAGACTACAGATATGCTACAAATAGACTACTGATAGACTACTGATAGGCTACTGATAGGCTACTGATAGGCTACTGATAGGCTACTGATATGCAACAGATATGCAACAGATAGACAACAGATAGACTACAGATAGACTACAGATATGCAACAGATATGCAACAGACATGCAACAGACATGCAACAGATATGCAACAGATAGACTACAAATAGACTACAGATATGCAACAGATATGCAACAGATAGACTACAAATAGACTACAGATATGCAACAGATATGCAACAGACATGCAACAGATATGCAACAGATAGACTACAAATAGACTACAAATAGACTACAGATATGCAACAGATATGCAACAGACATGCAACAGATATGTAACAGATAGACTATAAATAGACTACAAATAGACTACAGATATGCAACAGATATGCAACAGATAGACTACAGATATGCAACAGATATGCAACAGATAGACTACAGATAGACTACAGATATGCAACAGATATGCTACAAATAGACTACAGATAGGCTACTGATAGGCTACTGATAGGCAACAGATAGACTACAGATAGACTACAGATAGACTACAGATATGCAACAGATATGCAACAGACATGCAATAGATATGCAACAGATATGCAACAGATAGACTACAAATAGACTACAGATATGCAACAGATATGCAACAAATAGACTACTGATAGGCTACTGATAGGCTACTGATATGCAACAGATAGACTACAGATAGACTACAGATATGCAACAGATATGCAACAGATATGCAACAGATAGACTACAAATAGACTACAGATATGCAACAGATATGCAACAGATACACTACAGATATGCAACAGATATGCAACAGATAGACTATAGATAGACTACAGATAGACTACAGATAGACTACTGATAGACTACTGATAGAATACAGAAAGACTACAGAGAGACAACAGATATGCAACAGATATGCAACAGATAGACAACTGATAGACAGCAGATAGACAGCAGATAGACTACAGATAGACTACAGATAGACTGCAGATAGACTGCAGATAGACTGCAGATAGACTATAGATAGACAACTGATGACTACCGATAGACTATAGATAGACAACTGATGACTACAGATAGGCTACAGATAGGCTACAGATAGACTACACATATGCAGCAGATAGACAGCAGATAGACAGCAGATAGACAGCAGATAGACTGCAGATAGACTGCAGATAGACTGCAGGTAGACTGCAGGTAGACTGCAGGTAGACTGCAGATAAAATACAGATAGACTACGGAAAGACTACAGATAGACTACAGATAAAATACAGATAGGCTACAGACAGACTACAGATAGATAACAGATAGACAACTGATAGAATACAGAAAGACTACAGAGAGACAACAGATATGCAACAGATATGCAACAGATAGACAACAGATAGACAGCAGATAGACAACTGATACACAACTGATAGACTATAGACAACAGATGGACAACAGATAGACAACAGATGGACAACAGATGGACAACAGATGGACAACAGATATGCAACAGAAGACTACAAATAGACTACAGATAGACTACAGATATGCAACAGATATGCAACAGATATGCAACAGATAGATAACAGATAGACAACGGATAGAATACAGATAATATACAGATAGACTACACATAGACTACAGATAAAATACAGATAAAATACAGATAGACTACAGATATGCTACAGATATGCTACAGATATGCTACAGATATGCTACAGATAGACTACAGATAGACTACAGATAGACCAAAGATAGACCACAGATAGACTACAGATAGACTACAGATAGATAACAGATAGACAACTGACAGAATACAGAAAGACTACAGAGAGACAACAGATATGCAACAGATAGACAACAGATAGACTACAGATAGACTACAGATAGACAACTGACAGAATACAGAAAGACGACAGAGAGACAACAGATATGCAACAGATATGCAACAGATATGCAACAGATAGAAAGCAGATAGACAGCAGATAGACAGCAGATAGACTACAGATAGACTACAGATAGACTACAGATATGCAGCAGATAGACAGCAGATAGACTGCAGATACACTGCAGATAGACTGCAGGTAGACTGCAGGTAGACTGCAGGTAGACTGCAGATAAAATACAGATGGACTACGGAAAGATTACAGATAGACTACAGATAGACTACAGATAAAATACAGATAGGCTACAGATAGACTACAGATAGACTACAGATAGACTACAGATAGATAACAGATAGACAACAGATAGAATACAGAAAGACTACAGAGAGACAACAGATATGCAACAGATATGCAACAGATAGACAACAGATAGACAGCAGATAGACAGCAGATAGACAACAGATATGCAACAGATAGACTACAGATATGCTACAAATAGACTACTGATAGACTACTGATAGGCTACTGATAGGCTACTGATAGGCTACTGATAGGCTACTGATATGCAACAGATATGCAACAGATAGACAACAGATAGACTACAGATAGACTACAGATATGCAACAGATATGCAACAGACATGCAACAGACATGCAACAGATATGCAACAGATAGACTACAAATAGACTACAGATATGCAACAGATATGCAACAGATAGACTACAAATAGACTACAGATATGCAACAGATATGCAACAGACATGCAACAGATATGCAACAGATAGACTACAAATAGACTACAAATAGACTACAGATATGCAACAGATATGCAACAGACATGCAACAGATATGTAACAGATAGACTACAAATAGACTACAAATAGACTACAGATATGCAACAGATATGCAACAGATAGACTACAGATATGCAACAGATATGCAACAGATAGACTACAGATAGACTACAGATATGCAACAGATATGCTACAAATAGACTACAGATAGGCTACTGATAGGCTACTGATAGGCTTCTGATAGGCAACAGATAGACTACAGATAGACTACAGATATGCAACAGATATGCAACAGACATGCAACAGATATGCAACAGATATGCAACAGATAGACTACAAATAGACTACAAATAGACTACAGATATGCAACAGATATGCAACAAATAGACTACTGATAGGCTACTGATATGCAACAGATAGACTACAGATAGACTACAGATATGCAACAGATATGCAACAGATATGCAACAGATAGACTACAAATAGACGACAAATAGACTACAGATATGCAACAGATACACTACAGATATGCAACAGATATGCAACAGATATGCAACAGATAGACTACAAATAGACTACAAATAGACTACAGATATGCAACAGATATGCAACAGATAGACTACAAATAGACTACAAATAGACTACAGATATGCAACAGATATGCAACAGATATGCAACAGATAGACAACAGATAGACAACAGATATGCAACAGATAGACTACAGATATGCTACAAATAGACTACTGATAGACTACTGATAGGCTACTGATAGGCTACTGATAGGCTACTGATAGGCTACTGATAGGCTACTGATATGCAACAGATATGCAACAGATAGACAACAGATAGACTACAGATAGACTACAGATATGCAACAGATATGCAACAGACATGCAACAGACATGCAACAGATATGCAACAGATAGACTACAAATAGACTACAGATATGCAACAGATATGCAACAGATAGACTACAAATAGACTACAGATATGCAACAGATATGCAACAGACATGCAACAGATATGCAACAGGTAGACTACAAATAGACTACAAATAGACTACAGATATGCAACAGATATGCAACAGACATGCAACAGATATGTAACAGATAGACTACAAATAGACTACAAATAGACTACAGATATGCAACAGATATGCAACAGATAGACTACAGATATGCAACAGATATGCAACAGATAGACTACAGATAGACTACAGATATGCAACAGATATGCAACAGATATGCAACAGATAGACTACAGATAGACTACAGATATGCAACAGATATGCTACAAATAGACTACAGATAGGCTACTGATAGGCTACTGATAGGCTACTGATAGGCTACTGATAGGCAACAGATAGACTACAGATAGACTACAGATATGCAACAGATATGCAACAGACATGCAGCAGATATGCAACAGATAGGCAACGGATAGACTACAAATAGACTACAGATATGCAACAGATATGCAACAGATAGACTACAGATAGACTACAGATAGACTACAGATATGCAACAGATATGCAACAAATAGACTACTGATAGGCTACTGATAGGCTACTGATATGCAACAGATAGACTACAGATAGACTACAGATATGCAACAGATATGCAACAGATATGCAACAGATAGACTACAAATAGACGACAAATAGACTACAGATATGCAACAGATACACTACAGATATGCAACAGATATGCAACAGATATGCAACAGATATGCAACAGATAGACTACAAATAGACTACAAATAGACTACAGATATGCAACAGATATGCAACAGATAGACTACAAATAGACTACAAATAGACTACAGATATGCAACAGATATGCAACAGATATGCAACAGATAGACAACAGATATGCAACAGATAGACTACAGATATGCTACAAATAGACTACTGATAGACTACTGATAGGCTACTGATAGGCTACTGATAGGCTACTGATATGCAACAGATATGCAACAGATAGACAACAGATAGACTACAGATAGACTACAGATATGCAACAGATATGCAACAGATAGACTACAGATAGACTACAGATATGCAACAGATATGCTACAAATAGACTACAGATAGGCTACTGATAGGCTACTGATAGGCTACTGATAGGCAACAGATAGACTACAGATAGACTACAGATAGACTACAGATATGCAACAGATATGCAACAGACATGCAACAGATATGCAACAGATATGCAACAGATAGACTACAAATAGACTACAAATAGACTACAGATATGCAACAGATATGCAACAGATAGACTACAGATAGACTACAGATAGACTACAGATATGCAACAGATATGCAACAAATAGACTACTGATAGGCTACTGATAGGCTACTGATATGCAACAGATAGACTACAGATAGACTACAGATATGCAACAGATATGCAACAGATATGCAACAGATAGACTACAAATAGACGACAAATAGACTACAGATATGCAACAGATACACTACAGATATGCAACAGATATGCAACAGATATGCAACAGATAGACTACAAATAGACTACAAATAGACTACAGATATGCAACAGATATGCAACAGATAGACTACAAATAGACTACAAATAGACTACAGATATGCAACAGATATGCAACAGATATGCAACAGATAAACAACAGATAGACAACAGATATGCAACAGATAGACTACAGATATGCTACAAATAGACTACTGATAGACTACTGATAGGCTACTGATAGGCTACTGATAGGCTACTGATAGGCTACTGATATGCAACAGATATGCAACAGATAGACAACAGATAGACTACAGATAGACTACAGATATGCAACAGATATGCAACAGACATGCAACAGACATGCAACAGATATGCAACAGATAGACTACAAATAGACTACAGATATGCAACAGATATGCAACAGATAGACTACAAATAGACTACAGATATGCAATAGATATGCAACAGACATGCAACAGATATGCAACAGATAGACTACAAATAGACTACAAATAGACTACAGATATGCAACAGATATGCAACAGACATGCAACAGATATGTAACAGATAGACTATAAATAGACTACAAATAGACTACAGATATGCAACAGATATGCAACAGATAGACTACAGATATGCAACAGATATGCAACAGATAGACTACAGATAGACTACAGATATGCAACAGATATGCTACAAATAGACTACAGATAGGCTACTGATAGGCTACTGATAGGCAACAGATAGACTACAGATAGACTACAGATAGACTACAGATATGCAACAGATATGCAACAGACATGCAATAGATATGCAACAGATATGCAACAGATAGACTACAAATAGACTACAGATATGCAACAGATATGCAACAAATAGACTACTGATAGGCTACTGATAGGCTACTGATATGCAACAGATAGACTACAGATAGACTACAGATATGCAACAGATATGCAACAGATATGCAACAGATAGACTACAAATAGACTACAGATATGCAACAGATATGCAACAGATACACTACAGATATGCAACAGATATGCAACAGATAGACTATAGATAGACTACAGATAGACTACAGATAGACTACTGATAGACTACTGATAGAATACAGAAAGACTACAGAGAGACAACAGATATGCAACAGATATGCAACAGATAGACAACTGATAGACAGCAGATAGACAGCAGATAGACTACAGATAGACTACAGATAGACTGCAGATAGACTGCAGATAGACTGCAGATAGACTATAGATAGACAACTGATGACTACCGATAGACTATAGATAGACAACTGATGACTACAGATAGGCTACAGATAGGCTACAGATAGACTACACATATGCAGCAGATAGACAGCAGATAGACAGCAGATAGACAGCAGATAGACTGCAGATAGACTGCAGATAGACTGCAGATAGACTGCAGGTAGACTGCAGGTAGACTGCAGGTAGACTGCAGATAAAATACAGATAGACTACGGAAAGACTACAGATAGACTACAGATAAAATACAGATAGGCTACAGACAGACTACAGATAGATAACAGATAGACAACTGATAGAATACAGAAAGACTACAGAGAGACAACAGATATGCAACAGATATGCAACAGATAGACAACAGATAGACAGCAGATAGACAACTGATACACAACTGATAGACTATAGACAACAGATGGACAACAGATAGACAACAGATGGACAACAGATGGACAACAGATGGACAACAGATATGCAACAGAAGACTACAAATAGACTACAGATAGACTACAGATATGCAACAGATATGCAACAGATATGCAACAGATAGATAACAGATAGACAACGGATAGAATACAGATAATATACAGATAGACTACACATAGACTACAGATAAAATACAGATAAAATACAGATAGACTACAGATATGCTACAGATATGCTACAGATATGCTACAGATATGCAACAGATAGACTACAGATAGACTACAGATATGCAACAGATATGCAACAGACATGCAACAGATATGCAACAGATAGACTACAAATAGACTACAGATATGCAACAGATATGCAACAGATAGACTACAGATATGCAACAGATATACAACAGATAGACTACAGATAGACTACAGATATGCAACAGATATGCAACAGATATGCAACAGATATGCAACAGATAGACTACAGATAGACTACAGATATGCAACAGATATGCTACAAATAGACTACAGATAGGCTACTGATAGGCTACTGATAGGCTACTGATAGGCTACTGATAGGCAACAGATAGACTACAGATAGACTACAGATAGACTACAGATATGCAACAGATATGCAACAGACATGCAACAGATATGCAACAGATATGCAACAGATAGACTACAAATAGACTACAAATAGACTACAGATATGCAACAGATATGCAACAGATAGACTACAGATAGACTACAGATAGACTACAGATATGCAACAGATATGCAACAAATAGACTACTGATAGGCTACTGATAGGCTACTGATATGCAACAGATAGACTACAGATAGACTACAGATATGCAACAGATATGCAACAGATATGCAACAGATAGACTACAAATAGACTACAGATATGCAACAGATATGCAACAGATACACTACAGATATGCAACAGATATGCAACAGATATGCAACAGATAGACTATAGATAGACTACAGATAGACTACTGATAGACTACTGATAGACTACTGATAGACTACTGATAGACAACTGATAGAATACAGAAAGACTACAGAGAGACAACAGATATGCAACAGATAGACTACAGATAGACAACTGATAGACAGCAGATAGACAGCAGATAGACTACAGATAGACTACAGATAGACTGCAGATAGACTGCAGATAGACTGCAGATAGACTGCAGATAGACTATAGATAGACAACTGATGACTACCGATAGACTATAGATAGACAACTGATGACTACAGATAGGCTACAGATAGGCTACAGATAGACTACACATATGCAGCAGATAGACAGCAGATAGACAGCAGATAGACAGCAGATAGACTGCAGATAGACTGCAGATAGACTGCAGGTAGACTGCAGGTAGACTGCAGATAAAATACAGATAGACTACGGAAAGACTACAGATAGACTACAGATAAAATACAGATAGGCTACAGATAGACTACAGATAGACTACAGATAGACTACAGATAGATAACAGATAGACAACAGATAGAATACAGAAAGACTACAGAGAGACAACAGATATGCAACAGATATGCAACAGATAGACAACAGATAGACAGCAGATAGACAGCAGATAGACAACAGATATGCAACAGATAGACTACAGATATGCTACAAATAGACTACTGATAGACTACTGATAGGCTACTGATAGGCTACTGATAGGCTACTGATAGGCTACTGATATGCAACAGATATGCAACAGATAGACAACAGATAGACTACAGATAGACTACAGATATGCAACAGATATGCAACAGACATGCAACAGACATGCAACAGATATGTAACAGATAGACTACAAATAGACTACAGATATGCAACAGATATGCAACAGATAGACTACAAATAGACTACAGATATGCAACAGATATGCAACAGACATGCAACAGATATGCAACAGATAGACTACAAATAGACTACAAATAGACTACAGATATGCAACAGATATGCAACAGACATGCAACAGATATGTAACAGATAGACTACAAATAGACTACAAATAGACTACAGATATGCAACAGATATGCAACAGATATGCAACAGATAGACAACAGATATGCAACAGATAGACTACAGATCTGCTACAAATAGACTACTGATAGACTACTGATAGGCTACTGATAGGCTACTGATAGGCTACTGATATGCAACAGATATGCAACAGATAGACAACAGATAGACTACAGATAGACTACAGATATGCAACAGATATGCAACAGATAGACTACAGATAGACTACAGATATGCAACAGATATGCTACAAATAGACTACAGATAGGCTACTGATAGGCTACTGATAGGCTACTGATAGGCAACAGATAGACTACAAATAGACTACAGATATGCAACAGGTATGCAACAGATATGCAACAGATAGACTACAGATAGACTACAGATATGCAACAGATATGCTACAAATAGACTACAGATAGGCTACTGATAGGCTACTGATAGGCTACTGATAGGCTACTGATAGGCAACAGATAGACTACAGATAGACTACAGATATGCAACAGATATGCAACAGACATGCAGCAGATATGCAACAGATAGGCAACAGATAGACTACAAATAGACTACAGATATGCAACAGATATGCAACAGATAGACTACAGATAGACTACAGATAGACTACAGATATGCAACAGATATGCAACAAATAGACTACTGATAGGCTACTGATAGGCTACTGATATGCAACAGATAGACTACAGATAGACTACAGATATGCAACAGATATGCAACAGATATGCAACAGATAGACTACAAATAGACGACAAATAGACTACAGATATGCAACAGATACACTACAGATATGCAACAGATATGCAACAGATATGCAACAGATATGCAACAGATAGACTACAAATAGACTACAAATAGACTACAGATATGCAACAGATATGCAACAGATAGACTACAAATAGACTACAAATAGACTACAGATATGCAACAGATATGCAACAGATATGCAACAGATAGACAACAGATATGCAACAGATAGACTACAGATATGCTACAAATAGACTACTGATAGACTACTGATAGGCTACTGATAGGCTACTGATAGGCTACTGATATGCAACAGATATGCAACAGATAGACAACAGATAGACTACAGATAGACTACAGATATGCAACAGATATGCAACAGATAGACTACAGATAGACTACAGATATGCAACAGATATGCTACAAATAGACTACAGATAGGCTACTGATAGGCTACTGATAGGCTACTGATAGGCAACAGATAGACTACAGATAGACTACAGATAGACTACAGATATGCAACAGATATGCAACAGACATGCAACAGATATGCAACAGATATGCAACAGATAGACTACAAATAGACTACAAATAGACTACAGATATGCAACAGATATGCAACAGATAGACTACAGATAGACTACAGATATGCAACAGATATGCAACAAATAGACTA
The DNA here is from genome assembly GCF_037043375.1 of Chiloscyllium plagiosum. Lineage (NCBI taxonomy): Eukaryota > Metazoa > Chordata > Chondrichthyes > Orectolobiformes > Hemiscylliidae > Chiloscyllium > Chiloscyllium plagiosum. Next base: position 6,485,263 of record NW_028270170.1, read on the forward strand.
CTGATAGGCTACTGATAGGCTACTGATATGCAACAGATAGACTACAGATAGACTACAGATATGCAACAGATATGCAACAGATATGCAACAGATAGACTACAAATAGACGACAAATAGACTACAGATATGCAACAGATACACTACAGATATGCAACAGATATGCAACAGATATGCAACAGATAGACTACAAATAGACTACAAATAGACTACAGATATGCAACAGATATGCAACAGATAGACTACAAATAGACTACAAATAGACTACAGATATGCAACAGATATGCAACAGATATGCAACAGATAAACAACAGATAGACAACAGATATGCAACAGATAGACTACAGATATGCTACAAATAGACTACTGATAGACTACTGATAGGCTACTGATAGGCTACTGATAGGCTACTGATAGGCTACTGATATGCAACAGATATGCAACAGATAGACAACAGATAGACTACAGATAGACTACAGATATGCAACAGATATGCAACAGACATGCAACAGACATGCAACAGATATGCAACAGATAGACTACAAATAGACTACAGATATGCAACAGATATGCAACAGATAGACTACAAATAGACTACAGATATGCAACAGATATGCAACAGACATGCAACAGATATGCAACAGATAGACTACAAATAGACTACAAATAGACTACAGATATGCAACAGATATGCAACAGACATGCAACAGATATGTAACAGATAGACTATAAATAGACTACAAATAGACTACAGATATGCAACAGATATGCAACAGATAGACTACAGATATGCAACAGATATGCAACAGATAGACTACAGATAGACTACAGATATGCAACAGATATGCTACAAATAGACTACAGATAGGCTACTGATAGGCTACTGATAGGCAACAGATAGACTACAGATAGACTACAGATAGACTACAGATATGCAACAGATATGCAACAGACATGCAATAGATATGCAACAGATATGCAACAGATAGACTACAAATAGACTACAGATATGCAACAGATATGCAACAAATAGACTACTGATAGGCTACTGATAGGCTACTGATATGCAACAGATAGACTACAGATAGACTACAGATATGCAACAGATATGCAACAGATATGCAACAGATAGACTACAAATAGACTACAGATATGCAACAGATATGCAACAGATACACTACAGATATGCAACAGATATGCAACAGATAGACTATAGATAGACTACAGATAGACTACAGATAGACTACTGATAGACTACTGATAGAATACAGAAAGACTACAGAGAGACAACAGATATGCAACAGATATGCAACAGATAGACAACTGATAGACAGCAGATAGACAGCAGATAGACTACAGATAGACTACAGATAGACTGCAGATAGACTGCAGATAGACTGCAGATAGACTATAGATAGACAACTGATGACTACCGATAGACTATAGATAGACAACTGATGACTACAGATAGGCTACAGATAGGCTACAGATAGACTACACATATGCAGCAGATAGACAGCAGATAGACAGCAGATAGACAGCAGATAGACTGCAGATAGACTGCAGATAGACTGCAGGTAGACTGCAGGTAGACTGCAGGTAGACTGCAGATAAAATACAGATAGACTACGGAAAGACTACAGATAGACTACAGATAAAATACAGATAGGCTACAGACAGACTACAGATAGATAACAGATAGACAACTGATAGAATACAGAAAGACTACAGAGAGACAACAGATATGCAACAGATATGCAACAGATAGACAACAGATAGACAGCAGATAGACAACTGATAGACAACTGATAGACTATAGACAACAGATGGACAACAGATAGACAACAGATGGACAACAGATGGACAACAGATGGACAACAGATATGCAACAGAAGACTACAAATAGACTACAGATAGACTACAGATATGCAACAGATATGCAACAGATATGCAACAGATAGATAACAGATAGACAACGGATAGAATACAGATAATATACAGATAGACTACACATAGACTACAGATAAAATACAGATAAAATACAGATAGACTACAGATATGCTACAGATATGCTACAGATATGCTACAGATATGCAACAGATAGACTACAGATAGACTACAGATATGCAACAGATATGCAACAGACATGCAACAGATATGCAACAGATAGACTACAAATAGACTACAGATATGCAACAGATATGCAACAGATAGACTACAGATATGCAACAGATATACAACAGATAGACTACAGATAGACTACAGATATGCAACAGATATGCAACAGATATGCAACAGATAGACTACAGATAGACTACAGATATGCAACAGATATGCTACAAATAGACTACAGATAGGCTACTGATAGGCTACTGATAGGCTACTGATAGGCTACTGATAGGCAACAGATAGACTACAGATAGACTACAGATAGACTACAGATATGCAACAGATATGCAACAGACATGCAACAGATATGCAACAGATATGCAACAGATAGACTACAAATAGACTACAAATAGACTACAGATATGCAACAGATATGCAACAGATAGACTACAGATAGACTACAGATAGACTACAGATATGCAACAGATATGCAACAAATAGACTACTGATAGGCTACTGATAGGCTACTGATATGCAACAGATAGACTACAGATAGACTACAGATATGCAACAGATATGCAACAGATATGCAACAGATAGACTACAAATAGACTACAGATATGCAACAGATATGCAACAGATACACTACAGATATGCAACAGATATGCAACAGATATGCAACAGATAGACTATAGATAGACTACAGATAGACTACTGATAGACTACTGATAGACTACTGATAGACTACTGATAGACAACTGATAGAATACAGAAAGACTACAGAGAGACAACAGATATGCAACAGATAGACTACAGATAGACAACTGATAGACAGCAGATAGACAGCAGATAGACTACAGATAGACTACAGATAGACTGCAGATAGACTGCAGATAGACTGCAGATAGACTGCAGATAGACTATAGATAGACAACTGATGACTACCGATAGACTATAGATAGACAACTGATGACTACAGATAGGCTACAGATAGGCTACAGATAGACTACACATATGCAGCAGATAGACAGCAGATAGACAGCAGATAGACAGCAGATAGACTGCAGATAGACTGCAGATAGACTGCAGGTAGACTGCAGGTAGACTGCAGATAAAATACAGATAGACTACGGAAAGACTACAGATAGACTACAGATAAAATACAGATAGGCTACAGATAGACTACAGATAGACTACAGATAGACTACAGATAGATAACAGATAGACAACAGATAGAATACAGATATGCAACAGATATGCAACAGATAGACAACAGATAGACAGCAGATAGACAGCAGATAGACAACAGATATGCAACAGATAGACTACAGATATGCTACAAATAGACTACTGATAGACTACTGATAGGCTACTGATAGGCTACTGATAGGCTACTGATAGGCTACTGATATGCAACAGATATGCAACAGATAGACAACAGATAGACTACAGATAGACTACAGATATGCAACAGATATGCAACAGACATGCAACAGACATGCAACAGATATGTAACAGATAGACTACAAATAGACTACAGATATGCAACAGATATGCAACAGATAGACTACAAATAGACTACAGATATGCAACAGATATGCAACAGACATGCAACAGATATGCAACAGATAGACTACAAATAGACTACAAATAGACTACAGATATGCAACAGATATGCAACAGACATGCAACAGATATGTAACAGATAGACTACAAATAGACTACAAATAGACTACAGATATGCAACAGATATGCAACAGATAGACTACAGATATGCAACAGATATGCAACAGATAGACTACAGATAGACTACAGATATGCAACAGATATGCTACAAATAGACTACAGATAGGCTACTGATAGGCTACTGATAGGCTTCTGATAGGCAACAGATAGACTACAGATAGACTACAGATATGCAACAGATATGCAACAGACATGCAACAGATAGACTACAAATAGACTACAAATAGACTACAGATATGCAACAGATATGCAACAAATAGACTACTGATAGGCTACTGATAGGCTACTGATATGCAACAGATAGACTACAGATAGACTACAGATATGCAACAGATATGCAACAGATATGCAACAGATAGACTACAAATAGACGACAAATAGACTACAGATATGCAACAGATACACTACAGATATGCAACAGATATGCAACAGATAGACTACAAATAGACTACAAATAGACTACAGATATGCAACAGATATGCAACAGATAGACTACAAATAGACTACAAATAGACTACAGATATGCAACAGATATGCAACAGATATGCAACAGATAGACAACAGATAGACAACAGATATGCAACAGATAGACTACAGATATGCTACAAATAGACTACTGATAGACTACTGATAGGCTACTGATAGGCTACTGATAGGCTACTGATAGGCTACTGATAGGCTACTGATATGCAACAGATATGCAACAGATAGACAACAGATAGACTACAGATAGACTACAGATATGCAACAGATATGCAACAGACATGCAACAGACATGCAACAGATATGCAACAGATAGACTACAAATAGACTACAGATATGCAACAGATATGCAACAGATAGACTACAAATAGACTACAGATATGCAACAGATATGCAACAGACATGCAACAGATATGCAACAGATAGACTACAAATAGACTACAAATAGACTACAGATATGCAACAGATATGCAACAGACATGCAACAGATATGTAACAGATAGACTATAAATAGACTACAAATAGACTACAGATATGCAACAGATAGACTACAAATAGACTACAGATATGCAACAGATATGCAACAGACATGCAACAGATATGCAACAGATAGACTACAAATAGACTACAGATATGCAACAGATATGCAACAGATAGTCTACAGATATGCAACAGATATGCAACAGATAGACTACAGATAGACTACAGATATGCAACAGATATGCTACAAATAGACTACAGATAGGCTACTGATAGGCTACTGATAGGCTACTGATAGGCTACTGATAGGCAACAGATAGACTACAGATAGACTACAGATAGACTACAGATATGCAACAGATATGCAACAGACATGCAACAGATATGCAACAGATATGCAACAGATAGACTACAAATAGACTACAAATAGACTACAGATATGCAACAGATATGCAACAGATAGACTACAGATAGACTACAGATAGACTACAGATATGCAACAGATATGCAACAGATACACTACAGATATGCAACAGATATGCAACAGATAGACTACAGATAGACTACAGATATGCAACAGATATGCAACAGATATGCAACAGATATGCAACAGATAGACTACAGATAGACTACAGATATGCAACAGATATGCAACAGACATGCAACAGATATGCAACAGATAGACTACAAATAGACTACAGATATGCAACAGATAGACTACAGATATGCAACAGATATACAACAGATAGACTACAGATAGACTACAGATATGCAACAGATATGCAACAGATATGCAACAGATAGACTACAGATAGACTACAGATATGCAACAGATATGCTACAAATAGACTACAGATAGGCTACTGATAGGCTACTGATAGGCTACTGATAGGCTACTGATAGGCAACAGATAGACTACAGATAGACTACAGATAGACTACAGATATGCAACAGATATGCAACAGACATGCAACAGATATGCAACAGATATGCAACAGATAGACTACAAATAGACTACAAATAGACTACAGATATGCAACAGATATGCAACAGATAGACTACAGATAGACTACAGATAGACTACAGATATGCAACAGATATGCAACAAATAGACTACTGATAGGCTACTGATATGCAACAGATAGACTACAGATAGACTACAGATATGCAACAGATATGCAACAGATATGCAACAGATAGACTACAAATAGACTACAGATATGCAACAGATATGCAACAGATACACTACAGATATGCAACAGATATGCAACAGATATGCAACAGATAGACTATAGATAGACTACAGATAGACTACTGATAGACTACTGATAGACTACTGATAGACTACTGATAGACAACTGATAGAATACAGAAAGACTACAGAGAGACAACAGATATGCAACAGATAGACTACAGATAGACAACTGATAGACAGCAGATAGACAGCAGATAGACTACAGATAGACTACAGATAGACTGCAGATAGACTGCAGATAGACTGCAGATAGACTGCAGATAGACTATAGATAGACAACTGATGACTACCGATAGACTATAGATAGACAACTGATGACTACAGATAGGCTACAGATAGACTACACATATGCAGCAGATAGACAGCAGATAGACAGCAGATAGACAGCAGATAGACTGCAGATAGACTGCAGATAGACTGCAGGTAGACTGCAGGTAGACTGCAGATAAAATACAGATAGACTACGGAAAGACTACAGATAGACTACAGATAAAATACAGATAGGCTACAGATAGACTACAGATAGATAACAGATAGACAACTGATAGAATACAGAAAGACTACAGAGAGACAACAGATATGCAACAGATATGCAACAGATAGACAACAGATAGACAGCAGATAGACAGCAGATAGACAACTGATAGACAACTGATAGACAACTGATAGACTATAGACAACAGATGGACAACAGATAGACAACAGATGGACAACAGATGGACAACAGATATGCAACAGAAGACTACAAATAGACTACAGATAGACTACAGATATGCAACAGATATGCAACAGATATGCAACAGATAGATAACAGATAGACAACGGATAGAATACAGATAATATACAGATAGACTACACATAGACTACAGATAAAATACAGATAAAATACAGATAGACTACAGATATGCTACAGATATGCTACAGATATGCTACAGATAGACTACAGATAGACTACAGATAGACCAAAGATAGACCAAAGATAGACCACAGATAGACTACAGATAGACTACAGATAGATAACAGATAGACAACTGACAGAATACAGAAAGACTACAGAGAGACAACAGATATGCAACAGATCGACAACAGATAGACTACAGATAGACTACAGATAGACAACTGACAGAATACAGAAAGACGACAGAGAGACAACAGATATGCAACAGATATGCAACAGATATGCAACAGATAGAAAGCAGATAGACAGCAGATAGACAGCAGATAGACTACAGATAGACTACAGATAGACTACAGATATGCAGCAGATAGACAGCAGATAGACTGCAGATACACTGCAGATAGACTGCAGGTAGACTGCAGGTAGACTGCAGGTAGACTGCAGATAAAATACAGATGGACTACGGAAAGACTACAGATAGACTACAGATAGACTACAGATAAAATACAGATAGGCTACAGATAGACTACAGATAGACTACAGATAGACTACAGATAGATAACAGATAGACAACAGATAGAATACAGAAAGACTACAGAGAGACAACAGATATGCAACAGATATGCAACAGATAGACAACAGATAGACAGCAGATAGACAGCAGATAGACAACAGATATGCAACAGATAGACAACTGATAGGCTACTGATAGACTACAGATAGACTACAGATAGACTACAGATAGATAACAGATAGACAACAGATAGAATACAGAAAGACTACAGAGAGACAACAGATATGCAACAGATATGCAACAGATAGACAACAGATAGACAGCAGATAGACAGCAGATAGACAACAGATATGCAACAGATAGACAACTGATAGGCTACAGATAGACTACAGATAGACTACAGATAGACTACAGATAGATAACAGATAGACAACAGATAGAATACAGAAAGACTACAGAGAGACAACAGATATGCAACAGATAGACAACAGATAGACAGCAGATAGACAGCAGATAGACTACAGATATGCAACAGATATGCTACAAATAGACTACTGATAGGCTACTGATAGGCTACTGATAGGCTACTGATATGCAACAGATATGCAACAGATAGACAACAGATAGACTACAGATAGACTACAGATATGCAACAGATATGCAACAGACATGCAACAGACATGCAACAGATATGCAACAGATAGACTACAAATAGACTACAGATATGCAACAGATATGCAACAGATAGACTACAAATAGACTACAGATATGCAACAGATATGCAACAGACATGCAACAGATATGCAACAGATAGACTACAAATAGACTACAAATAGACTACAGATATGCAACAGATATGCAACAGACATGCAACAGATATGTAACAGATAGACTACAGATAGACTACAAATAGACTACAGATATGCAACAGATATGCAACAGATAGACTACAGATATGCAACAGATATGCAACAGATAGACTACAGATATGCAACAGATATGCAGCAGATATGCAACAGATATGCAACAGATATGCAACAGATATGCAACAGATATGCAACAGATATGCTACAAATAGACTACAGATAGGCTACTGATAGGCTACTGATAGGCTACTGATAGGCAACAGATAGACTACAGATAGACTACAGATAGACGACAGATATGCAACAGATATGCAACAGACATGCAACAGATATGCAACAGATATGCAACAGATAGACTACAAATAGACTACAAATAGACTACAGATATGCAACAGATATGCAACAGATAGACTACAGATAGACTACAGATAGACTACAGATATGCAACAGATATGCAACAAATAGACTACTGATAGGCTACTGATAGGCTACTGATATGCAACAGATAGACTACAGATAGACTACAGATATGCTACAGATATGCAACAGTTATGCAACAGATAGACTACAAATAGACGACAAATAGACTACAGATATGCAACAGATATGCAACAGATACACTACAGATATGCAACAGATATGCAACAGATATGCAACAGATAGACTATAGATAGACTACAGATAGACTACTGATAGACTACTGATAGACTACTGATAGACAACTGATAGAATACAGAAAGACTACAGAGAGACAACAGATATGCAACAGATATGCAACAGATAGACAACTGATAGACAGCAGATAGACAGCAGATAGACTACAGATAGACGACAGATAGACTACAGATAGACTGCAGATAGACTGCAGATAGACTGCAGATAGACTATAGATAGACAACTGATGACTACCGATAGACTATAGATAGACAACTGATGACTACAGATAGGCTACAGATAGGCTACAGATAGACTACACATATGCAGCAGATAGACAGCAGATAGACAGCAGATAGACTGCAGATAGACTGCAGATAGACTGCAGGTAGACTGCAGGTAGACTGCAGGTAGACTGCAGGTAGACTGCAGATAAAATACAGATAGACTACGGAAAGACTACAGATAGACTACAGATAAAATACAGATAGGCTACAGATAGACTACAGATAGATAACAGATAGACAACTGATAGAATACAGAAAGACTACAGAGAGACAACAGATATGCAACAGATAGACAACAGACAGACAGCAGATAGACAGCAGATAGACAACTGATAGACAACTGATAGACTATAGACAACAGATGGACAACAGATAGACAACAGATGGACAACAGATGGACAACAGATATGCAACAGAAGACTACAAATAGACTACAGATAGACTACAGATATGCAACAGATATGCAACAGATATGCAACAGATAGATAACAGATAGACAACGGATAGAATACAGATAATATACAGATAGACTACAGATAGACTACACATAGACTACAGATAAAATACAGATAAAATACAGATAAAATACAGATAGACTACAGATATGCTACAGATATGCTACAGATATGCTACAGATATGCTACAGATAGACTACAGATAGACTACAGATAGACCAAAGATAGACCAAAGATAGACCACAGATAGACTACAGATAGACTACAGATAGACTACAGATAGACTACAGATAGACTACAGATAGATAACAGATAGACAACTGACAGAATACAGAAAGACTACAGAGAGACAACAGATATGCAACAGATAGACAACAGATAGACAACAGATATGCAACAGATAGACAACTGACAGAATACAGAAAGACTACAGAGACTCAACAGATATGCAACAGATATGCAACAGATAGAAAGCAGATAGACAGCAGATAGACAGCAGATAGACTACAGATAGACTACAGATAGACTACAGATATGCAGCAGATAGACAGCAGATAGACTGCAGATACACTGCAGGTAGACTGCAGGTAGACTGCAGGTAGACTGCAGGTAGACTGCAGGTAGACTGCAGATAAAATACAGATAGACTACGGAAAGACTACAGATAGACTACAGATAAAATACAGATAGGCTACAGATAGACTACAGATAGACTACAGATAGACTACAGATAGATAACAGATAGACAACAGATAGACAACAGATAGAATACAGAGAGACAACAGATATGCAACAGATATGCAACAGATAGACAACAGATAGACAGCAGATAGACAGCAGATAGACAACAGATGGACAACAGATAGACAACAGATGGACAACAGATGGACAACAGATGGACAACAGATATGCAACAGTAGACTACAAATAGACTACAGATAGACTACAGATATGCAACAGATAGATAACAGATAGACAACGGATAGAATACAGATAAAATACAGATAGACTATAGATAGACTACACATAGACTACAGATAAAATACAGATAAAATACAGATAAAATACAGATAGACTACAGATATGCTACAGATAGACTACAGATAGACTACAGATAGACCACAGATAGACCACAGATAGATAACAGATAGATAACAGATAGACAACTGATAGAATACAGAAAGACTACAGAGAGACAACAGATATGCAACAGATAGACAACAGATAGACTACAGATAGACTACAGATAGACTACAGATAGATAACAGATAGACAACTGATAGAATACAGAAAGACTACAGAGAGACAACAGATATGCAACAGATATGCAACAGATATGCAACAGATAGAAAGCAGATAGAAAGCAGATAGACAGCAGATAGACAGCAGATAGACAGCAGATAGACAGCAGATAGACTACAGATAGATAACAGATAGACTGCAGATAGACTGCAGATAGACTGCAGATAGACAACTGATGACTACCGATAGACTATAGATAGACAACTGATGACTACAGATAGGCTACAGATAGACTACAGATAGACTACAGATAGACTACAGATAGACTACAGATAGACAGCAGATAGACTGCAGATAGACTGCAGATATGCTACAGATAGACAACTGATAGAATACAGAAAGACTGCAGAAAGACTACAGATAGGCTACAGATAGGCTACAGATAGGCTACAGATCGGCTACAGAGAGACAACAGATATGCAACAGATAGAAAGCAGATAGACTGCAGATAGACTGCAGATAGACTGCAGATAGACTGCAGATATGCTACAGATAGATAACAGATAGACAACTGATAGAATACAGAAAGACTACAGAAAGACTACAGAAAGGCTACAGATAGGCTACAGATAGGCTACAGATAGGCTACAGAAAGGCTGCAGAAAGACTACAGAAAGGCTACAGAAAGGCTACAGAAAGACTGCAGATAGACTGCAGACAGACTGCAGATAGACTGCAGATATGCTACAGATAGATAACAGATAGACAACTGATAGACTACAGAACGACTACAGAACGACTACAGAAAGGCTACAGAAAGGCTACAGAAAGGCTACAGATAGGCTACAGAGAGACAACAGATATGCAACAGATAGAAAGCAGATAGACTGCAGATAGACTGCAGATAGACTGCAGATAGACTGCAGATATGCTACAGATAGATAACAGATAGACAACTGATAGAATACAGAAAGACTACAGAAAGACTACAGAAAGGCTACAGATAGGCTACAGATAGGCTACAGATAGGCTACAGATAGGCTACAGATAGGCTACAGAAAGGCTGCAGAAAGACTACAGAAAGGCTACAGAAAGGCTACAGAAAGACTGCAGATAGACTGCAGATAGACTGCAGATAGACTGCAGATATGCTACAGATAGATAACAGATAGACAACTGATAGAATACAGAAAGACTACAGAACGACTACAGAACGACTACAGAAAGGCTACAGAAAGGCTACAGATAGGCTACAGATAGGCTACAGAAAGGCTACAGAAAGGCTACAGAAAGACTGCAGATAGACTGCAGATAGACTGCAGATATGCTACAGATAGATAACAGATTGACAACTGATAGAATACAGAAAGACCACAGAAAGACTACAGAAAGGCTACAGAAAGGCTACAGAAAGGCTACAGATAGGCTACAGATAGGCTACAGATAGGCTACAGATAGACTGCAGATAGGCTACAGATAGACTGCAGATAGACTGCAGATAGACTGCAGATATGCTACAGATATAACAGATAGACCACTGATAGAATACAGAAAGACTACAGAAAGACTACAGAAAGACTACAGAAAGGCTACAGAAAGGCTACAGAAAGGCTACAGAAAGACTACAGAGAGACAACAGATATGCAACAGATAGAAGGCAGATAGACTACAGATAGACTGCAGATAGACTGCAGATAGACTGCAGATAGACTGCAGATATGCTACAGATAGATAACAGATAGACAACTGATAGAATACAGAAAGACTACAGAAAGACTACAGAAAGACTCCAGATAGACAGCAGATAGACAGCAGATAGACAGCAGATAGACAGCAGATAGACTGCAGGTAGACTGCAGGTAGACTGCAGGTAGACTGCAGGTAGACTACGGAAAGACTACGGAAAGACTACGGATAGACTACAGATAAAATACAGATAGGCTACAGATAGACTACAGATAGACTACAGATAGATTACAGATAGACTACAGATAGATAACAAATAGACTACAGATAGCCTACAGATAGACAACGGATAGAATACAGATAAAAGACAGATAGACTACAGATTTGCTACAGATAGACTACAGATAGACTACAGATAGACCAAAGATAGACTACAGATAGACTATAGATAGACCACAGATAGACCACAGATAGACCACAGATAGACCACAAATAGATAACAGATAGATAACAGATAGGCAACTGATAGAATACAGAAAGACTACAGAGAGACAACAGATATGCAACAGATAGACAACAGATAGACTACAGATAGATAACAGATAGACAGCAGATAGACAACTGATAGACAACTGATAGACAACTGATAGATAGACTACAGATATGCTACAGATAGACAACTGATGACTACAGATAGACAACAGATAGACAACAGATAGACAACAGATGGAAAACAGATGGAAAACAGATGGACTACAGATATGCAACAGTAGACTACAAATAGACTACGATAGACTACAGATATGCAACAGATATGCAACAGATAGATAACAGATAGGTAACAGATAGATAACAGATAGATAACAGAAAGATAACAGATAGACTACAGATAGACTACAGATAGACTACAGATAGACTACAGATAGACTACGGATAGAATACAGATAAAAGACAGATAGAACTAAAGATAGACTACACATAGACTACAGATAAAATACAGATAAAATACAGATAGACTACAGATATGCTACAGATAGACTACAGATAGACTACAGATAGACCAAAGATAGACTACAGATAGACAACGGATAGAATACAGATAAAATACAGATAAAATACAGATAGACTACAGATATGCTACAGATATGCTACAGATATGCTACAGATAGACTACAGATAGACCAAAGATAGACCACAGATAGACTACAGATAGACCACAGATAGACCACAGATAGATAACAGATAGATAACAGATAGACAACTGATAGAATACAGAAAGACTACAGAGAGACAACAGATATGCAACAGATAGACAACAGATAGACTACAGATAGATAACAGATAGACAACTGATAGAATACAGAAAGACTACAGATAGACAACAGATATGCAACAGATAGACAACAGATAGACTACAGATAGATAACAGATAGACAACTGATAGAATACAGAAAGACTACAGATAGACAACAGATATGCAACAGATTTGCAACAGATAGTAAGCCGATAGACAGCAGATAGACTGCAGATAGACTACAGATAGACAACAGATAGACAACAGATAGACAACAGATAAACAGCAGATAAACAGCAGATAAACAGCAGATAAACAGCAGATAAACAGCAGATATGCTACAGATAGACAACTGATAGAATACAGAAAGACTACAGAAAGGCTACAGAAAGACTACAGAGAGACAACAGATATGCAACATATATGCAACAGATAGAAAGCAGATAGACTGCAGATAGACTGCAGATAGACTGCAGATAGACTGCAGATATGCTACAGATAGATAACAGATAGACAACTGATAGAATACAGAAAGGCTACAGAAAGGCTACAGATAGGCTACAGATAGGCTACAGATAGGCTACAGATAGGCTACAGAAAGGCTACAGAAAGACTGCAGATAGACTGCAGATAGACTGCAGATAGACTGCAGATAGACTGCAGATAGACTGCAGATAGACTGCAGATGGACTGCAGATATGCTACAGATAGATAACAGATAGACAACTGATAGAATACAGAAAGACTACAGAAAGACTACAGAAAGGCTACAGAAAGGCTACAGAAAGGCTACAGAAAGACTACAGACAGACAACAGATATGCAACAGATAGAAGGCAGATAGACTGCAGATAGACTGCAGATAGACTGCAGATATGCTACAGATAGATAACAGATAGACAACTGATAGAATACAGAAAGACTACAGAAAGACTACAGAAAGACTCCAGATAGACAGCAGATAGACAGCAGATAGACTGCAGGTAGACTGCAGGTAGACTGCAGGTAGACTGCAGATAGACTGCAGATAGACTGCAGATAGACTGCAGATAGACTGCGGATAGACTGCAGATATGCTACAGATAGATAACAGATAGACAACTGATAGGCTACAGAAAGGCTACAGAAAGGCTACAGAAAGACTGCAGATAGACTGCAGATAGACTGCAGATAGACTGCAGATGGACTGCAGATATGCTACAGATAGATAACAGATAGACAACTGATAGAATACAGAAATACTACAGAAAGACTACAGAAAGGCTACAGAAAGGCTACAGAAAGGCTACAGACAGACAACAGATATGCAACAGATAGAAGGCAGATAGACTACAGATAGACTGCAGATAGACTGCAGATATGCTACAGATAGATAACAGATAGACAACTGATAGAATACAGAAAGACTACAGAAAGACTACAGAAAGGCTACAGATAGGCT
Organism: Chiloscyllium plagiosum; assembly: GCF_037043375.1. NCBI lineage: Eukaryota > Metazoa > Chordata > Chondrichthyes > Orectolobiformes > Hemiscylliidae > Chiloscyllium > Chiloscyllium plagiosum. The sequence goes on from NW_028270170.1 coordinate 6,500,669, forward strand.
ACAGAAAGGCTACAGAAAGGCTACAGAAAGACTGCAGATAGACTGCAGATAGACTGCAGATAGACTGCAGATAGACTGCAGATAGACTGCAGATGGACTGCAGATATGCTACAGATAGATAACAGATAGACAACTGATAGAATACAGAAAGACTACAGAAAGACTACAGAAAGGCTACAGAAAGGCTACAGAAAGGCTACAGAAAGACTACAGACAGACAACAGATATGCAACAGATAGAAGGCAGATAGACTACAGATAGACTGCAGATAGACTGCAGATAGACTGCAGATAGACTGCAGATATGCTACAGATAGATAACAGATAGACAACTGATAGAATACAGAAAGACTACAGAAAGACTACAGAAAGACTCCAGATAGACAGCAGATAGACAGCAGATAGACTGCAGGTAGACTGCAGGTAGACTGCAGGTAGACTGCAGATAGACTGCAGATAGACTACGGAAAGACTACGGAAAGACTACGGATAGACTACAGATAAAATACAGATAGGCTACAGATAGACTACAGATAGACTACAGATAGACTACAGATAGATAACAGATAGACAACGGATAGAATACAGATAAAAGACAGATAGACTACAGATAGATTACACATAGACTACAGATAAAATACAGATAGACTACAGATATGCTACAGATAGACTACAGATAGACTACAGATAGACCAAAGATAGACTACAGATAGACAACGGATAGAATACAGATAAAATACAGATAGACTACAGATAGACTACACATAGACTAAAGATAAAATACAGATAAAATACAGATAAAATACAGATAGACTACAGATATGCTACAGATAGACTACAGATAGACTACAGATAGACCAAAGATAGACCACAGATAGACCACAGATAGACCACAGATAGACCACAGATAGACCACAGATAGATAACAGATAGATAACAGATAGACAACTGATAGAATACAGAAAGACTACAGAGAGACAACAGATATGCAACAGATAGACAACAGATAGACTACAGATAGATAACAGATAGACAACTGATAGAATACAGAAAGACTACAGATAGACAACAGATAGACAACAGATAGACAACAGATAGAAAGCCGATAGACAGCAGATAGACTGCAGATAGACTGCAGATAGACAACAGATAGACAGCAGATAGACAGCAGATAGACAGCAGATAGACAGCAGATAGACAGCAGATAGAATACAGAAAGACTACAGAGAGACAACAGATATGCAACAGATATGCAACAGATAGAAAGCCGATAGACAGCAGATAGACTGCAGATAGACTACAGATAGACAACAGATAGACAACAGATAGACAACAGATAAACAGCAGATAGACTGCAGATATGCTACAGATAGACAACTGATAGACAACTGATAGAATACAGAAAGACTACAGAAAGGCTACAGAAAGGCTGCAGAAAGGCTACAGAAAGACTACAGAAAGGCTACAGAAAGGCTACAGAAATGCTACAGAAAGACTCCAGAGAGACAACAGATATGCAACAGATAGACAACAGATAGACTACAGATAGATAACAGATAGACAGCAGATAGACAACTGATAGACAACTGATAGATAGACTACAGATATGCTACAGATAGACAACTGATGACTACAGATAGACTACAGATAGACAACAGATAGACAACAGATAGACAACAGATATGCAACAGTAGACTACAAATAGACTACAGATAGACTACAGATATGCAACAGATATGAAACAGATATGCAACAGATAGATAACAGATAGATAACAGATAGATAACAGATAGACTACAGATAGACTACAGATAGACTACAGATAGACTACAGATAAAAGACAGATAGACTACAGATAGACTACACATAGACTACAGATAAAATACAGATAGACTACAGATATGCTACAGATAGACTACAGATAGACCAAAGATAGACTACAGATAGACAACGGATAGAATACAGATAAAATACAGATAGACTACAGATAGACTACACATAGACTACAGATAAAATACAGATAAAATACAGATAGACTACAGATATGCTACAGATATGCTACAGATAGACTACAGATAGACTACAGATAGACCAAAGATAGACCACAGATAGACTACAGATAGACCACAGATAGACCACAGATAGATAACAGATAGATAACAGATAGACAACTGATAGAATACAGAAAGATTACAGAGAGACAACAGATATGCAACAGATAGACAACAGATAGACTACAGATAGATAACAGATAGACAACTGATAGAATACAGAAAGACTACAGATAGACAACAGGTATGCAACAGATAGACAACAGATAGAAAGCCGATAGACAGCAGATAGACTGCAGATAGACTGCAGATAGACAACAGATAGACAGCAGATAGACAGCAGATAGACAGCAGATAGACAGCAGATAGAATACAGAAAGACTACAGAGAGACAACAGATATGCAACAGATATGCAACAGATAGAAAGCCGATAGACAGCAGATAGACTGCAGATAGACTACAGATAGACAACAGATAGACAACAGATATGCAACAGATAGACAACAGATAGACAACAGATAAACAGCAGATAGACTGCAGATAGACTGCAGATAGACTGCAGATATGCTACAGATAGACAACTGATAGACAACTGATAGAATACAGAAAGACTACAGAAAGGCTACAGAAAGGCTGCAGAAAGGCTACAGAAAGACTACAGAAAGGCTACAGAAAGGCTACAGAAAGACTCCAGAGAGACAACAGATATGCAACAGATAGAATGCAGATAGACTACAGATAGACTACAGATAGACTGCAGATAGACTGCAGATAGACTGCAGATAGATAACAGATAGACAACTGATAGAATACAGAAAGACTACAGAAAGGCTACAGAAAGACTCCAGATAGACAGCAGATAGACAGCAGATAGACAGCAGATAGACTGCAGGTAGACTGCAGATAGACTGCAGATAGACTGCAGATAGACTGCAGATAGACTACAGAAAGACTACGGAAAGACTACGGATAGACTACAGATAAAATACAGATATGCTACAGATAGACTACAGATAGACTGCAGATAGATAACAGATAGACTACAGATAGACTACAGATAGACAACGGATAGAATACAGATAAAAGACAGATAGACTACAGATAGACTACACATAGACTACAGATAAAATACAGATAAAATACAGATAGACTACAGCTTTGCTACAGATAGACTACAGATAGACTACAGATAGACCAAAGATAGACCAAAGATAGACTACAGATAGACCACAGATAGACCACAAATAGATAACAGATAGATAACAGATAGACTACAGATAGACAACAGATAGACAACAGATAGACAACAGATAGACAGCAGATAGACAGCAGATAGAATACAGAAAGACAATAGAGAGACAACAGATATGCAACAGATATGCAACAGATAGACAGCAGATAGACTGCAGATAGACTGCAGATAGACTACAGATAGACTACAGATAGACTGCAGATAGACTGCAGATAGACTGCAGATAGAATGCAGATATGCTACAGATAGATAACAGATAGACAACTGATAGAATACAGAAAGACTACAGAAAGGCTACAGAAAGACTACAGAAAGGCTACAGAAAGGCTACAGAAAGGCTACAGAAAGACTCCAGAGAGACAACAGATATGCAACAGATAGACTACAGATAGACTACAGATAGACTGCAGATAGACTGCAGATAGACTGCAGATAGACTGCAGATAGATAACAGATAGACAACTGATAGAATACAGAAAGACTACAGAAAGACTACAGAAAGACTACAGAAAGACTCCAGATAGACAGCAGATAGACAGCAGATAGACTGCAGGTAGACTGCAGGTAGACTGCAGGTAGACTGCAGGTAGACTACGGAAAGACTACGGAAAGACTACGGATAGACTACAGATAGACTACAGATAGACTACAGATAGACTACAGATAGACAACGGATAGAATACAGATAAAAGACAGATAGACTACAGATAGACTACACATAGACTACAGATAAAATACAGATAAAATACAGATAGACTACAGATATGCTACAGATATGCTACAGATAGACTACAGATAGACCACAGATAGACCAAAGATAGACCACAGATAGACTACAGATAGACCACAGATAGACCACAGATAGACCACAGATAGACCACAGATAGATAACAGATAGATAACAGAGAGACAACTGATAGAATACAGAAAGACAACAGATATGCAACAGATAGACAACAGATAGACTACAGATAGACAACTGATAGAATACAGAAAGACTACAGAGAGACAACAGATATGCAACAGATAGACAACAGATAGAAAGCCGATAGACAGCAGATAGACTGCAGATAGACTACAGATAGACAACAGATAGACAGCAGATAGACAGCAGATAGACAGCAGATAGACAGCAGATAGACAGCAGATAGAATACAGAAAGACTACAGAGAGACAACAGATATGCAACAGATATGCAACAGATAGAAAGCCGATAGACAGCAGATAGACTGCAGATAGACTACAGATAGACAACAGATAGACCAAAGATAGACTACAGATAGACAACGGATAGAATACAGATAAAATACAGATAGACTACAGATAGACTACACATAGACTACAGTTAAAATACAGATAAAATACAGATAGACTACAGATATGCTACAGATATGCTACAGATAGACTACAGATAGACCACAGATAGACCACAGATAGACCACAGATAGACCACAGATAGATAACAGATAGATAACAGAGAGACAACTGATAGAATACAGAAAGACAACAGATATGCAACAGATAGACAACAGATAGACTACAGATAGACAACTGATAGAATACAGAAAGACTACAGAGAGACAACAGATATGCAACAGATAGACAACAGATAGAAAGCCGATAGACAGCAGATAGACTGCAGATAGACTACAGATAGACAACAGATAGACAGCAGATAGACAGCAGATAGACAGCAGATAGAATACAGAAAGACTACAGAGAGACAACAGATATGCAACAGATATGCAACAGATAGAAAGCCGATAGACAGCAGATAGACTGCAGATAGACTACAGATAGACAACAGATAGACAACAGATAGACAACAGATAGACAACAGATAAACAGCAGATAGACAGCAGATAGACAGCAGATAGACAGCAGATAGAATACAGAAAGACAACAGATATGCAACAGATATGCAACAGATAGACAGCAGATAGACAACAGATAGACTGCAGATAGACTGTAGATAGACTGCAGATCGACTGCAGATAGACTGCAGATATGCTACAGATATGCTACAGATATGCTACAGATATGCTACAGATAGACAACTGATAGAATACAGAAAGACTACAGAAAGGCTACAGAAAGGCTACAGAAAGGCTACAGAAAGGCTACAGAAAGACTACAGAGAGACAACAGATATGCAACAGATATGCAACAGATAGAAAGCAGATAGACTGCAGATAGACTGCAGATAGACTACAGATAGACTACAGATAAACTACAGATGGACAGCAGATAGACAGCAGATAGAATACTGAAAGACTACAGAGAGACAACAGATATGCAACAGATATGCAACAGATAGACAACAGATAGACAGCAGATAGACAGCAGATAGACAACAGATAGACAACAGATAGACAACTGATAGACAACAGATAGACAACAGATAGACAACTGATAGACAACTGATAGACAACAGATAGACAACAGATAGACAGGAGATAGACTGCAGATAGACTGCAGAGAGACTGCAGAGAGACTGCAGAGAGACTGCAGATAGATAACAGATAGACAATTGATAGAATACAGAAAGATTACAGAGAGACTACAGATATACTGCAGATAGACTGCAGATAGGCTATAGATAGACTGCAGATAGAATGCAGATAGACAGCAGATATGCTACAGATAGATAACAGATAGAAACAGATAGACAACTGATAGAATACAGAAAGACTACAGAGAGACAACAGATATGCAACAGATAGACTACAGATATGCAACAGATAGACAGCAGATAGACAACAGATAGACAACAAATAGACAGCAGATAGACAGCAGATAGACAACAGATAGACAACAGATAGAAGGCAGATAGACTGCAGATAGACTGCAGATAGACTGCAGATAGACTGCAGATAGACAACTGATAGAATACAGAAAGACTACAGAAAGACTACTGAAAGACTACAGATAGACAGCAGATAGACAGCAGATAGACTGCAGATAGACTGCAGATAGACTGCAGATAGACTGCAGATAGACTGCGGATATGCTACAGATATGCTACAGATATGCTACAGATAGATAACAGATAGACAACTGATAGACTACAGATATGCAACAGATAGACTATGGATATGCAACATATATACAACAGATATGCTACAAATATACTGCAGATAGGCTACAGATAGGCTACAGAAAGACTACAGAGAGACAACAGATATGCAACAGATAGACTGCAGATAGACTGCAGATAGATAACAGATAGATAACAGATAGACAACTGATAGAATACCGAAAGACTACAGAGAGACAACAGATATGCAACAGATAGACAACAGATAAAAAGCAGATAGACTGCAGATAGACTACAGATAGACTATAGATAAAATACAGATAGACTACAGATAGACTACAGATAAAATACAGATAGACTACAGATCGACAACAGGTAGACAACAGATCGACAACAGATCGACTACAGATCGACTACAGATCGACTACAGATAGACTACAGATCGACTACAGATAGACTACAGATAGACTACAGATAGACTACAGATAGACTACAGATAGACTACAGATATGCAACAGATATGCAACAGATAGACAACTGATTGACTACAGATATGCAACAGATAGACTATGGATATGCAACATATATACAACAGATAGACTACAGATAAAATACAGATAGACTACAGATAGACTACAGGTAGACAACAGATAGACTACAGATAGACTACAGACATGCTACAGATAGACTACAGATATGCAACAGATAGACAACAGATATGCAACAGATAGACTACAGATAGACTACAGATAGACAACAGATAGACTACAGATAGACTACAGATAGACTACAGATAGACTACAGATATGCTACAGATATGCTACAGATAGACTACAGATAGACAACAGATAGACAACCTATGCAACAGATAGACTACAGATAGACTACAGATATGCAACAGATAGACTACAGATATGCAACAGATAGACAACAGATAGACTACAGATAGACTTCAGATAGACTACAGATATGCTACAGATATGCTACAGATATGCTACAGATATGCTACAGATAGACTACAGATAGACAACAGATAGACAACAGATATGCAACAGATAGACGACAGATATGCAACGGATAGACAAAAGATTGACAACAGATAGACTACAGATATGCAACAGATAGACTACAGATATGCAACAGATATGCTACAGATAGACTACAGATAGACAACAGATAGACTACCGATAGACTACTGATAGACTACAGATATGCAACAGATATGCTACAGATAGACAACAGATAGACAACAGATAGACTACAGACATGCTACAGAAAGACTACAGATATGCAACAGATAGACAACAGATAGACAACAGATAGACAACAGATATGCTACAGATAGACTACAGATAGACTACAGATAGACTACAGATAGACAACAGATATGCTACAGATAGACTACAGATAGACTACAGATATGCAACAGATAGACTACAGATATGCAACAGATAGACTACAGATATGCAACAGATAGACTATAGATAGACTACAGATATGCAACAGATATGCAACAGATAGACAACAGATAGACAACAGATAGACTACAGATAGACAACAGATAGACAACAGATAGACAACAGATAGACTACAGATATGCAACAGATAGATTACAGATATGCAACAGATAGATTACAGATATGCAACAGATAGACAACAGATAGACAATAGATATGCAACAGATATGCAACAGATAGACTACAGATAGACTACAGATAGACTACAGATATGCAACAGATATGCAACAGATAGACTAGAGATATGCAACAGATAGACTACAGATATGCAACAGATAGACTACAGATAGACTACAGATAGACTACAGATATGCAACAGATATGCAACAGATATGCTACAGATAGACTACAGATATGCTACAGATATGCTACAGATAGACAACTGATAGAATACAGAAAGACTACAGAAAGGCTACAGAAAGGCTGCAGAAAGGCTACAGAAAGACTACAGAGAACAACAGATATGCAACAGATAGACTACAGATATGCAACAGATATGCTACAGATAGACAACAGGTAGACAACAGATAGACTACAGATAGACAACAGATAGACTACAGATAGACTACAGATAGACTACAGACATGCTACAGATAGACTACAGATATGCAACAGATAGACTACAGATAGACTACAGATATGCAACAGATATGCAACAGATAGACTACAGGTAGACTACAGGTAGACTACAGATAGACAACAGATAGACAACAGATAGACAACAGATAGACTACAGATATGCAACAGATAGACTACAGATATGCAACAGATATGCTACAGATAGACAATAGATAGACTACAGATAGACTACAGATAGAATACAGATAGACTACAGACATGCTACAGATAGACTACAGATATGCAACAGATAGACAACAGATAGAGAACAGATAGACAACAGATAGACTACAGATAGACAACAGATATGCAACAGATAGACAACAGATATGCTACAGATATGCTACAGATATGCTACAGATAGACTACAGATATGCAACAGATAGACTACAGATATGCAACAGATATGCAACAGATAGACTACAGATAGACAACAGATAGACAACAGATAGACAACAGATAGACAACAGATATGCAACAGATAGACTACAGATATGCAACAGATATGCTACAGATAGACAACAGATAGACTACAGATAGACTACAGATAGAATACAGATAGACTACAGACATGCTACAGATAGACTACAGATATGCAACAGATAGACAACAGATAGAGAACAGATAGACAACAGATAGACTACAGATAGACAACAGATAGACAACAGATAGACAACAGATAGACAACAGATATGCTACAGATATGCTACAGATAGACTACAGATATGCAACAGATAGACTACAGATAGACTACAGCTATGAAACAGATAGACAACAGATAGAGAACAGATAGACAACAGATAGACAACAGATAGACAACAGATAGACAACAGATATGCTACAGATAGACTACAGATATGCAACAGATAGACTACAGATATGCAACAGATATGCAACAGATATGCAACAGATAGACTACAGATAGACAACAGATAGACAACAGATAGACAACAGATAGACTACAGATATGCAACAGATAGACTACCGATAGTCTTCCGATAGTCTACAGATATGCAACAGATAGACAACTGGTAGACAACTGATAGACAGCAGATAGACAGCAGATAGACAGCAGATAGACAGCAGATACACAGCAGATACACAGCAGATACACAGCAAATACACAACAGATACACAGCAGATACACAGCAGATACACAACAGATACACAGCAGATACACAGCAGATACACAGCAGATACACAGCAGATACACAGCAGATACACAGCAGATACACAACAGATACACAGCAGATACACAGCAGATACACAACAGAGAGATTAACAGAAAATGTACAAGAATGTAAACTGATTGCACTTTGCGTAAATGATCATTGGTCATGTGAGCCTCGTTGATCGGCTGTTTGGTTATGGTAGCCATTGCTGCATATTCATTCACTCACACCTGAGCTGGTGAGAAGCAACTTGCATGGTAGATATTGGGGGAGCCTGTTGGAAAAAGAAATCACACTGGGATTTCTAGAAGGCATTTAACAAGATGCCACATAAAATGTTATTGTGTAAAATATGACCTCAAGGTATAAAGGTAACATACTAGCATGGATTGAAAATTGACTGCTGGCAGTAAACAGTAAGTTTGTGTAAATGGATCTTTTTTTGATTGACAATTATGAAAAGTGGGTTCTCACTAGGGTCTGTGCTGGAACCTCAACTTTTACCATTTATACCATGACTTCCATTGAGGGATGCAAATCCATGGTAGCTAAATTTTCAGATGACAAAAAGATACACAGGAATGTATGTTACGAAGAGGCCATAAGGAATTTGCAGACTGATATGGATAGGTAGAGTGAATAGGCAAAAACCTGGCAGATGGAGTAAAATGTGGTGAAATGTGTACTTATTCCCTTTGGCAGGAAGAATTAATTAAATGGAGTGTGACTGCAGAATTTCAAGATGTGCTAGTGCCTGACCTACAAATAGTTTATACAGGTACAGTGCATAATCAGAAATGTTAACGGGATGCTAACTTTTATTACAAGAGCAACTGAATATTAAAGGAAGGATGCTTCAGTTAGACAGGGTTGGTGAGACCGCAACTCAACAGCTAAAAGGAACAATGTAAAAGTGTTGGGGGTGGTTCAGAGGAGGTTTACTAGGTTGATTCATGGATTGAGTAAGTCGTGTTAGGGTAGATTAGACAGACTGGGCTTTAGGAAAGTAAAGAGTAATTCAATTGAAATTTATAAAGTTCCAAATGATGTTATCAAGGGTGGATGTGGAAAGGATGTTTCCTGTTGTGGGTCTGGAGCTGAGTGGTTCAAGGAATGATGTCAGAAATTGGATCTTTACACAAGGCAGTGTAGAAATCTGGGCTCTCCTTCAAAAATCTGTGAAGGTTCAGGGTCAATTGACAATTTCAAAACAGAGATTTCAAGAGTTTTGTTAAGAACTGTGTTTGGATTTGAGAAACCATTGAGGGCAGATGGAGTTAAGATACAAATCAGGCAAACTCTAATGGAATAACAGACTAGGATCGTGGGCTGAATGGCCTCCTTCTGTTCCTAACGGAAGGACAGAGAGACGATGTGTGGCTTAAACTTGAAACTGGTCACGAGGAACCAGATATTAAAATTTCTAACAGTAGACAGCAGGCAAAACTTGGTTCTTCAAGTAAGCAAGCTGAGATTGGTTTCACAGAAATAGGCTAGAGATTATGTACATCACAGTTAGTTACAAATGTCACTCACAGGCTGATCGAAGCCCAGCACAATTAAAAAGTAAAGTGATCTAACTGAAACTGTACTCTTTTCAAAAGCCCTTGTAAAAGGCTCAGGTCTAAAGCAAATTGCTGAATAAATAATTAAACAGCACTAACTGAGGAATGACAACACTGCATTCTATTCCCAGTTCCGAAACATATTTTCAGCCAACTGCAGTGAATTTGTTGCTTTTCTCCTGAATGGCCTTCAAGGACAAGTGCTGACAATTAGTTTCTCCTGATCCAAAGAGAAATATAGATTTCAGAGAAATTACTTAAATGGTTTGGCTATAACTAGGGCTAACCAGATCTCTGTTTAGGGAATACTAGCTACTTTCAGAGGTGGGAAAATAATTAGACCAGAAATAATAAACATAATACAACGTCTATTCTATAATAGGATCTTTAGCCCTTAATTTTATAATTATAAATTCCCATGTCCATATTTATAATGGAAATTGCTTATGTAAACTCGTCATGTAAGTAAACTGTAATGAGACTCCAGCACTTTTGGCAGCAGTACATTACCTCTGCTGGCAGGAAGATGTGATTAAAGTGAACATGGTTATTTATCATGGGAACAGTGATAGGAGCCTTGTGTAGCCAATGGTATTATCAGAGGAACCATTGTTTATTAATAGACTCAGCCTATGTTCTATTCTTCATATAACTTCTTCCAATGAAAGTACTCCCACAAAGACTCATTTATAAATGGAAGATACTCAGATCCACCTCAAGGATGCAACATCTGTCCAACACGATGATCAGCTGACGAAACCTGACCAGTAAAGGAGAAGTGAGCTTGGTGATTCCCAGTCACTCTGTGCCTAAGGTACCTGTAAATCTTCAATGTTACTGTTCCATAGATGATGGCAAATCCCAGTGTTCGCACCCAACGCAGAAGAACACATCGGAAAACACTAGGTTGAAAGTATAGGATAAATACCTGTTCGATGAACAAAAAGACAGGCAGACTTTAACATTGATTTAATAATTGGGTAGATGCCCAGGTTTGTAGTGAGTCACTCACCTCCCAACTCCCTAAAGCCTGTCACTGGGTCAAAATCCTTCAAGTCCTTTCCTATTTGCACTGTGGGTTTATCTATCCTAACACCCTCACCCATTGAGCTGCTGACAGCAGCTCACCACCACCTTATCAAAGACAATTTGATTGGACAATAAGTGCTGGTCTAGCCAATGACACCCAGATCCCTGAATGAATTAAACAAAAGGTTAACGAATTTCTGTTGAAGTGCTCATTAAATGCTAAGATCCTGTTCAATGCCTTTGGCGTAAGAGGAAATGTACACTGATATTGTGATGGAACATTGCTTGTTTTCCAATCCTTCTTCTGTGCATACTATAGCACCTCTTTTACTGTATTTTATACACAGCAAAAGTTCACAATGTGACATTAACAGTGCTATAGTATGCTATAGTGAAGAAGCAGCCAAGTCAATTCAATTAAATCCCAGGGAGTGTCCCTTCTCCCAATGTGGGAGATGTGCCTATGAAGGGGCTGCACAGACAGGGAGCTTTTGTAGCTCTGTGCGGAGTCAGCAGCTTATACATAAGTTTTCATAGAATCCCTACAGTGTGGAAACAGGCCCTTTGGCCCAACAGGTGCACACTGACCCTCCGAAGAGTCACCCACCCAGACCTATTCCCTTACCCTTTAACTCTACATTTACCCCTGACTAATGCACCTAACCTACATATCCTGAACACTATAGGGCACATGGCCACAGCATCTAGGGAATTATTACTGCCCAACGGAGAAGTCTTCTTGTTGATGAGGACAGAATCTACCTGTCTGCGATCCTTCTCATCCATGGTTGACTTATCCCATTTTTCACACATTTGTGTTTTCAATCACTGGCGTTTGGGGTTACAGTGTTTCCACCAATTCTCCTTTCTAGTGTTTTTGACAAAACAGTCAATCAAATTAAACAAAATTAGAATTGACTAAAGGGCATCACAACTAAAATGAAATAACAAATGAAACATATAAATGTATTTACAATATTATGTTTCTTGGGGGGAGGGAAGGTGAAGCATCTCTAGCCCCTGTGGTGCCCACTGGTCATGGAAGGCCTGAAGTATACCAGTGGACAATGCATGCACCCTCACCAAGTGCAGGAGTAGCCACTGAAGAGATGCAAGCCACTGGCTGCACCAAGCCCCTCCACAGTGCACTACCTGAACTGTTAGTGTCTACCTTGGCCAAATCCAGAGGCCATAGCCATGAGAGGGTCTCGGATCTTTCTACTCCTCCCCACACCGTGTTTCTCAGCATCAGAAACACAGAATCCTTCATAGAGATATTTTGAACCAATCTGTTCAGAAATGTTATGACACACCTTTGGAGCAGATGTGCCATGAACTTGGGTCTCCTGGCTCAAAAGTAGGGACACTACCACAGTGCCACTATGCTGAATCTAAGGGCCTGACTAATTAGTGTTGGTAGAGGATAAACTACGATGGACCCTTAATGAGAAGATGCACTTGTCTCGCACAAGATATAGTTTATTTTAAAATTAGCCTTTTTCTAAGCAACCTACTCAGAAACGTTGTTTAAAGACTCAGGGGCAGGTTCGACTTGAACCCAGGTGTCTGACTCAGAGGTAAAAACACTATCGCACTGCCACTATCCTTCACATTATGCTGAATCTAAGGGCGTGTCTAATTAGCATTGGTCCAGGAGAGTGAGTCTTCACAAGGAGAGGCACATGTAATAAACAAGGCATCGGTTCTTGCACAATAGCAATAAGTAGAAGTTAAATTGATTAATTAGGCAGAATTCTAAAGACTATCAGGTGCCAGGTCTGTCTCCTCCTCCACCCAAAAAAATGTGATATTATTTGATTGAGATAGCACTAGATCCACCCAGTGTTCACTCTTTCAGAACCGTTGCATTTTATAACACCACAACCACTTTAGATTGGTCACTCGGATGCAGTAATGAAGGATGGCCCGAAGTGTACCCTTTAAAAATCAGCACCTTCCCGAGTCGAGGTGGGGTCTCAGGGTGTTCCTGGTGCTGTCTGAGCAGCAGGGACACTCAACAAACCAGAAATGGCACAACAACAACGTGCACTTTCAAACAAAATTGGATTGAAAAGCTCACTTATAATTATCCAACAAACAGTGGAAATATTTTCACTTTTGATTTGTTTTAAATTCCTTCTATTTCCTTTGTTTAAGCTTCACATTAGAAATGGCTTCTGAATTTGTGCCGTATTGAGGAAGTGCTCCTGACTGAGGTCGTAAATGGGGGCGGGGGGAGGCAGAGGGTGGACATTGCAGTAGCACTTTCATTTCACAGCTTAGCAAGCTCCTGAGTTCAGTCCTACACCCCAGACTTAAGAAGAGAATTGGAGCTGATGCCCCCAGCGCTGTCGGAGTGCTGCACAGTCACACAGGAGGCTAAAGATAATCCTGAGGCTCCATCTGCTCTCACAGGTGGATGTACAAGTCCTCTGGTACTGTTGGGAAGAACAGATGAGTTTTTTGCTTTCCTTGGTCAACATTCATCCCTAACCAATGTCAATAAAAACAAGTTATGATAGTAATTGTGTTGCTGCCTGTTGGACCTTGCTGCAGGTCAATTGGCTGCTCTGTTTCCTACATTATAACTGTGGCAGCATTTCACTGACCATAAAGTTACTTTCAGATATCCTGAGTTTGCAGAAGATGTTTAATGCATTTTTTTTCTTCTTTATTGGGATCCAAATTCTAGTCTGACAGATTAAACCCTCCTTTCCATTGTTGAACTTGCACAAATTTATAATTAGGGTGGCACGGTGGCTCAGTGGTTAGCACTGCTGCCTCACGTCACCAGGGATCCGAGTTTGTTTCAGCCTCGGGTGACTGTCTGTGTGAAGTTCGCACATTCTCCTCGTGTTTGCATGGATTCCTCTGGGTGCTCCGGTTTCCTCCCACGGTCCAAAGATGTGCAGGTCAGGTGGATTGGCCATACTAAGTTGCCTTGTAGTGTTGAGAGATGTGCGGATTGGGTGGATTAGTTGTGGGGAATGCAGGGTTACAGGGATAGGGTGGGGCCTGAATCAGATTGTGATACTCTTTCGAGGATTGGTGCAGACTTGATGGGCCAAATGGCCTCTTTCTGCACTGTAGGGATTCTATATAATGTTCTTGGTCTTGCTGTGCTGCTACTGGAATAATTACAAAGTCTGCTGAGGTAAGGAAACATGACGTCCATTTAAGAAACTTCTTAACCTGGCTTCATCTTGCTGTGAGGCTGTAAGGGAGAGCTGGTACAATTGACGTCACTCCACTTCTTGTGATGATTGCTACACAGTGTCTCATTAACGTACAACACAGTCAGACTTAAATTCTGTGCCACATATCCCAATTCTCTGACAATAGATTTTTTCTACAGAGCAAACTGAAGTGGTGGGTTCATTAATCCACTCAAAAATGTACTCTCTGTTTCTTTTGAAGGGATTGGAATTTTGGGTCCTCCATGCGGTATTGTGATTTCTGTTGGGTAGAATAACTGGAAGAAGACTTGAGTTCAATAATCAGAGCATCATCAAGATTTCTCAATGAATTCAGCATCTCCTTTCTGTTTGACTGTGTCAATATCTCCTTTGACTGTGTAAAAGGTTGTTTTGTGTGGAAGTTAATGACTATCTGTTGCATTGCCAAATTACCAAATTTAATTTGAGTGAGGTAGAACTGTAGAAATGGTGTGTGCTCAACTACTTAGGAACATGAAAGATCATGATGAAGCAGTGAAAGACTGTTTGAATGAATAATTTAAAGGTAAAATCAGGTGTATTGTCTAAGATTGCTAAATTTACCAAGAGTCACAAGTATAACAGGAAAAAGCCTTGTGTTTACATTTGCTTAAAATAATCATAACATTATTGGGACAATATTGAGGCTGGTTTACTCTTCATTGAGTCGATACTACACCTGACATGATAATGCTACATAATGGCATATCCCAGTCATAACTTGAAGATCAAAATATTGTGCTCAGAAAAAGAACATAAATGAATTGGAAGAAAGGGAGAGAGATACAATTACCACTCAGCCCAACTTCCCATTATTCCAACATGAGGCAAATTCAACATGAACTGTTGGAATTACAGCTTTAATAGTTAAAAATAAAAATGACTAATCCTTGATCAGGAACGAGATGACAAAAGTGAGCAATTATCATTAGATGCGTCAAACATGTAAATTCACTTTCCAAATTTAGAATGAGCCATCTGTCATCCATCTACAAAGAAAAGCTCTCACAGAGGCACTGATTCACCAGCAGCATAATTGCTGGCTTCGATATTACACTGTCAATGCACTTTGATGAAATCTGCCTGTTTTTCAGGATCAAAAAATGGTCAATAACAGACTGGACCAGGGTCACTCAGAGTTCCTGCTGAAGAGACATTAGCCAGAGGTGGGAAAACAGGGCAACAGTTTGAATTTACAGGCTCATTTTCCTGTCTGTTTACGTTTTTGGTATGAGTGCGTGAAGATTGCAGGAATCTGATACATACTTGAACATTTGGAGGGCTACAGGGAAACTGTGGAGAGTGTATTAATTGGATGGTTCTTACAAAGTGCTTGCATACGTATGATGGGTTAAATGATCTCTTCTGCAGTACAATCCTATAATTAAAATTGGTGTTCCTGACCCCCTCAGAGTGCAGTGGAACACAAACACAGACATATGGGATTTCCCCAGAATTTTAAGGTTGTGGGCAGAGGCAAGAGTAGAATTTGGGACAGGTGTTGCCCAGATGTGGGGGTATTTGAGACAATTGTTCAGTGTTTGGTATTTGTGACAGTTATTGTTAGTTCTGGGGTATCTAGGGCAGTGGTGAGGGGTATCTGGGATATTTGTTGTCAAGTATTGGGGTATCTGGGAGGGATGCTGGCCAGGGCTTGGGTACCTGGGACAGGTTTAGCCCAGTGGTTACGTCCCTGGGAAAGGTATTGCCCAGTGGTTAGGTACCTGGACAGGGTACTGCTCAGTATGGTGTACCTGGAACAGGGGCTGTCCATACCTGAGTGGTGTGGATTCTTAAGTCTGTCTTCCTGACCAAGCAGCTAATTCAGTACTTACTGGAAAATACAGCAGGATGGATCCACCCAGAATGGTCTCCAACAGGAGCAATCCTGATGCTCTGATTCGCTGTGAAGGAAAAGTAAAGTTTACATTTTCTGACTAGATCAGGTCTCTTCAGCAGAGTGATATTGAGAAGTGGCTCTCACATTTCAAACAACAATTCTGCTCCCTTCCAATCCCTGCCCAACACATCTTCTAGACCAGTGTCCACTGAGCTTAGAAAACCTACAAAACTATAACAAAAACTTAAAATGTACACATCATTAGGGAAATAAAAGTGTGTAAATAAAACCAGTGGAATATTTCACCACTTTCAATGGATTTACAAAGTAGATAACCAGTTTGTTGTGTAGTCAGTTTGCATTCTGTCTGTACAATACTATAAAATACTAAGAAAACTGATGGAAACTCATTTAGCCACATTCTGAATCTGTGCCCTATAGTCCTAATTTTGGAATGGTGCACTTTTTTCTCTAAATGTTTTATGGTAATGATCAGAACGAGACGTACAAACTGAACTGCGACTCTTCTAAGCTTATGAATGCGAAGAAACATTATCGTGTACTTAGATCACACTTGGTGATCTCAGGTTGTCCCAAAGCACTTTCCAGTCAATGAAGTCCTCCTGAAGTGTAGATGTTGTGGGAGCAGTTAATTTACACAAAGTAAGATCCCACAAACAAACAACCATGTGGTAATAGACAGATAACCTGTCTGCAGGAGTTGGATCTGGGATAAATATTGGTAGGACTTGGGAAAGAACTTCCCTCCTTTTCTTTGAAATAGTGCCTGGTTTGATAACTCATTCAAACCTCTGATGTTTCTATTGAAGGTCCTGGTGCCAATGTCTACACTCTGATGCTAAGCCTGTCACCATTGTTCAGCTCTCCTTCCTCTTCTAACACTGAGAATTCTCTGATGTTACTATCCTCAAAGGCATTCGTTACATAGGAGTCTCATCAGTAAATGTCAGTAGGGTGACTTGATGGCAGGGGAAGAGCAAGCACACGAGGTGGAGAGTTAATCACAGACAAGATTAATTATCTTGTCACCCGGTGGATGCACACTTACCATCTCCAGTAGGAGTCATTGGCTTGCAATCATAAGCACAATCCTGACTGATTCTCTCCCACTGACACCAATTGTAGTCCAACTGAGGCTTAACTTCCCTCATGACTGAGATCACTTAATTTAACACAGAGCAGGATCAGTCTTGCATGAGAATCAGACATTTTCTTTTTTGTATGCTTTGATACATTTTCAAAGACTGTTACAGAGCCAGACAACAATGGGTATAACTCTATTAGTAATAACTGCAGTATATGTTGCTGCTGGTGTCAGTCACACATTTGAGTCAATCGTGGAGTCAGCTCTCACTCCAGAGATTTGCAGGTACTCCATCATCCAGGCAGGTGCTCGGTACAGGAATGCAGGAGTGCTGCACTCTAGGAGGTCCTGTTTAGAATTTGAACCTGTCTGTTCCCTCAGGTACAAGATCCTTAAAACTATTCGGAGAAGTACAGGGGAATTCTTCCTGGTACTGAGGCCAACACCTATCATTTCCAACAGCTAGAAAACAGAGGATCTCATCAATATCACATTGCTGCTTGTGGGATCTTGCTGTGTGCAAGAGGCTTGGCTACAAGCCCCACCTGCTCCAGAAGTGTGCCATAACATTTCTGAACAGGTTGATTTAAAAATAACTCAGTATCTCCCTTTAAGTGGAGCTCGATTAACCAATAAGCCGCAGGGACTGGACTGCATTTCCTAACTGCGTATGTTGTTTGATTGCCAAAGCTAAACATTCAATGTCAGCCATCTGTGAGTTTGAGTATGGCTCCAGGATTTGATGGTGCAGTTCTATTTATACACAGCAGCTTATTGTGATCAGGTATGTGCTGCCTTGAAAAGCATTGAAAACAAATTCAAATGGTACACCTTGTTACACACTCTGCCCTCACTACCCCATTGACAGCCTTGCCTTTAATTAATTATTTAGATCTTATGGTCAGAAATTCTTCCTCGAAACCATACTGACTCTCTAGCTTCTACTCCTCAAAATGTATCCTTAAAAGTCAAGATGACTTCAACCATTTAATATTTGCATTTTTTTTATATAGCTTTTCGGGTATTTTCCACATTTTAAGTATGTGTATTGGACTCATTTAATCCTGATGATGTTGTAGTACATATATACCAGACACATAGACACACACAGACACATACACACTTATACAAACACACACAGACACACCCACACACAAGCACACACCCACACACACACACATATATACACTCAAAAGTTTTCACACAGAGGCATACACAGAGATATACACATATACTGAAGTGCACAGACAAGCAGAGGTACCCACAGGCTTGCACAAATTCAAACACTTATAAATACACTCATTAACACACATGCATACCAACACACATACAAATGCTCTTAGCTGTGCAGACTCAAAAATATACATACTCATATAACACATGCCTAAATCAGATGACGGGGTGACTTACCTTATTTTTTCTGAAGCGATAGACTATGACCATACTGATGAATGCCAATAGCATGCATAAAGCTTGGAAGATAAGGACAGCAAGTCTTAAATGACCATCCACCTGGGTGAGACATGGAGCATCACTAACACATGAGCCACAACCTTCCTTGCATGGCAGACACTGAAACAGTCTCTGGGGCTCCCCAGCAGCATAGCGACTGAAGTAGGATATGTGTTTATCATCTTGCCCTGAAATCATACCAAAAGGAGAAACTCTGAACCTTGCAGTACAGATTGGCCTAAGCAGTGAATCCTTCTCTAGATACAAGTTATTTTAAAATAGACAGGATTAAATTAAATTGACACAATTCACAAATCATGAAAATATACAAAGTCAGAAAGTTATTTTTTAATGTTCATCTTAATTTAAACTCACCCCACTCTCTTACAGGAAGCCAGACTGGGAGGGGGAATCACAGCTAACTATGTACCCATGTCCCAAACCCCATAATTAACTCAAGTCCATTGTTAATACCCAATTTTGATTACCCTACATTTATCTTTAGTAAATGGCTTAGCTTTAACAGATCCAAAAAGCCATTCAAGCTAGAGGTCAAAATGATTATGTTGACAAGTCTTAACCAAGACTAGGGTTAGATTCCAATGTGAAAGAGTGGGTGTGTCAGATACACTCCCAGCAAAAGTAGTTAATATTGGATAGAACTTAAAACTGGACAACTCTTTCATTAGGAATGTGATCAAGATTAGAAGAGTATTGTTTTCAATGGAATAATGTGAGCAGAAGGAAGCAGGCATCATTGAGATGTTGATTGAGATATTTGGTCAAAGGTTATATGTTCTTGAGTCTACCTGATTTACCTTTGGGGATTAAAAAGAAGCTTTGCAAAATATTCTTTCTGAACATTAAATGAGTTGGATCAAGGGCAGATTATACATGATCAATAAGTCATCTTGAGTCCTGGCTTTCTTATCTTCATAACTGTTTCTTGTGGAGGATTGGATACTTACTGCTGAAGCCGTTGGTTGAGATAAGGTTCGGGTTGTAATATCCTTCTTTACAGACACACTGATAGGCTCCCAGTTGAAACCCTTGTCCTTTGAGTGGAATGCACTGGAATTGAAAGAGATGTCAAGTGACTTTAATTTATCCTTTTATTCCAGTGGAGCTGGGGCTAGTTCCAGCAGCTCTGTGTGTCTGTATTGATTCACATCATTCCCTGTTTGTTAAAGGAAGCAACTCTAAAATTTAGGCAAACAACCACATTTTATTTCTCACAATTTTCAAACTCTTCTCCCTGTTGGTGTTTTGTGGTAGAGTTCTAAAGCTATCTGGTTCTCTTGCGTGAACTCTGATGATCAACACTGATACAACACTTGACCATATTGAGTCTGAAACTCTTAATCTCATGAGCCTCATATTGGGTGGTTTGTTTCTTAATAATATTCATTGTTAAATTTAGCATACAGACAGCACTGGCACCATTGGCCAAATGCCATCACACTCTGCCTTATCATTCGATGATTTTATGAAGGTGATGGGTGGGGAATCTGACCTTCTCCAGCTTGACTGTGGCTCAGTTGGTAGTACAGATGTCTTGGAGTCAGAAGGGTGAGAGCCCCATGTCTTAAGCAGTCAACTCTTGGCTCATAGCTTAATTCAACACTGCACTCTCAATAATGTTGTCTTTCAAATGAAATATTAATCTAATGTCCTGTCTGCTCTCTCCAATGGACAATAATGATCTGATACTGTTCATTGGATCGGTAGGTGTCACTAAAACAGATGACAATCATTTATTTCAATGTGGGATCTTGCTGTGTGAATTGTTTGATTGATTGTAAAGCAATTTGGGACATTCCAAAGATTTGAGGGACACAGCAGAAATGCAGGACTTAACATTTTTGTTAATTAAGAACACATCAACTTCCAGTGGGGTCATGGGTTCTAGTCAAAAATGGAAAGGTTGGCATATTACCCCAAAATTATCAGTACCTAACTCCCACAATACCACAGGGTGCTGAGGCCAGTTGCTATTGTCTTACTGTTATCACACTGGAGTGCTGTTATTTCACTGCAACCTGGGGATTGTACCTGGGTCTGTTTCTTTGGGCAGTGTATGTCGCGGCTGCACAACCTGAACATAAGCAACAAGGAGATACAATAGTTTGCACCAAGATTTTGACAGATGTGTGAAAGCACATAGTTTTCAACAGGATATGAGAAGCACTGCCCTCAGAAATATCAACTGAAATTTTCTCAGCAAGCCTGGAGGGATCAGAGCAGAAAGGTTAATGTATAAATATTAAATAGCTGAGAATGCCATCCCAGGGTTGATGTATTGAGTTCTTCAGAAGTGTGCTATCCACAGCAGTGAGCTGATAGAGTCACGTTCAGTGACCTGCTTTATAGCTAAACTCGCCATGATGTCGAAATTATTTGAAAGGTCACATTGTATTTAGACAAGAGAAAAGCTACTTTCTGTTAATCAACTCATGATTAATTAAAACCGGGATTGGGTGATGGTTTGTCACAAATATTTCTCTTTAATCTCCGTGCCAGATGTTGACAAGTCAGTTCCTTCCAGGCTGGAGGGTGTTGGAAATGCAGCTCATCGAGCTGTTCAAACTCTATCTCTAAAATAGCTTTATAAATGAGCTATTCTGTTTGTTAACCCTTTCCCTTTTGCTCTTGAAAGTTTTGATTGCTTGTTTTAGAAGTATCTGTCACTGTCTCCAGCCCATCCAGATATGGATTTGATGTCTATTCTTCTGTGGAGGGCACCGCAGTGGAGTTAGGCATATCCTCACTCTGTATTTATGATCTTTAAAAATTCTTTCTTGGAATGTGAGCATCATTGGCTAGGTCAGAATTTATTAATCATGACTAACCATACTGGGGAAGGTGACAATGGGCTGTCTCCCTGAATTGCTGTTGTAGTCCTTGGGGATAGGGACACCCAGGGCCGTTAGTGAGGAGGCAGCTCCAAGGTAATGACCCAGCACAGTGAAGTAACAGCGATATATTTCAAAGTCAAGGGTCTTGTGTGACCTGGAGGGGATGTTGCAGACGGTGCTGTTCTGATATATCTGCTGTCCTTGTCCTTCTGGGTGGCGGGTTTGGAAGGTGCTGTTGAAGGGAGTCTTGGTGAGTTACTATAACAGGTAGACAGTACACACTATTGTAATCAAAAGCAGCAACTACAACTAATTTTTCTTCCTCATTTGCCCAGGGGTATCAAAGCAAATTGTGATCTAGGTTGAGTTTGAGTTGACCTTGATCTTCGGCCAAAGGGCTTGAGTTCATGAATGTGATGGTGTGTGGAGGTCAGAGCCAATCATCAACTGAATCCCTGCAGAGAGATATGTTTTCTCTTTAATCACTCTGCTTTGAACTTGATGGAAGATTTTCTTTGTTAAAGTTGAACTTTGAAAGCTATTATCACTTAAAGAGATTATTGAAATCCCAGGATAAGTGATACAACCATTAGGAAATCAAAATTAAACATGGGAAATCCTCCTTAAAACCTAAATGGACCTTAATGCTACCATTGTAAAATTTCCACTTCATTAAAATTGCCTCTGACTGGGATCAGTCTCAGTAATAGCTCTCCAAAGACCATTGCATTTACATGGCCATCTGCACAGCTCTTTCCCTCTCACTTGCTCTGAGAGTCACCAATTCCCGGCACAACTTTCCAGCAACATGATCGTGCCTGCACTTGCTGCTGGTTCACCCCTCTCACTATCCCAAGAGTATCCACCACAAAAGCAATCAGCTTCACTTGAGTAAAAGCTAGAAAGTGCAAGATTGGAAAATGTTACTTGATAGAATTAGCCTCAACGTTAAAAGGCACAAGGTGGGTTCCAAATGCACTGTGAAGACATTTAGCTTCGGGGTCAAATGTAGACCTTCCTGAACCCCGTGACCTTGCACCATTCTGAATAGGGCACACACCTACTTTATTTGAAATGTAGTAGTTAAATGAGGAGAAAGTATTTCCACTGACAGGAGGGTCAGTAAGCAGAGCACAAAACATGAGTGAAAGAACCAGAGCAGAGGCAAAGTTGTTTTTATGCACAACTATTTATTATAATCCCAGAATGCACAGCCTGAAACAGTGGAGAATAATGACTTTAAACTGGCAATTGGATAGAATTGTGAAAGTTAGGAATGTGCAGGAATGGAGGAAAAGAGCAGGGCACTCGGGCAAATTGAATAGCTCTCCCAAAGAGCTGGCACAGGCGAGCAATGGGCTGAATGGCTTCTTTGGGTGGCAATAAGCTATTTCATGAGGTAAATTAAAAAAAGCAAACTACATTTGAAATAAAATACAATCAAACATTGCTTCAATTAACAGATTATGGTACAACAGGTTTATTTGAAATCACAAGCTTTTGGAGCATAGCCTCTGAAGAAAGAGCAGCACTCTGAAAGTTTGTGATTTCAAATAGACCTTTTGGACTAGAACGTGGTGTGGTGTGAGTTCTGACTTAGTCCACCCCAGTCCAACACCGGCACCTCCACACCGTTTAACCGAGAACCAGATGGAAAGCTAATTTGGGAACAAGATCCTTATTTGTGGATGGGAATAACTTCAGAATTGTTAAACAATTGTAATGTCCGGAAAATCTTGAGATGAAAGGGTTAATTACTTTACTGCCAGCAGAAGTGAGGCTATTGTGACCGAGTGATTCAGCTGTTCGGGGATTGAACTGAGACATTACAAATGTTTCAGAGTGTGCTGGTTTACTGAATACTTGTCGATATGACACACTTAGAAATAAGCGAATGCAGAAACTATTTATAAGCGATGCAGTTTCTGGAAAATCACGGCTGCACTGGCAACCGAAGCTGAAAGGGGTGTTGTCATGGTTACAAGGCAGTTAACTGTCTTTTATGTGGTGAAGGATTGAGTGATCCAGTTTGTGACGCTGGTCATGCCTGTTGCTAAACATTAATTATGTTTTAAAGTAGGTTTGAGCCGAAAACACAACACTGAAAACTCGAGGAGCGATATTCAGTTCGGGCTTTACCTGTTAGTAAATTGCTTTTGCTGATGTTTTTGTGTTAAATGCTGGAAACACTCTCATTTCTACAGCACTAATGTTCCCATTCTCATAAGTATTATCATTCAGATTCAGCAGCCAATTTGTGCTTGTGGGAGTGTCCTGTGCAATTTTAATAAAACCAAACCACTCACTTAGTAAAGGGATAATTCTCTCAGTTTGTCTTTGAAATAACACGGTGAGTTTGTTTTATATCCACCTGAGAGGATCTCAGATCATCATTTTGTTCAAAAGAAACATACAACAGTGCAGAACCTCCCCTGTACCTCACTGAGGACCTTAGCCATGAGTGGGATTTGAACTCATGACTTCCTGACTCAAAGCGCTATCAGTTTACACATTCAAAGGCAAAATGGATTAGAACGAGTAAGAAAACATCCTAAAATCCTCCATAGCCTTCAAAACCTGATGCCAAATCACGGTGCTATTAGAGTAAATGAGGGTTTTTAAAAGATATATATATATTCAAGATGGAAAGTGAAGTGAAGAAGCAGAGGGGAACCTAGCTGGAGGCACTCCCCCGAAATCAACCATGTTCAAGAAACAAGAATAGAGTACTGGTCTCTCAGAGAGCTTTGGGTTTCCAGACATTGACACAAACAGGGAGGGGCAAGGCTAAAGAGGATGAGAACAAGGATGAGAAGTTTTAAATTGACATATTGATTCATTGTTAACCAGTGGAGCTCCGTGAGCACAGAGTTGATGGATGAAAGGGAATTGATCCAAGTTAGAATTACGATTGCAGCAGGGTTGTGGAAGATCCCAAATTTACTGAGGGTAGAATGTGGGAGGTTGGCGAGGAGAGTCTTGGAATTGTTACGTCTGAAGGTCACAAAGGTGTGGATGAAGGATTCGGCAGATGAATGAGACGACCATAGAGTTCAGTAACACAATGGAGGTGGAAGCAGACGGTGTTAAATGATAATGTCAAAACTGTGTCAGAAGGAACACAGCATCAGGTTATACTCCAACAGGTTTATTTGAAATTCTGCTTGTGATTTCAAATAAATCTGTTGGACTATAACCTGATGTCATGTGACTTCTGCCCTTGTCAATCCCAGCCCAACACCGGCACCTCCACACAATGTCATAACTGCACCTTGAACAAAATATAACCAGAATTTGTGGAACGATTCACTGACACGAGGTAGGAATAAAACAAAACAATAAATATTAGTCCGTCTGGTAAATCTTCAGCAATAAAGGAACTGATGATTTTCTCAGATATAATTTTGTAAATGCCACATTCTATACTAATTCATTTTAATGGCCTTCATATTAACCTGCATTACTGCACTCAGGAAGAATTTAATTGAAAGTCCCGATGCCATAATTCATAACTGGGAGAAATTAAATGAAATTAATGACTGCGATATTCTGCAACCAGCTACTTGTTTAACTCAGTGCAGCAAACAGTAGCAATGAGGATATAACAGAATGGTGCAGCACGGAGCCAGCCTGATCCCACTCCTCCGCTCTTCCGCAAACCCTGCAATTTTCCTCAAGCATCATCAATTGCCTCCATTGGAACTTCTCTCACTGGCCTTTCAGGCTGTACAATAGCAGATAGCTCCAGAGGAATGATCCCCAATTCACTCCTGTTCATTTCATTTTTCTGACCTCTTCCCAAGGACACTGTCTCTGGGTCCGAACAGCACTCAATGCCCTGTCTCAGTGTAAGCCTGGTGGGCGAGCTGATAAGACAATGAAGGGTACCAGATCTGAGCACCATTTTATTCATTTAAAATAATCAATACAACCATCACTCATAGAAATTGCTGGAAAAGCTCAGCAGGTCTGGTAGTATCTGGGGAGAGAAATCAGAGTTAATGTTTCGGGTCAAGCAATCCTTCCTCAGGATTTCACTCGACCTGAAACGTTAACTCTGATTTCTCTCCACAGATGCTGCCATACCTGCTGAGCTTTTACAGCAATTTCTATGCTTTTCGCTGATTTACAGTATCCGCAATTCTTTCAGTTTTATTCTTAAGCAGTCATCATTGGTGACTATCGGGATAGTCAGTTTGACTGAAGCTTCTCCCCTCCCATCTCAACAGCACCCAGGATAATTCTAGTTCGACTGAAACCTTGTGGACTGTGATGCAAAGGCAAAGATTCTCTTTCACACAAAGTAGGATATTAATCTGCCAGGAAGTTTCTGTCCAACTTTCATCTGACTTCCTTATGTTTAACAAAGTGTTCAGAATCCATCTTATTTGTACTGTAATCCTGTTCACCAACTTAAATCTTCATTTCTATGGAGCCTTTTAAAACTATAGGATGTCCTAAAGCACTTTGCAGCCAATGACATACGGTACTATCAAAGAGCAGTCCATTGCTGTAATATTGAATGCTTGCACACAGCAAGCTTCCACATGTGATGACCAGAGAGCCTTTTTATGATGAACAATTGCCAGTAGACATTCCTGTCCTTTTAAAGTCATGTTCTGAGAGTTTTCACATACAACTAATTTGGGAAGATGCAGCCTCAGTTAATATTGCGCCTAAATGACAGCACCTTCAAAAATCTAGCTTTATATCGGCCCTACATTAAAATATTAACTTGATTCACATCTGGAGTGAAACTTGAACAAACCTGACCTAATTGGACCTGCTTCGGTGCTGTAAATTCAACATAAATTACTTAGGAGTGAGATGAATCCAGTTACATGAAGCAAGTTATTTCTGAAACTGAATATAAAGAACTTCGACATGTACTTTATTTGACTCTTCAAACTTTCTCCAGCTTGGAGCTCTCCTCATGGTTTAAAAATTGGTAAATAAGATGCTGGTTAAAATAAGGAACTATACAGAGAGGACAGTCTCATGTTCCTTGGTCACTTTGTGCTTTCTCCTCAAAGTGAAAGTAAATCTACTACAATTAGCTTCATCACCTTGAAGTGTAAATATGATTGAAGATCATGATTACAAGTTGAGGGAGTTTTCTTGTTACTGAGGATTATGTCTGTGGTAAATGTCTTTGGTTGCTAATCCTATCATATCGTATTGATCGGCTGGAGTGGCAGTTAGAGGCAATGAGGAATTTACAAGAGTTAGGCGGTGTGATGGATGACATTTATGGGAAGGGAGAAAAGCCACAGATACAATCAGGTGGATGGGTGGATAGGAGGGGTAGGCAAATAGTGCAGGAGTCCTCTGTGGCTATCCCCATTTCAATCAAGTATGCTATTTTGGAAAAAGTTAGGGGTGATGGACTCTCAGGGGAATGTAGCATGAACAGCCAAGTTTCTGGTATCGAGATAGGCTCCAATGTAATAAGGGGTACGTCAGGTTCCAAACGATCGATCATGTGACAGGGGACTCTATAGTCGGAGGCACAGATATGGAGAGTCAGACAAGAATTTAAAAAGGAGGTCCTCGAGGACTGTAATATCTGGATTACTCCCGGTGCTATGAGACAGTGAGAATAGGAATAGGAGAATAGAGCAGATGAATGTGTGGCTGAGGAGCCGGTGTATGGAAGAAGGATTCATATTTTTGGATCATTGAAATCTCTTCTGGGGAAGAAGTGACCTGTACAAGAAGGATGGATTGCATCTGAATTGGAAGGGGAATAATATACTGGCAGGGAGATTTGCTAGAGCTGCTCGAGAGGATTTAAACTAGTAAGATGTGGGGAGGTGGGATCCAGGGAGATAGTGAACAAAGAGACCAATCTAAGACTGATACAGTTGAGAAAAGGAGTGAGTCAAACAGTCAGGGCAGGCAGGAACAAAGCAGAGAACAAGGTAGAACTGATAAATTAAACTGCATTTACTTCATTGCAAGATGCCTAACAGGGAAGGCAGATTAATTCAGGGCATGGTTAGGAACATGGGACTGGGATATCATAGCAATTACAGAAATGTGGCTCATGGATGGACAGGACTGGCAGCTTAATGTTCCAGGATACAAATGCTTCAGGAAGTACAGAAAGAGAGGCAAGAGAGAAGGGAGGGTGGTGTTTTTGATAAGGGATAGCATTACATCTGTACTGAGGGAGGATATTCCTGGAAATATATCCAGGGAAGTTATTTGGTTGGAACTGAGAAATAAGAAAGGGAGGATCATCTTATTGGGATTGTACTATAGATCCCCTAATCATCAGCGGGAAATTAAGAAACAAATTTGAAAGGAAATTTCAGTTATCTGTAAGAATAGTATGGTGGTTATGGTAGGGGATTTTAACTTTCCAAACATAGATTGGTACTACCATAGTGTTAAAGGTCTGGATGGAGACGAATTTGCTAAATGCGTGTAAGGAAATTTTCTGACTCAGTATGTGGATGTACCTCTTAGAGAAGGTGCAAAACTTGACCTATTCTTGGGAAATAAGGCAGGGCAGGTGACTGAGGTGTCAGTGGGGAAGCACTTTGGGGACAGTGACCATAATGCTATTAGTTCTAAAATAGTGATGGAAAAGGATAGACCAGATCTAAAAGTTAAAATTCTGAATTTCAAATGGCAACTTGTGACAATGTTAGGCAAGAACTTTCGAAAGCTAATTGGAGGCAGATGTTCGCAGGTAAAGGGAAGTCTGGTAAATGGGAAGGCTTCAGAAATGAGATAACGAGAGTCCAGAGACAGTATGTTCCTGTTAGGGTGACAGGAAAGGCTGATAGGTGTAGGGAATGCTGGATGGCGAGAGAAACTGAGGGCTTGGTTAAGAAAAAGAAGGAAATATATGTTAGGGAGAGACAGCAGAGATCAGGCGATTCCTTAGAAGAGTATAAAGGCAGTAGGAGTATACGTAAGAGGGAAATCAGGAGGGCAAAAGGGGACATGAGATAGTTTTGGCAAATTGGGTTAAGGAGAATGCAAAGGGTTTTTACAAATACATTAAGGACAAAAGGGTAATCAGGGAGAGAATAGTGCCCCTCAAAGATCAGCGGCAGCCTATGTGTGGAGTCACAGGAGATGATGGAGATACTAAACGAGTATTTTGCATCAGTGTTTACTGTGGAGAAGGACATGAAAGGTATAGAATGTAGGGAAATAGATGGTGACATCTTGAAAAATGTCCATATTACAGAGGAGGAGGTGTTGGATGTCTTGAAATGCATAAAAGTGGATAAATTCCCAGGATCTGATCAGGTGTACCCTAGAACTCTGTGGGAAGCTAGAGAAGTGATTACTGGGCCTCTTGCTGAGATATTTGTATCATCAATAATCACAGGTGAGGTGCTGGAAGACTGGAGGTTGGCTAACGTGGTGCCACTGTTTAAGAAGGGTGGTAAGGACAAGCCAGGGAACTATAGACCAATAAGCCTGACATCGTTAGTGGGCAAGTTGTTGATGCGAATACTGAGGAAAGGATTTGTATGCATTTGGCAAGGCAAGGACTGATTAGGAATAGTCAACATGGCTTTGTGCATGGGAAGTCATGTCTCAGAAACTTGATTGAGGTTTTTGAAGAAGTAACATAGAGGATTGATGAGGGCATATTGCTGGATGTGATCTATATGGATTTCAGTAAAGCATTTGACAAGGGTTCCCATGGGAGACCGGTGGACAAAGTTAGATCTCATGGAATACAGGGAGAACTCGCCATTGGGATACAGCACTGGCTCAAAAATAGAAGGCAGAGGGTGGTGGTGGAGGTTTGTTTTTCAGACTGGAGGCCTGTGACCAATGGAGTGTCACAAGGATCGGTGCTAGGTCCACTCTTTTCTTCATTCATATAAATGATTTGGATGTGAACATAAGAGGTGTAGTTAGTAAGTTTGAAGGTGACACCAAAATTGGAGGTATAGTGGACATCAAAAAAGGTTACCTCAGAATACAACGGCATCTTGATCAGATGGACCAATGAGCTGAGAAGTGGCAGATGAATGTGAGGTGCTGCATTTTGGAAAGGCAAATCAGAGCAGGACCTATGCACTTAATAGGAAGGTCCTGTTGAGTGTTGCTGAACAAAGAGACCTTGGAGTGCAGGTTCAAAGCTCCTTGAAAGTGGAGTCGCAGGTAGCTAGATAGTGAAGAAGGCATTTCGTATGCTTTCCTTTATTGGTCAGAGTATTGAGTACAGGAGTCGGGAGGTCATGTTGCGGCTGTACAAGACATTGGTTAGGCCACTTTTGGAATATTGCATGCAATTCTGGTCTCCTTCCTATTGGAAATATATTGTGAGACTTGAAAGGATTCAGAAAAGATTTACAAAGATGTTGCCAGGGTTGGAGGATTTGAGCTATACGGAGAGGCTAAAATAGGCTGGGGCTGTTTTCCCTGGAGCGTCGAAGGCTGAGGGGTGATCTTATGGAGGTTTATAAAATCATGAGGGGCACGAATAGGATAAATGGACAAGGTCTTTTCCCTGGGGTGGGTGAGTCCAAAGCTAGAGGACATAGGTTTAAGGGTGAGAGGGGAAAGATATAAAAGGGACCCAAGGGGCAACTTTTTCATATAGAGGATGGTGCAGTATGGAATGAGCTGCCAGAGGAAGTGGTGGAGGCTTGTGCAATTGCAACATTTAAAAGGCATCTGGAGGGAATATGAATAGGAAGGGTTTAGAGAAATGTGGGTCAAGTGCTGGCAAATGGGACTAGATTAGGTTCGGATATCTGGTCGGCATGGAGGAGTTGGACCAAAGGGTCTGTTTCTGTGCTGTACATCTCTACGACTCTATGACAGCTCTGGGAAGTGTCAGCAATGGAGGTAATGAATGAATCCTGCTCCTCACTGTCTATTCTCATGGATGAAGAAGAACCAAAATATATTTTCTTGATGTGAAAGTGGAAAAAAATGCACTAGGAAAGGAGAAAAGGTACAGAAGCTATTTGAGATTTTACAGAAGAAAATCAGAATTTTTGAATGATTTCCTGAAAAACCAAAAACTAAATAATAAAAATTACAATCACCTTAACCCGATGATTGTGGGAGCGAGTTGATAATATTCATGTAATTTCAGATTCACTCTCACTTGTAGCTAATTGAGAATTCAGTCTCCAAACCTACATTGTAAATGTAAGTCAAGCCTTTGTAAGGACAGAATCTGTCAAAGTGTTAGATAATCCCTGCCCTTCACCTCAGACTATAGTAACCAATGTGACTAAAAGAAACCCTATCCATTTCATTGTTACCCTCCTGTGCACTGCCAGTCTGGGAATCCCACTCTCAGCCACTTGAAGAATGTGACAGACTATAACTCTGAGCATTTTGCATTCAATTGGATTCTTACCATCCCAAAATAGTGTTAAGGGTTAGGAGGTGCAGACAGGCAAGTGGAGCAGAGACCACACCCAGATCCCCCTGATCGTATTGAATGGCAGAACAGGTTCAAGGGCACAAACAGCCAATGCCTGGTCCTAAACCCTTTGTTCCTGTACTAAACAGCTTATTTCAAATGAAAAACTCATTACAAAATAGTTAGACTGCTAAAATAAAACAAAGAGCCATGCATGCAGGAAATCTGAAACAAAAACAGAAACTCAACAGATCTGGCAGCATCTGAGGAGAGAAAAACAGTTAATGCTTGGAGTCTAGTGTCCCTTTGTCAGCGGCAGTGAGCTGCCTTTCTGAACTGCTGCAGTCTCAGGCTGCAGGGACACCAACAATGCTGAAGAAATGTGGAAATGTTTCCAAGTCAGGATGGTGAGTGGCTTGGAGGAGACGTTGCAGATGATGGTATTCTCCTGTATTTACTACCTTTGTCCTTTTAGATGGAAATGGTCATGGGTATGGAAGGCACTGTCTAATCATCTTTGGTGAATTTCTGCAGTGCATCTTGCAAATGGTACACACTGTTACTACTGAGTGTTGGTGGTGGAGGGAGTGGATGTGGTGCTAACCAAGCAGGCTGCTTTGTTTTGCATGGCTTCAAGCTTCTTGAGTGTTATCGGAGCTGCATTCATCTAGGTGACGGAGGCATTACTCTCACACTCCTGATTTGTGTCTTGATGGTGAACAGGCTTTGGGGAGTCAGGAAGTGAATTACTTGCTGCAGTATTCCAAGTCTCTGGCCTGCTCCTGTAACTATAGTATTTATATCGCTAGTCCAGCACAGTTTCCAATCAATGGTAACCTTCAAGATGTTGATAGTGGGGGATCCAATGACGGTGATGCCATTGAATATCAAGGGATGATGGCTGGATTCCTTCTTGGGAGATGTCATTGTCTGTCACTAATGTGGCATGAATGTCAATTGCTACCCCAAAACTGGCTATTGTCTAATCTTTCTGCATTTTGGCATGGACTGCATCAGCATTTGAAGGCACAAAAGTCAGCACCAATAAATTCATATCCCCACTTCTGACCTTCTAGAGGGAAGGTCATTGGTGAAGCAGCTGAAGGTGGTTGGGCCTAGAAAACTGTCCTGAGGAACTCCTGCAGAGATGTCCTGGAGCTGAGATGGCTGACCTCCAACAACTGTCTTCTGTTGTGCCAGAGATGACTCTCGCCATCAGATGGAGTTTTCTCTGATTCCCATTGATTCCAGTTTTGCTCAGTGTGATGAAGCTGCTCCTTTAACAAGGTTATGTTGTCCTTGCCTTTTTTTTCCAGAGAGGTTGTAAAAGACACAGGTTCTGAAAAGTCTAAGTTTGAAAGGTTTAGGGGCCAGTTTGATTATAGCTAACAGATACTGCCTCAAGCAAAAGGCTTTTAAGTTTAAATAAAACAGTTGTACAATGAAAGCGGAGTGGTCAGTTCTCCCAGCTCAGTTTTTCTCTGGTTTGGTTTGGTTAGCACAGTAGAATTGAAATAAAATCTGCTGGACCCCAAGGAAGCAGGTCCCTGCTGACCTCTCTCTGACTTCTCTTCTGGAAGACCCTGTGTTTGATTTTACCTTTTGTGCCAAGGGCTGTTTATGGGGATTGTTGCAAGTATTGGGAACAGCATCATTGAATTGGGATAGTCTGTTGGGTTTTCGTATAGGTTATGTTATTCTGTATTCTGTTCTCTGTTGTTTGTGTTCCATTCGGTAATCTTGTAAATAAATCCTGTTTTGTTTGAAACTAAGTGTTTGGACCAGCTGCATCACTCCTGGAATATCCACTCTACACCTGCTTAAAGCAACCAGCAAGGTTAGGGTCTGGGCTACTTTCTCGAAATGTTTTGAGTGGTCTGGCCTGCTCCATAACAGGGATCCTAGATGTCACACATTGTCAAATCCGGCCTTAATGTAAAGGGCAGCCAGATTCACCTCACTAATTGCAAAAACACTCACTGTTTCGAAATGGACAATTGTCAACATTTCCTAACCAGTCAAATGCCTCTCATTTTCCTACTAAATGGAAACTGACTATTACTTCAAGTTAGTTTATGGTTTGCTGTACATTTGGAGTGCAATGTTTCTCTGTGTCATAGGTGCTATCTTAGTGCAAGTTGCTGTTGACAAGAAACAATAGAATATTTCAAACAATCCAGATAACAGCTTCCATTCACAAATATCTTTCAGAATCCTGACTGCTGCAATCTGGAATTAAGTTGTCAGTTATTTGATATATTACCATATAGTTATTGAAGGAACATCTGAAAATTCCATAGCGTTGCTATGACTTTAGTGCTGTATCCCATTGACGACATTAAAAGTAACAAATTAGGTCTGAACCTTAATTGAAATATTTACTCCCAAGCTCTCCAGTTCAAAAGACAATTAGTGCACTTAAAATATTTCAGAGTGCTGTGGGACTGCCTTGAAATTGATTCCATCTTTTGAAAAACCATTCCATTTGCAGGATTCTCCTCTCCCTATAACTTGCTTGAAATGATTGGTTTTGTGGCACCAATTCTAGCAAACTAAAAGGTGTGAGAATGAGTTAGGAAATTGGTTTCATACTTTGTGCTAAACGTAATGAATAGAGTCAAACATAACTGGAAGAATTGGTTTTCACTGATGTACAATTCTACTGATCCTCATGAATGCAGTGCTCATATGATCACTGAATGGGGAATTGTTTCTCTTGACAGCTGTGTTTGCATTGTAAGTGCATTAGACCTTGGAATTACTTATTGATAAAAATATTTCCTGAGTTTTGCTGTATTTGAGTTTCTTTGGGTCAGATCTTCCTGATGTGGGGAATGGTGAGAAATTTGGG
Organism: Chiloscyllium plagiosum; assembly: GCF_037043375.1. Lineage (NCBI taxonomy): Eukaryota > Metazoa > Chordata > Chondrichthyes > Orectolobiformes > Hemiscylliidae > Chiloscyllium > Chiloscyllium plagiosum. Next base: position 6,535,583 of record NW_028270170.1, read on the forward strand.
AGAATTGTGTGAGAAATTTGGGAGAATCGTGTGAGAATTTGAATTCCAGATGTTGAGACAAGGTTCTTGTTCGAGAGTCAAGAGCATGGCGCTGATAGAGCACAGCAGGCCAGGCAGCATCCGAGGAGCAGGAGAATGAGCCTCATTCCTGATGAAGGAATGCCCGAAACATCAATTCTCCTGCTCCTCAGATACTGCCTGATCTGCTGTGCTTTTCCAGCACCACACTCTCAACTCTGATCTCCAGCATCTGCAGTCCTCACTTTCTCCTCTTGCTTGACAGTGGTGAGAGGCCTATTAACAGGGATCATCGTCCATTATTAATTAATCCTGCCTTGTTAATATGTAGTTTCCTATTCCATCACCTGCCAGGTAGCAACTAGGTGGTGAAAATTCCTGACATTGCAGTCTGAGCGGGCGCCTGGTGCGCCTCAGGTACTGAGCACCAACATCTAAGGGCACACCCAACGAGCAGCGACTGCACTGACATCTACCTCTCTACACTATGATGGCACATCTCTGACCTACTTACAGTAGGTTTCTGCACTGTAATGCTGCACTGGAGGACACTGAAATCTCTCACTGCAATGCTGCTGCAAGGATATTGTGGCAGAGATAGACTCCCAGTTTATGGACTCAACCGGAGCATCTAAGGGCTGCTCCCTTACTTTCCGAGGGCTCACTCGCTTAGCCCCAACCCCGAGATTCACTGCCTTTCAGTGTTTTTCCCCCTCAGCCGCATTTTAAAGACCAACAGTGCTCTGTCCTACCTCGCTGTACAAAGCCAGGCAGCTTGTCATGGTGGGCAGTGATCAGTTAAGGGGTGGACTGGTAGCAGTAAGGCACAGTGCTGTGTCAATCTCATACTCACACCATGTGCTAACACCTTACACACTGCATTGGGGTTTCATCCAAATGGCCATGTTTCTCAGTGGAAGCAATGTAATCCTCTCAGTGGAAGCAATGAGAACCAGAGTGGGGGGGGGGGGGGGGGGGGGGGGTTGGGGGGTGGGATAATGTCCTATTGGGTTGGTCTGGGTCAGGGGATCCAGGAATAAGCCACCATCACTCCTGCAGCTCCAGCCAGTGGATTAGCAGAGCATTAGTCAGGGAGATCCAAAGAGATTGGTCATGCATCTGGTCAGTCAGAGTTAATGGTGAGTGGTAGTGGGGGTGGCGTGGAACTCTGTAAGTCCTTGGGGATCACAGAGTCACTGAGACATAATAGCCCTTCATTTACATCGACCAGACATCCCAATCTGACCTTGTCCCATTTGCCAGCATTTAGTCCATATCCCTCTAAACCCTTCCTATTCATATAACCACCCAGACACCTTTTAGATGTTGGAATTGTACAAGCCTCCATCACTTCCTCTGGCAGCTCATTCCATACACACATCATCCTCTGCGTGAAAAGATTACCCCTCAGGTCCTCAACAGAGTGAATGTCAGGGGCTTACAGTAAAGATGTTTTTGATGTTTGTAAATAAAGATTTTTTTTATATGTGACTGAGGTCTTCCTGTGGGAGGTGGTTCCACATTGAACAGTAATAAAATACTCGGCTACTGTGGGCACTGGGGGAAGAGAGACAATGATTTCAAGAGGATTGCACAATGGGATGTGGCTAAGGACAGAGAAACTGTGTGGTCTGCTGCTGCAACAGTGATTGGTGTAGGAATATACACTTGTTTGTCTGAGGAAGTGTTAGCCGTGTGGACTTGGGCCATTGGTTTGTAGTTGCTGTGCCAATAGGTTGGCAATGAGGTACCACTCCAGATTCCAATACTCAGTGGGCTGGGGTTTCAGAATGCCACCAGGAATGTTGGTAAGTCCCAGAGTATCCTGGCAGAGGTGGGAACTTCCAACTACAATGAGTCAGAGAAATGGGTTAGCATTGGACAAGGAGAATGCTACAGGGGTGGAGTAAGTAGTTAATGACGCAAGTGTGGGGACGATAGTGCGAGAAAACAGGTAGGCCTCCAGAAGACACCCCTTCTGTGAAACTCGCCAAAAATAACACTTTGTCAAAATTTGGTGTACTGTACCAGAGTTTCTCTCGGTTGAAGAGTTAGGGTTTGAGCCTCAGAGTTTCAAACAACATTGTAATTAGAGGCTGTTTGGAAAACTTTTAAAAAATGCTACAAGATTCAAGGACACAGTCTGTCAAGCAACTAAGAAACTGGCCCAGAATTCAGATTTCTTTCCTATTATCATATGTGTGCCTCCTGTTCACTCCATCTCTGCAGGTGATATCAGGCTGCCAGCTGTATTGTACCCAACCTGGGGAGGTTACACTATTAAAACTCTTCATGTAACTGCCTGCTGCATTTTAATTTGTCTCCTGTTTCCCCGAGGACCTGGTGATGTGTCAAGCTGCCATGTTCGTCATCTTGTTATTAATGAGGTCCTCGACATCACTGAGACGTGTCCCAGCTCTCTCATTCCCTGCCCATTTACATTCTCCATCTTGAAACTAATGGCTGACAATTTGTGTTTCTGTAATTGCAAATACACCAGCTTCGTACCGCAGTATTTAAACCACTGTTTTGGATCCCCACTAAGTTCCTGTCCAGGTTTTACCAAAGGTGTTGATTCTTGCTGGGGCTGCATTGCCCTCAAGTAATGTATCATCATGTTTTACTCTCTGATAGTAAGAGTCAACCACTAAATGAAAGAGTTAGGACTATAAGATCCCTTTGAGGACGATGCAGTAGTTAGGGAACAGGAACAGGAAACCTGACTGATTTTATCTCCATCTTTTTCTGAGAGAAAGGATGGGGACAACAAGTAATTTCTCAACCCTTTTCCCTACTCCCTGCAGTAGAGGAGTTGGTTCAATCCAGGGAGGGTTACAGAGCTTTGAGGATTGTCACTGGGAATGAAAGATTCCTCTTTCCAATTGACCACAGGTGGGTGATGTGTCCCTCGCAGAAGGACCAATAGTGGGAGCTTCCAGGCAGAGCTGTTTGAAGCAAGCTGTCATGTAATGAGACCTCCAGGATTGCACAGAACGAGGGGTGGAAACTCCAGCAGAGGGAGTGTAAATTGGGAATTTGCTCCTTTGGTATTTTTTGTCCATTAAATTTAGTTGGTTCAATATTGCTTGATCTTTTTCTAAACTGAAACTCTGAGCAAGTTCCTGATTTCACACTCACTGTTGGAGGAGGCCCATATTCCCTGAATGAATAAAGATTCATTGTCATTTCATAGCGCAGAACGTATACGTGTGAGACTGTCTTTGCAATGTTCCAGAATGTTCCCAATCTCAGATTCTACCCGAAGCATTGCTGAATACAATGTTATAATGAGATGAGTAATGTTGAATAGACACAATTGCAATAGCAAATTATGCTAATTTTCTACGAGCTGGAGTGTGGACATGTTGAGTTTGTGAATAATTTCTGTTTATGAAAGGAATTTATTATGTTTGTCAAATGGAAAGACAGGGCAGGGGCGAAGGTGATGCTTTATTTCAAAACAGCTTTACCAGAGAAAATAAGTATTTCTATGAAAATTATCTTTGACAGTTAAAATAAAACTGCTTCAGAGTGAATTTTAAAACAGGGTTTTGTTTTATTCACAGGATTGAATTCCCTTTACTATCGCGGATTCTGTACGTTCTGTCTCAGAGAATATTAAACATCCCCTAGTATTGTTGCAGAATGATACAAGGGCCCTCACACTGAACACCAAGCGGTTGCATTTATATAGCACCTTTACATATTGCAGAACATCTGACAGTGCCTCATTAGAAAGTTAGCAACAAAATTTGACCAAGCCCAAATAAGGATATATTTGGTCAGCTGGCAAAAGTTAGATCAGACAGTTAGGCATGGATGAGGACAGAACTGAAAATGTGTTGCTGGAAAAGCGCAGCAGGTGAGGCAGCATCCAAGGAGCAGGAGAATCGATGTTTCGGGCATGAGCCCTTCTTCAGGAATGAGGACAATCTTAAGAAAGAGAGAGTCAGTGTGTTCCAAAGTTTAAGACTGAGAGAACGAAAGAGATAGGCACCAGTAGTTAATTAAGGACAGCCAGGAATGCTTTCAAAGTTACACATGGAGGAACATCAAGTTCTCAGAGAGTTTGAGGATAGAGGAAGGCTATACAGGAATCTAAATGCAGTAGTGAGAATATTTAAGTTGAGACTGTCTGTAACCACATCAAATACAACAATCATTGAAGATATCTGTGCTCCACCCCATTGTGGCCTCTTGTACTTCAGGGGCTGTGATGGCCGAGTGGTAATGTTCTGTGGGCCTGGATTCAAATCCTGTCATGGCAGGTGATGGAATTTGAATTCAATAAATATCTGGAGTTAGTGATCTAATGACAATGAAACCATTGTCAGGAAAAACTCATCTGGTTCACACATGTCCTTTAGGGGAGGAATCTGCCATCCTTACCTGGTCTGTACTACATGTGACTCCAGTCCCACAGTAATGTAGTTGACACTTAACTGCCCTATGGGCAATAAATGTGACACAAATTGGAATTTGTACGCAAGGTCAAAGGAAATTTGTTCCACAGAGAATGGTGCATTAACCAAATAAGCATTGAAACAAACTATTAATATACCACAACCTGTAAAATAATTTTAGTCTGTACAACGATAAACCTCATGTTTTAGAGTTTGCTTTTTTTTAACCAATGGTCAGACTATCAACTGTTCCTCTGTATAGCCATAAAACCAAAGGACTTCAAACTCAGCTGTCGACCAACCATCCCTACCTCCGTGCTGTTTACGTCACACTGATGGGAATCTGCAAACCAACTGTCTTCAGTCGAGCACTGGTCAATATCCACACTCTGCAGGCTAACATCCATTCGGATCACTCCTCTGAAATAGAAAGCAACAAGCACAAATATAAAGGCAAACAGTTAAATTCCTGGTTAAAAGAATTCACAGAATTGCTACAGCACTGAAGGAGTCTACTCTGCTCACCTTGTCGGTACCAGGTCTCTGACTGAACAGTTCAACTAAAATCATTCTCCTGCCTTCTACCATGATCCTGTGCATTCTCCATTTTAAAGATAATAATCCAATTTCCACTACCACTTGCATTGTCAAAGGAACGTGCCTCCATCTGACGCTCAGACAATGCATCTCAATCTTAATAATTTTCAGTTAATTTACCATTTGACGTTGTTTCATCAGTTACCTTACAACTGTGCGTCCTTGTCCTGGATCCTTCCATCAATAAGATAGTTTCTCCATATTTAACAAAAAGACCAAAAACCTGCAGATGTTGGAAATCAGAAACAAAAACAGTCCTGAAGAAGGACCTGAAATAGTCATTCTGCTTTCTCTCTACACTAGTCTGCCGAGTTTTCTCAACAATTTCTGTTTTAACTTCTATGTATTTACTTTGACCAGAACACTTCGATCAAATCTCCTCCAAATCTGCTAATCCCCAATGAAAACAGTCATCCTGTTAATAGTACTGAAGCTGGCTGAAGAGATAGAAACAATGATGCACCGTTTTTCTTTATATACAGTCAGTTCAGCTATAACACTGTAGTTCCATTCTCGTGCAATCCCATGTTATACGAAAACTGTGTAATAGCAGCACCATTTAAACTAATCTCTCATCTTTTGGAGTGGAGGTTGACTTGAGTGGGTTCATGATCCCTAATCCTTTTGGGATTTTTCCTGCTTTCCTACATTTGTGTAGAAACGTGATATCTGTGTCGATAGGTGCGATCTTCTTGGAGATCCTCTCCACTTTGAGCCAGCAGTCAGTGGTGTAGATTATAGTCATAATTTGGAGGGGCCGGTGTTGGGCTGGGGTAAACTTTTGATGTACGTTCTGTGTCCTGCGATCTTATAGTCCACAAGCACCTGATGAAGGAGCAGCGCTTCGAAAGCTAGTGCTTCCAAATAAACCTGTTGGACTATAAGCCGATGTTCTGTGATTTTTAATTTTGGACATCTCTGGAATCAATCTTGTGAGGATAGAAAAGGAATTAAAACATTTGCAGAGTTTTGAAAAAGTGGCACTGGACTCAAAACATTAATTCTGATTTCCTTCCCCACAAATGTTGCCAGACCTGCTGAGTTTCTCCAGTAATTTCTGTTTTTGCATCACTGAATGACAGATCATCTTGCTGCTGTTTGTGGCAGTTTGCTGTGCAAACCAATTGTTCTTTCCCATGACTGTGGCAGAGGATCATTCATACACACTTATGAGGTCAGCTGTCTCAGATAAAAGATTTTAATTTAAAAAAGTGTTAGTGCAGAATAACATGTGACAATAGGAACATTCAGAGAAGATGCAAAATGATTGAAAACATTTAGAGAGAAAAGAAACGAATAAAGGAGCAGAGAAATCAACACTTTATAAATTAAAAAAGGATTTTCTACAGAGCCAATCATGGAAATGTGTTCCTGTTAAAAAGTAATCATTGATTTTCATAGGATTTTTAATGTGATGGACAATGTAAACAGATTAGAGATTGCAAAGGGATTTGAATTGCCTGGAGTTAATGTTGCAGAGAAGTAGATAGATGTGATGAATGAGTACATGGATTGGAACAGAAAGACTGACAAGACATTGCGGCTGAAGCTAATGAAGAGTGAAATGGATTGTGATGAATATTTTACTCTGGCGAACATGGGCCAGTTGTAGCCAACAGGCATTTTTCTCTGGTATTTCTCTTTGATTCTCCACTGATGAATTACTTCAGTCTCTTGCAAATCCTATTTACAGCTTTGATCACTTATCTCAGACCTCTACCCTATTGATCCATTTTAGAAATTTGTACATAAGCTGTGGGTTTTGTTGGCTGGTCTAACATTTAAAACCCATCCCTAATTAGCTCTTCAGAAGGTGCTGGTGAGCTGCTGCAGTCACAGAATCGACAGCACAGAAAAGGCACTTTGGCCCATCCAGTCTGCAATGACAAAAAAATTACTCTCATTCTACTCTAATCCCACTTTGCAGCACTTTGCCCAGAACATTGAATGTTTTGACATTTCACGTGCTCATCCAAGTACTTTTTAAAGGTTATGAGGTTTCCTGCATCAACTATCCTTTCAGGCATTGCATTCCAGATTCTCACCACCCTCTGGGTGAAAAACTATTTCCTCAAAACCCCCCAAAACCTCCTGTCTTTCCCTTTAAAATTATGCCCCTTGTTACTGATTCTTCACCTAAAGGGTAACAGCTGCTCTCTATCCACCCTTTCCATGTCCCTCATAATTATACACATCTCAATCAGGCCCCTCTCTGCCTTTTATGCTCGAAAGAAAACAAACCAATCTTATCCGGCTTCCCTTCATAACTAAACGGCTCATCCCAGGCACCATCCTGGTGAATCTCCTCTACACCCTCTCCAATGCAATCACATCCTTCCTGTAATGAGGTGACCAGAATGCACACAGTACTCCAGCTCTGGCCTCACCGAAGTCCTGTACAGCTCCAGCATAACCGCCCTGCTCTTGGAATCTATGCCTCGACTGATAAAGGCAAGTGAACCATACACCTTCTTAACCATCCTATTTATCTGCCCTGATGCCTTCAGAAACCTGTGGACAAAACCCCATGATCCCTCTGTTTCTCTGAGTTTCCTAGTGTTCTGCCATTCAGTGAGTATTCCCTTGTCTTGTTACTTCTGCCAAACGAGCAACACCTCACACTTATCAGGGTTAAATTCCACCCGCCATTGATCTATCCATCCAACCAATCTGTGACTGAGACCTTGTTCCTCACTGTCAACCACCAGGCCAATCATCATGCCAGCTGAAGACTTACTTACCAACCCCCCCCCCCGATGTGTGGCTTGGAGGGGAATCTTGCAGGTGGTGGTGTTCCCCTGTATATGCTGTCCTTGCACTTCTAGAGGATAGAGGGCAGTGTTTGGAAGGTGTTGTCAAAGAGCTTCCACAATAATAACATTTTTGGCTCTGACCTGTCATCAAACCCACACAGGTTGGGGTGGTTACTATGTTGATCATTGCCCTCAGGTAGGTCCTGGGGTGATGTTGGGTGTTTGGGAGAGAATGAGTCAAGAGTGAGGTGCTGGAATAGCACAGCAGGTCAGGCAGAATCCAAGGAGCAGGGAAAGTCGACATTTCGGGCCGGGGCCCTTCATCAGGAATAAGCCCTTCCTCATTCCTGAAGATTAGATTAAATTCCCTACAGGATAGAAATAGGCTCTTCTGGCCCACAAGTCCACATCAAACTCTGAAGAGTAACCCACCCATACCCATTCCCCTACCCTGTATTTCCCTCTGACAAATGCACCTAACACTGTGGGCAATTTAGCATGGCCAATTCACTTGACCTGCACATTTTTGGATTGTGGGAGGAAACCTGTGCAGACACGAGGAGAATGTGCAAACTCCACACAGACAGTCACCCGAGGCTGGAATTGAACCCAGGTCCCTGGGCTGTGAGGCAGCAGTGCTAACCACTGAGCCACCAAGGGAGAGAATATTCTTTTCTCCTCCTTGTTCATGTAACTAGCTGAGAAAACGAAATGTCTGTCATGTGTTTCCCCACCTGCATCACTCCTGCCAATTCTGTGATCCCTTAATGACCTGTTAGAGTGCGGTGGAATCTAAAGGACGGGTTGAGTCTGTGCAAATGCAGACAGACCTCAGTCCTACAGGGACCAGTCTCTGGGCTCCTCACTGGGGCTGGAGGAGATCTTCACAGTCTCATCAAATGGTCTCTTTCCTCCAAAAAGCCTATCCAGATTCTCCCTCTCTGAAAGGTCATTTTTTTAAAAACATAAAATGTGTTCAAGTAAAAAAAAGCCTTTTTTGATGAATTTTATCCGACATTGACTTACAATAAAATGCAGGAACTTGTTCTTTAAATCCTGGAGATTTCAGGATGATCTTGGTGAGTACCTAACACAGGTAACGGAGGATGTCTGTTTTACTCAGTCCTCAGAAACCCCTAAATATCACTGGAACTAATAAGGGGGTCTTACATTTAGATTTACAAAAGGTGACATTACAAAATTGGAGAATTTGGAGTAATTCTAGCACAAGTTCCAGTCCATTCACAAGAGCGACTCATGCTGCCCATTAGGAAACAACTACAAGCCAGACGCTCCAACGGCTTTAATTAAAAATGGAATTTTAATTACACTATTAATTAGGAAACCAGTACAGGAATTTGTTTACAAATTTGACTGCATGTTATGAAAGTTGTCATCTCGAACGTGATTTATATAATTAATGTGAATCTAATAATGTACTAATTATATAGAAAACAAATGAACACTTTTGGCAGCGGACTCTGTGCTCTTTATAAATCTCCGGAAGCACATCTCTCTCACATCATTTACTGCTTCTCACCAAACTGTTTATTTTCTCTCCGTGTTGTCATTTTTATTTCTGCTTTTTGACAAATCAGTCCTGAAGGCTTTCACTTTTCTCAGTGTTTTGTTAATTGGGCACTGACAATATTTGCGGTGAGTGACAGCAAGCTATTTAACATGAAGGGGCATCACGGCTGGGCCCTACTGTGTTGTTACACATACAGTTTTCATTAGGTGTCACTGGAAAGAAGTGATCAGTACAAAAACTGCCTGGAAACACCTCAAACCTTAGCCAGAGTCATTAAAAGAAAACAATATCATTTATATAGTCATGTTTATGAACACTAGACACTCCTTACAACATTATAATGTATGAGCTCACACACAACTGTGTGTTACTGATGGAATAACCTCATATTTTTATAACTAAATAATCAATAAAAGGGGAAGACTCTGTGTGTTAATGCTCCTATAATTATTGTCTTCGGTTTGTTCACTTGCCCCAGCAATGTCCTGGTGAGCAACCTTCAATTCCTGGAGACCTGAGGACAATCCCAGAGGAATTGCCAACTCCCAGCTATCCAACCTGAGATGAATGCCCCATATTGACAGGAACCCTCCATCAAACAGTCTGTACAGACTTTCTATTTTGTTAATTCACCTCTTATCCATATTTCATATCCTTCCAAGGTTATATTCTCCCTAACTCTGTAATCTTCTCCATCTGTAAAGACGTCCTCTGAGATATGTGTGCTTCTCCAATTCTGTTGTTCTAGGAATTTATGATTTCCATTGGGCCACAATTGGTGGCCACACCTTCACCTGTCTAAGTGTTAAACAACAGAATTCTGTCCCAAAACCTCTCCACTTGTCTCACCTCTCCTTGAGACATTGCTTTATAACCAAGCTTTTGGTCACCTGTCCTAATAACCCCCAAATCTTTGAGGAGGAAAATGGAAGACTTCAGTGGACCTCGATGAGTTGGTGAAATGGGAGATGGTTGGCCAATGAAATTCAATGCGGAGAAGTGTGTGGTGATACACTTTAGTGCAAACATCATGGAGAGACAGGGTAAAATAAAGGATGCTATTCTGAAAAGTATTGCAGAGAGACCTGGGTGTCTCCATCTTGACTTGGAAATGTATTGGTGTTCCTGCAGTATCACTGGTTCAAATTCCTAATGGCTTTGTGGGTCTAGCCATAGCACATGGACTGCAGCTGTTCAAGAAGGCAGCTCACCCCCACCTTCTCAAGGGCAACACGGGATGGGCAATATATGCTCACACCAGCCATTGAAGCCTATGTCCAATGAGTGAATTAAACAAAAATGTGTATGAGTCATTAAAGCTGGCAGGACAGATATAGCAAACTGTTAATAAAGTATTCAGTATTCTATGCTTCATCATTAGCAACATAGAGTGCAAGAGAGGGAGGATATGCTGAACCTGTATGAGTCATTAATTAGACCTCAGCTGGAGTAATTTGTACATTTTGGGTGCCACAGTTTAGCATAAAATGTGAGAACACATTGGAGAGAATTCAGAAGAGGATCCAGGGATGAAAAACTTGAGTTATGAGGAAAGATTGAAGGATTGGGGATGTTTTCCTTAAAGAAATGAAGACTAAGAGAGATTTAATAGAACTTTTCAAGATCATGAATGGACTGGACAGAGTAGATCAGAAGAAACTGTTCTGGCTCATAAAAGGATCAAGAAAGAGGGCACGGATTTCAACTGTCTTACAGATTAGATTCTCTACAGTATGGAAATAGGCCCTTCGGCCCAACAAGGCCACACTGACCCTCCAAACAGTAACACACCCAGACCAATTCCCATACCCTATATTTACTTCTAACTCATGCACCTAACACTATGGGCAATTTAGCATGGCCAATTCACCTGACCTGCAGGTCTTTGGATTGTGGGAGGAAGTCCACACAGACACGGGCGAATGTGCAAACTCCACACAGTTAAAAATCACACAACACCAGGTTATAGTCCAACAGGTTTAATTGGAAGCACACTAGCTTTCGGAGCTAGTGTTGTGTGATTTTTAACTTTGTACGCCCCAGTCCAACACCGGCATCTCTAAATCAAACTCCACACAGACAGATCACCCGAGGTAGGAATCGTACCTGGGTCCCTGGTACTGTGAGGTAGCAGTGTTAGCCACTGAAGCCACCATGCTGCCCCAAAAGAAACAAAGTGCAAAACACTTTATCAGAGTGTCTAGAATACACTGCCTAGGGGTGTGGTGGAGGTAGGTTCAGTCGAGGCATTCAAGAGGGCATTGGCTGATTACTTAAATAGAAACAATGAGCAGGATTACGTGGAAAGAGCAGGAGATTGAGATTAAGTGAAAATATTCAGTGAGCTGGAGCTGGGTCAAATGAACACTTTCTGCATTGTAACATTTTTGTAGTTTTATGTTTTTGAGTCAAATTTTGTTTCAGATCACTTCTGTGAAACACCTTGGGAAGTTTGATCATGCTAGTCTTGCCAAATTAATACAAAAATGTTACTGTCAACAAGTTTAACTGCTGTGTCTTCTGTAGCTCATTTCCTAACCAACTGATCCTGGGCAAACTAATTGGAAGCTAGACTGTCTTTCTTTATGTGAAAGTAAGATGCCACAGATGTTGGAAAACAGAAAATATTGGAAGCATTCAGCAGTTTTGGCACCATGTATGGAGAAAAACCGAATCAATATTTCAGGTCGATGTGATCTTTCATCAGAATTCTGTTTCTCTCCACAGTTGCTACCTGACCTACTGAGGTAAAAAAAAACTGCAGATGCTGGAATCCAAAGTAGACAAGCAGGAGGCTGGGGGAACACAGCAAGGCAGGCAGCATCAGGAGGTGGAGACGTCAACGTTTCAGGTATAATCCTTCTTCAGGACTGAAACGTTGACTTCTCCACCTCCTGATGCTTACTGTGTTCATACAGCCTCCTGTTTGTCTACTTACACCTGACCCACATCTGTTTCTCCCTTTTTTAATACTTCTCTCACTGCAATATTGTGGCCTGTTAAATTGTGGTGCAATGATATTGCAAGGCTTATATATAGTTCAAATGTCAGGAGATCCACAAGATGATCAGCTATGACCATATTGAGTGGTGGAGCAGGCTTTAAGGGCTGGATAAACTACTCCTGGTTCTATTTTCTACCTAGATTGTTATGTGGAGTTTTGGTTTTCTTATCCAAGGAAGGATGTTCTGGCAATGGAGGGAATGCAGCAAAGATTTACCGGACTGATTCCTAGGACGGCAGGACTGATGGGTGAACATTGGTTAGAACTATATTCACTGGCGTTTAGAAAACTGAAGGGAATCTCATAGAAACCAGGAGTAGTCCACTGGAGTAGTGCCAGATGATTGGAGGGTGCCAAATGTTGTTCCCTTGTTCAAGAAAGGGAATAGGGATAATCCTGGGAATTACAGACCAGTTGGTCTTACGTCTATGGTGGGCAGATTATTGGAGAGGATTCTGAGGGACAGGATTTATGATTACTTGGATAACCAAAATTTGATTAGAGCTAGTCAGCATGATTTTGTGACAGGCAGGTCATGTCTCACAAGCCTTCCTGAATTCTTTGAGGATGTGACAAAACATATTGATAAAGGTAGAGCAGTGAATGTGGTGTATATGGATTTTAGCAAATGGTTTGATAAGGTTCCCCATGGTAGGCTCATTCAGAAAGTAAGGAGGATAGGATACAGGGAAATTTGGCCATCTGGATACAGAATTGGCTGTCCCATAGAAAACAGAAGGTGTTAGTAGATGGAAAATATTAAGTCTGGATCTTGGAGACCAGTGGTGTTCTGCAGGGATCTGTTCTGGGACCTCTGCTCTTTGTGGTTTTTATAAATGATTTGGATGAGGAAATGGAAGGGTGGATGAGGAAATGGAAGGGTGGATTAGTAAGTTTGCCAATGACACAAAGGTTGGTGGAGTTGTGGAATAGTGTGGAGGGCTGTTGTAGGTTGCAATGGGACATTGATAGGATGCAGAACTGGGCTGATAAGTGGCAGATGGAGTTCAACCTGGAAAAGTGTGAAGTGATCCACTATGGAAGGTCAAATTTGAATACAGAATACAGGATTAATACAGGATTCTTGGCAGTGTGGAGGAACAGAGGGATCTTGGGGTCTATGTTTATAGATCCCTCAAAGTTGCCACCCAAGTTGATAGGGTTGTTAAGAAGTCGTATGGTGTGTTAGCTTTCATTAGCAGGGGGATTGAGTTTAAGAGCTGCGAGGTTATGCTGCAGTTCTATACAGCCCTGGTTAGACCACACTTAGAATATGGTGTTCAGTTCTGGTCACCTCATTATAGGAAGGATGTGGAAGCTTTAGAGAGGATGCAGAGTAGCTTTACCAGGATACTGCCTGGACTGGAGGGCATGTCTTATGAAGAAAGATTGAGGAGCTAGGGCTTTTCTCATTGGAGTGAAGAAGGATGAGAGATGACATGATAGAGATGTACAAGATGATGAGAGGCATAGATAGAGTGGATAATCAGAGACTTTTTCCCAGGGTAGAAATGGCTGTCACAAGAGTGCATAATTTTAATGTGTTTGGAGGAAGCTTAGGGGAGATGTCAGGGATAGTTTCGTTACACACAGAGTGGTGAATGCGTGGAATGCACTACCAGCAGTGGTAGTACAATCAGATACAGTCAGGACATTTAAGTGACTCTTGGATAGGCACATGGATGATAGTAACAGGAAGAGTAGGTAGGTTAGTTTGATTTTAGGGTAGGATAAAAGGTTGGCACAACATCAAGGGCTGAAGGGCCTGTTTTGTGCTGTACTGGTCTACATTCTATACTTTATGTTCTATAAGTGTAACAGATCTGGAAAGGATCAATGCAAGGATGGGGGTGACAGTCTAAGGATATGGGGTAAGCCATTTAGGACTGAGCTGAGGAGAAATGTCTTCACCCAGAGAGTGGGAGCCTGTGGGATTCTCTGCCGCAGAAAGTGATTGAGGCCAAAATATTGAATGTTTTCAACAAGGAGTCAGGCATAGTTCTTCAGGGCAGAGGGATTAAAGGGTATGGGGAGAAAGCAGGAACAGGGCACTGAGTTGGATGATCAGCCGTGATCATCACGAATGGTGGAGTAGTCTTGAAGGGCTGAATGTGGGTAGAGTGTGGCGCTGGAAAAGCACAGCAGGTCCGGAAACATCCGAGGAGCAGGAGAATTGACGTTTCGGGCAAAAACCCCTCTCCTGCTCCTCGGATGCTGCCTGACCTTCTGTACTTTTCTAACACCACTGCTGTCTCTGATCTCCAGCATCTGCAGTCCTCACTTTTTCCTCGCAGGGCTGAATGGCCTACTCCTGATTGGCTATTGTACATTTCTATGTCAGTATCTCTCCTGCCACTGCACTATTGGTGTATTGATGTGCATCTGGAACCAGGGAGTTGGTGCCCATAGACACATTGATAGTCTATTCCTACTCCTCTCATTAGCTCCCTCAGCCAAGACCTCCAGCCTAACCACAGCAGCAAGTACAGTGCTGACTGGGACAGCGAGAGGATGCAAGTGTTTCTTTCTTCGATATTTGGAATGTAGAATCTTCATGACAAAACAGTGCAGCTTATATTCTGTGTTTGCTTAATGAACAATCAGAGACTCACACTGTAAAAGCTTTGGCCATCCCTGAGTTAATGCAGCAAGCATTAATCTGTGGGGTCACGAGCAGCAACTGTATGGCTGATGGGTGGAACCTGTGCACTTGTAGTAGCAACAAATGCAGTTTTGAAAGATAGGCAACTGAGAGTAAGGCTGCATCATGTTGCAATTAAACTGTGCAGACAGTTTCCTAATCAATCTGCTCAGCAATATTACAACACGCACCTGGAGCAGGTGCAACTTGAATGCAGGCCTCCTAGCTGAGAGGTAGGGACACCATCACTGCACCACAAAAGCCCCTTGCAGCTGTATGAGAGTGAAAATGAGAATCACTTCCTCAAAAGCAATGCAAATCTGCAAAAGCTGGCATTGCTAGCATCATTTAGCTGGGCGGCACGGTGGCACACTGGGCGGCACGGTGGCACAGTGGTTAGCACTGCTGCCTCACAGCGCTAGAGACCCGGGTTCAATTCCCGCCTCTGGCGACTGACTGTGTGGAGTTTGCACATTCTCCCCGTGTCTGCGTGGGTTTCCTCCGGGTGCTCCGGTTTCCTCCCACAGTCCAAAGATGTGCAGGTTAGGTGAATTGGCCATGCTAAATAGCCCGTAGTGTTAGGTAAGGGGTAAATGTAGGGGTATGGGTGGGTTGCGCTTCGGAGGGGCGGTGTGGACTTGTTGGGCCGAAGGGCCTGTTTCCACACTGTAAGTAATCTAATCTAATCTAATCTAATTTAAATATTAAGATTGAGATCAATGGATGTTGTCAGGTAATGAGTTAAAGCAAAGATCAGATATGATCTGTAATCCACACAAAATACAGATGTAATACTCTCTGCATTTCAGTGATTTGAGATTATTCTTTGATCAATATTTCAAATAAAATAATTAAACAAAATATAATTTTGCTCCTCAAGTAATGCTGCATGTTAACACCTAACTTCATTAGAAGGGGTGAGCTGCAGATGTGTGGTGTGATGATTGAAAAACTATAATTACAAGTTAATACCTACCACCTTGTTACAATAACTGTGAAAGCAGTATGTAGAAAATCCATAATTAGATCCATAACAATACCACAGGGAAAGCATTGGGATGTCAATGATTATCATTCTCAGAGCCCTCTGACTTTCTCATTATAACATCCAGCAACAATTGAGGTGTGCAGCTAATGTTTTTCTTTCACTTTTGCAAAGATGTGCTCCCTTTTATCTTTATAAATTTATTTTTAATTCATTCAAAATAATCTCCATTCCTCTTCTCATCTTGGGACAATTTAAATGGTTCAGGATGATCCAACAATTGAGGTCATGAACGGGGCTATATAAATGAAAATCTTTTTTTAACTCACAATCTAAGGCCCGCTGAGAAGATGGCCTTTTAGCAACATTCCCTCTAAGCTGTGTATGTCTGCCAAAACCTGGAATGTACTGCACAGGCCTCCGTCCAAGTTGTCTGTCACCCTGACCAAAGAAAGGAATTCCAAAAGCAGTTCACAACGAATCTGGAAAATCCCCACTCACCCAACTTAACTTCCGGAGAGTGGAATCAAATAAAGTCAGCTGGAATCGTCCCTTGCACCCAGAGCACTGGGTTTGAAGATGATCAACACCACAGCTAGGATTGATGGAAATGATCAACATGAGAGCTCCTGGAACAAAAACCATCAGGCTCTCCCTTAGGTGACAACCCAAGATTCCAAGCCATGGAGACAGAATTCCAACAATTCCAGGCCTCTGCCCAAAAATGGATCAACAAGATAAAGGATAAGATAAAGATAAAGAATAAGTGGTGGGAAGAGAAAGGTTAAGGGATCCAGCAGTATGATAATTAACATGGCATACAAGACTTTTATTGAAGCCACTGGGTCCATCTATAAACCAACTTCATCAAATAAACCAGATTTTCTTCACTCACAAAATGGTGCCTCTCTCCTTAATGATGGTAATGCCCTCTGTCAATGCTGAAAAGTGCCTTTCCAACTATCATGATCACTCCCCAGGTAAGGTCCTCAGTTTGATGCAGTTATAGACAGGATACACTAAATCAGTCAGCTCCCAGCCGAGCTGAGA
The DNA here is from genome assembly GCF_037043375.1 of Chiloscyllium plagiosum. Classification (NCBI taxonomy): domain Eukaryota; kingdom Metazoa; phylum Chordata; class Chondrichthyes; order Orectolobiformes; family Hemiscylliidae; genus Chiloscyllium; species Chiloscyllium plagiosum. The sequence goes on from NW_028270170.1 coordinate 6,552,565, forward strand.
AGAACTGCTCCCCTTCTTTATTCACCTCTTTCTATAGTTGATTGCAAAAAGGTTAATTTTTCCCCAAACCAATAAATTTATGTTTTAAAAAGAACTAATTTAACTAGACTTCATTGAATGAATAAAAGACTGAAATTATTAGTTACTAAACATGAGAATAAATAATAAACAACATGTGCACACAGATGAATAATAAGTAGTGAGTCCAAAAACAAGATTAAGTTATAAAGGTATATGTTTCAGTCTGTGAGTCATTCATGAAGGGTATAACGTTGTATCCTGTGTCTGCTACAATGGGCCGTTGTGGTAGCATTGACATCAGTTACTGAACAATCAAGCCTGGGATTCTTGGTTTTGCAGGTTGATTGAAATTCTTTTGGCCTCGTTCTTCTTAACAGAGATTGGCTGATGGCACTTGGTGAAAGTGTTTTCCCTTCTCCACCTGTAGTGCAGGGGTAGTTAGTGGCTATTCTCGAAGCTATAGACTTAGACACCTGTTCACACTATTGGATAGCAGGCCACGGGCACACACAGACTAGGGCTGAATTTGTTTTAAACCATGTTTTTTTGCATATGCCTGGAAAGGTACAACACAAACTTGTCTGAAAGTGCCCTGCTGCAGGTAAGAAATTGTCCTTCTCAATTGCAGCCTTACTCTGGCCCCTGACTGTAGTCCCTGCTTTGTCCTTTCTGTATGCCATAAAAGTTCAACTTGATCAATATTTCATTCATTAACTCCTAGATAGTTTACCTTCTTACTGAACTGAAGTAACAGACTTTTTTGGAAATAATATTTGAACTCACTGTTAAAAATGGCTGTTTGACCTTTGTTAAAAGAATCAAGTCATCTGCACCCAACTGAAAACTAAAATTTCTTTTTCCTTCACTTTTGAAGCCAAGTTCCCAAATAATTATAATGATAAGATGTTATAAACCTTTATCACAGTTGAAAGATAATTTGTTTTCTTGGTATATTTGGGCACTTCCTATCCCTCCCCAGCAGCCTCCCCTCTACATAGTAACAATGACTACACTCCAAAATGAATTAGTGTGAAAAGCCTTGATTCCTTTTTAAGTGACACAACAAGCACATATTTAAGTGCAAGTTATATTTGCTGTTTTCAAAATAAATGTTCTGAAAATAAATAATCTTTAAATCACAGGTATTAATGCGATCATTTTATGTCTATATCGAGCACTTTTTACACTGATTGATTTGATTAAATAGATAATTATTTCATAAATACAATTACTCTAAAAGCCAGCTTTTCAATAATACAATTGCATATTGAAATTTCTGTGGAAAGTCAATAACAATCAATGGCTTCAAAGAAAGATTTGCATTTCTATTGCACTTTTCATGACCTCAGTGTTTTACAGTTATTGAAGCATTTTTGCAATGTTGTAATACATGCTATGTAATATGTACATAGCAAACTCCACACACTGCAACATAAATATGACCAGAAAATTTATTGCAGTGATGTTGGTTAAAGATCAGATATTGTCCGAGGTCACTGAAGGACCTCTGCTGTTCTTCTAATATTGCCATGAAAAACATTACACCAACCTAACAGAGCAGATAGGACCCCAGTTAACACCTCAGGGATGTTGCATTGAGGTTGTACAGGACATTGGTGAGGCATCTTCTGGAGTACTGTGTATGGCTCTGGTTGCCCTGTTATTGGAAGGAGATTATTAAATTGGTGAGGGTTCAGATAAGAGTTACCAGGAAGGTTCCATGAATGGAGGGTTTAAGACATAAAAATAGACAGGAAAAAATGGGACTTTTTCACTGGAGTGCAGGAGGTTGAGGAGTGACCTTATTGAGGTTTATAAAATCATGAGGGGCATGGATAAATGGGAGAGTTCAAATCTAGGAGGCGTACCTTTCAAGTGAGAGGAAAGGATTTAAAAAGGACATGAGAGACAACTTTTATACATAGAGAGTGGTTCATATGTGGAATGAAATGCTAAAGAAAGTGGTGGCTGCTAGTACAGTTACAATGTTTAAAAGATATTTGAATAAGTCAATGAATTTGAAAGTTTCGGAGGGATATGGGTCAAGCACAAGCAGGTGGGACTGGGAACATGGTCATTGTGGACTGGTTGGAAGGAAGGGTCTGTTCCCATGGTGTGTGGCTTTATGACTGTATCTGAAAGACTGAACATTTAATATTGCAGCACTCCCTCAGGACTACACCAAGTGTGTCAGCCTTCATGTTGTCCTCAAATCACTGGAGTGAGCCTCGAAACCAATGGTTTTGTACTCAGAAATACGTATGCTGCTGGCTGAGCTACAGCTGATATATCAAGCACCACAAATGGATGCTCCATTTGAATGAGTAAGCCACAGTCAGACTCTATTACAATTGTGGTTTGAAATTCTCAATGGATGTGAGAAAAACATATGAATTGGAGACATACTCTCTCAATATCCCCTCCCACTTCAGATCAGGAGACACAGATATTTGATTTGGGAGTGCAGAGTTGGTCGATGATACAGAGTGATTTTAAAAATTCATGAGGGGGACTTAGGCATCACTAGCTGGGCCCACATTTAGTGTCCCTCCATAGTTGCCCTTGAGAAGGTGGTGGTGAGCTGCCTTAATGAACCACTACAGTCCATGCGCTGTGGGTAGACTCACAATGCTGTTTAAACCCACAATGATGTTCTGCTAACTTTGCTCATTGACTTGTGGAAACAGTGATAAGGAATATCACTGAAATGAATCTTTTCCCTAGGGCGGGGCAGTCCAGAACTAGAGGTTTAGGGTGAGAGGGGAAAAATTTAAAAGGGACCTAAGAGGTAACTTTTTCACGCAAAGGGTGGTGTGTATATGGAATGAGCTGCCAGAGGAAGTGGTGGAGGCTGGTGCAATTACAAGATTTAAAAGGCATCTGGATGGGTGTATGAATAGGAAGGGTATAGAGGGATAAGGTCCAAGTGCTAGAAAATGGGACTAGATTAGTTTAGGATATCTGATCAGCATGGACGCGTTGGACTGAAGGGTCTGTTTTCATGTTGTACATCTCTATGATTCTATAACTCTAAATAAAGGTCAAGTTGGATCTGTTGGCATTATCGAGATCTTGAACTGGCTGCAGGGGAAATTTATTAGAATGGTACAAGGATGAAGGACTCCAGTTATTGGAGAGAATGAAGAAATTGGGATTGTTCTCCTCCGACCAGAGATAGCTAAGGGGAGTTTTAACAAAATTTATATAGAGCTTTGATGGAGTAAATCGGGACAAACTGTTTTTCACTAAGAGTTGATAACCAGAGAAAAGAAATATGAGATTCTTAGGAAAACAATGCAAGGGGTGGTGAAGAGAATTATGTTTCCACAGCAAGTTTGAGTATGTAATAAATTGCCTGGGTGGCTCTGAGAGCAGATTTAATTATACCTTTTGAAAGGAATTTCAAATGTACTTCAGACGGATAAATTTGCCAAGCTATAGGAAAGTATTGAGGGATTAGGATTAATTGGAAAGCTATTTCAAAGAGCTGGCACAGGAGCAATGGGCTAAAGAGCCTCCTTCTCTGCACTGTGATTGTATTCTACACTTGGGGCTGCTATAAAATAACTGCGAGTTCCAACTCCAATCAAGTGGACAGTTTCGCACCTCACAGATCAGTCAACTGAGAACTCAAGACCTCTTCTTTTCTCTGTGCATCAAACAGCACTTCAGCTGCTGTACTTGTGCTCCAGCCCATTCCTGTTCATCAGCAACAAGTTGATCCCATTTCAAGACAAATACATAAATCTCTAGGAACTAACAAAATATGAGAATGGATCTGCATACCATTTACAAGAGATCTCACTGTAGAGATTCACAAAGGTTCCTGAGGAACTACCTTCCAAACCCACGACCACAATTATCTCGAAGGACACATGGAATGGAAACACATGCAACATCTCCTCCAAGTTACACCCCACCCTGTCAAGGAAATACAGGCCATTCTGCAAAACGCTCCTTTTGTCAGCACAAATTGGCTATAACGCAACTGACAAATTGTGGATGTTGTTTGGATAACGCAAACTTTCTGCTGATCGAGTATAACAAATTTCTATTTGCGATGTCCTACAGTGCAATTTTCTAGAGGGGTTTTCCATAGCGCGATTTTCTATAGCACTAAGTTGCAGTGGAACACAACTGTTGTATTGTGGCAGAATGGCCTGAATATCACTGTCCCTCCACCATCACTGGAATCCCCTCCCTAACTGCATTGTGGGTCTACCCACACTAAATGGACTGCAGTGGTTCCAGAAGGCAGGTCACCACCACCTACTCAACAGCAATAGGCAATAAACAATGGTCCTGCCAGCAATTCACACTCACCATGAATCAATAAAACAAATGTGAAACAAAAAGAGAAATTGCTGCAAAATCTCAGCAGGTCTTGCAGCATTTGTGGAGAGAAATCCAAGTTAACGTTTTGGGTCCGGTGACCCTTTCAAAAACAGTGAACATGGTATAACATGCACTGAATATTATGTAGTATTCTTCATTTGATACTTGTCACTTTCGTGTAAACCAAAGATATTTCAGGTTAATTTATTTCTTTTAAGGCTTTTATTGAGTTTGTCAGGGTGGAGAATAGACATGTTTCATTTCAGCCGCCCTATGAGTACATCACTCAGTTCCAGGACCTGAATAACACTGTTCGATGCAGAGTGAAGCTCCCTCTACACTGTCAAAGCTATGCTTCAGCTGCAGCCTCAATATGGTGTGTTCAAAGTGTTCACTGCAACATTTTGCTTTTGCACCCCAGATTGCATTCATCAGTTGTGCCATTGTGGACAGTTATGCACTGTGAATGTTAGGAACTAAATTATGATATCAAAAAACACTTTAATCAGATCCTGACCAGCACTGGCAAAGGGTAGAAACTCTCATCCCTAATTTGTATTATGTGCAGAGGTGAAAATTGCAAATAAATCTATTGACCCTGCCCCTTCTTTGAAATCAGCTGATTTCCTGGATGTAGATAAGACAACAATACACATTTATATAATTCCTTTAACATTGCAAAAAGTCCCAAGATTCATCACAGGAGTGTAATCAGAGAAAATATAAAACAGAAATTGCTGGAGAAACTCAGCAGGTCTGGCAGCATCTGTGGAGAGAGAAAAACAGAGGTAATGTTCTGATTCCCATGTCTCTCCTTCAAGACAGGAGCTCCAAAGGAGATTCATAACAGACTCGAAATGTATCTTTGTTTCTCTCTCCACTGATGCTGCCAGACCTCCTGAGTTTCTCCAGCACTTGCTGTTTTTATTCCAGATCTTCAGCATCTGTTGTACTTTGTTAATATTTCAGTTCTGGTTTCCTCCCATGGTCCAAAGATGTGCAGGTTAGGTAAATTGGCCATGCTAAATTGTTCACAGTGGTCAGGAATGTGTAGGTTAGGTGCATTAGTCAGGGGAAATATAGAGTGATAAGATAGGGAATAGGTCTGGGTGGGTTACTCACTGTCGGGATTCTACAAAAAAAGCAGACAAAAACTGATTGAACCAATGGAGGAGACAATAGGACTCGTGAAGTAATGTCTAAAGAAAGTGTTAAAGAAAGAGAAATGGGGCTTTTCTGGAGAAGTGAAATGGATGGTCAGGTTCAGGTTCCATCTGCTACAGACGTGGGGGAATCTTAATCAGGATGAAGAGAAAATACCTATAATGCTCAGGTCTATGGTACACTCTTCATGCTGATAAATTGGAATTAACACTATTCCTTGAAAAACTATTTTATAAAAAGCAGACAGAGCTATTTTGATGCAGCAGTACTGTCCCTTCCTCTGGGGCAGGAAGCCTGAGTTCAAGTCCCACCTGCACAAAAGGAGGGTAATAACATTTCTGAACGGGTGGATTAAAAAGTATCTAAAGAAGGAGAGGGCTTGGAGCAATTTACAGAGGGAATTCCAGAGGTTAAACCCGTGATGGCTGAAGTTATGGTCATAACGATGAGACAGAATTCAACCAGAGAGGTAGCACCATGAGGTGACAGCCTAGTCATTATTGAGTCAGTCCTGTGAACAAGCCCACTTGATTTTAAACTCCACTTTGATCTTAATAGTTAACATTAATTTGTCAGATTGACAATGGTGGAAAGACATGGCAGTGAGTGCACATTTTGCCTGAATGCATCTGTTGACTCACTTCTCCCCGATATCTGTCTCTTTTGTTATCTTGTAGAATCAAATGATGATTACAACAATAGATATTTTCTACAGAGGAAGATAGCATTCCACCCATCATGCCAGGAGTATTTCCAAATGAGAAGGAAAGGGCTCAAATGTATTGAAGTCACTGAATTCTAATGCAATGAAGCATTTTATTGTAGAACCAGAAATTAGTAGGATGGGAGTTTGCATGAAATTCCATTTGCTATGTTCCTATTGCTGGTTGTACTATCAGATGATACAAGACCTCCCTTCCCACCACTCAGCCCTAACAAAATGATAGCCCCCTGCCTTGGCAGAAAGAATAATCAGAGGGTGAGGCATTGATCTAGGCTACACCATGTTACACATTGGTAAAAACAGTGACACAGAATTCAGTGGAATTTTGCAAAACACCAACAAATTCAACTGGTCCATGCCAGTGTTAATGATGCACAGCACTATTCCCACACTTTACATTATCTCACCCAGTCAACATAACCCTTCCATTCCTTTCTCTCTCATGTACCTATCCAGCTTCGTCTCAACTGAGGAACTCTGACTTTCCATGTTGTCTCTGTGTCATGTTGGTGAACATTTTGTGATTGGCATAAGAGTAATTTGAGGCCCAGTCTCCGGATGGGTGGAAGGTGCAGAGGAGATTACTTTGGATCTATGCTTTACAAGAGATTTCTTCACTCCACATCTGGCTCTGTTCTAGATCCATTGACAGAGATTGATTGCTGTGGTTAACCATACTGTAGAAGGCAAAACCAGAAGCATCTTGGCTGTTGCAGCATCTTACAATTCCTATGTTGCTTTCGCAGTGAAAACTGGGTAGTGGGCTGTTACAACTGGAAGGAAAAATCAACCCAGACTGATTCTGTTAATGGAGATCCAGTGATCTCTGCTAAATATTTGGATGTCAGCTGAGGGGGAATGGATTTGGCTGTGAGGCTTCCTTGACTGGGAGATGGTTTGCCTGAAGGCTCTGTTAAAGGCTGAACCCCGCCTTGGGCTAGGTACCAGTCGATTACCTGTGACAGCCTGGGCTCTCAGGCTTGGGGAGAGGTTGTTGGATGAGAGGCCCAATGGTTGTGAGCATGAGCCCTGAACTTTCCCAGACCTTGTGCAACATGTTTGGAAATTGCGATTCAGGAATGATGGTGGGTGAAGGCTCAATGGGACAGCTTTCTAACATTTTCTCATCGTCAGGGAGGCACAGACATCAACCGCGTGGAGGCAGGTAGCCGATTGTACATTCAATGCCTTTTGCTAGTGACAGAGCAGCCCATTGCCAGTTTAATGGACTCATCCACTGAGCAACAGTCTGGAAACAGAGCCAGAATCCTGTACCCTCAAAAATGGGGTTAGACACGTAGTCCAACCACTGGTTTCTCTCCACTCTGACTGTCTGGTTGGCCCCATGAAGTTTTAGATTAAATTTATGCCTCCACATTGAGTCAGCCTGGCCATCTCTGACCTGTCTCAGCAATGCCCATCTCTCCCAGTGGGACTGCCCGTGAACTGGTAACCCCCTGATTGGCTTGGCAAAGGCAAGATTCTGCCCTCCTTCCTTAATAGGTCAGCAAACACAGAATGAGCCAGTTAGGAAGAGGAAAGCTCTGCTGGTCTGGATGCCAGTAGCTGTGGCCTCAGGGACTCGTGCCCCCCACAACAGTATTCTAGCATCAGGGTCTTGATGCCTGCGGGAAAAATCTTGCCCAAATCTCAACATAACCAATTGTCAAATTAAATTGTTTCACAAATATCCTTCACGAAGGAACCTTATCACCCATTGCTAACATGTGCCCGTTGGTCTTTAATGCCCTCAGAGGTGAAATGCAAGACAATCAGTTCTTGGAATAAATATTGGAATAAAGATCAAGGAGGAGATGGGAGGAAGGAGTTCATAATTACACAGAATGACTGCCAGAGCTCCATCTGCCAGAGACCCCGAGGTATTGTCCATAAGATGTAAGCTGAAAGCAATGAAGAGGGACTTATTTTTTAGAAACAGACTCCCTTCCTCCCACGCCGAATGAAAAATCACAGGATTACCACCTTAAGGGACATGATGATGTATGCAAATATTACTTAACAAATATTAATCCCATCTCTGAAAATGAACTTGACAGCAATTAAAGCAAGTATGTTAATTCAATATAAAAATTATTTTGATATGAGAGTGGATGATTCATCTGTTTATAGATAGGTTGATGCTTGGAGTGACAATTCAGCATCACACCCACATACAGATCTTAACATCTTGTTGATTACAGAACAGAAAAGGATCAGTGGTCACAACAGCTTTTCCAGGAGAAGAGCACACAGGACTAAATGTCATTTAAGTGTAATTCTCGTGGAGTTATAGAGTCATTATTGCACAGGAGGAGGCCATTCAGCCCAACAACTCCATGTCAGTTCTCAGTAGAGCAATCCAGTCAGTCCAAGCATAAACTCTATACCCTGTAGCTGTACAAGTTTTTTCCTTCAATCTTTCACCCCATTTCCAGTAGAAATCTTCGCTTGTAGAAAGTCTCCAAACCCTTGTGCTATCAGTTAATGAGAACAGTTATTTCTGTTAATTTATTTAAGCTTGTCATGATTAACATCTCTATCAGATTACCCCCAGCCTCTTTTGCTACATGGGGACTAAGTGTAACTTCTCCCATTTAAACATCAGGGCATGTGGTGGTTTGGCTACTACCCCAGAATGCTCCAAGCTAAGGGTCAGGGGTCACAGGTTCAAGTCTCTTCATGGCAGTTGATCCAATTAGTGAAATCTGGAATTGAAAGCTATGCTCAGGAATGGTCACAGTGAAGCTACCATTGATCCTTGTAAATCCTGTCTGGTTCACTGATGGTCATATCCGGCCTGGGCTACATGTTGACTAACAGCAATACCCTCTGAGTGGCCAGCAAGCCACTCAGCACAAGGGAATGGGCAAGAAACTTTGACTTTTCCAGTGTTGGCCCCTTACCACAAAATAAGACATTTATTTTTAAAAATTCAACTTCCTTGTATTATTTTTCAATGCTTTCATTTCTTTTTCTATCATAAAGCTCTTTTCTACAGGAAAGAGTGTAAACAGAAATTACTGGAATAACTCAGCAGATGCGAGGCAGCAGCTGTACAAAGAGGAAGATGGCGTTAATGTTTCAGCTGAGTGACCACGTATCCTTTGTGTTTCTGGATTGTTACATTTATTTCTGATTTCCATCCAGTGTCTGTGTTTCAGGGGACTTGAAATATTAAATATTGAAGGCTAATTGAATGAACCTGGATTGTATTCTCTTGAATTTAACAGGTTGGTGGGTGATCTTATTGAGCTGTTTAGGATGTGAAAAAGATTAAAATGAGGAGCTATATCCTCCTGTGGGAGGAATCTAAAATAAGACATGTTCTTAAAATCTCCTGAAACTCCCTACCTAAGGGTATTGTGAGTCTACCTACAGCACATGGACTGCAGCAGTTCAAGAAGGCAGCTCACCCCCACCTTCTCAAGGGGCAACTAGGGACGGGCAATAAATGTTGGCTCAGCCAGGGATGCTCATGTCCACAAGAGAATAGATAAAATGAAGCCTCGGCCTCGGGAATGAAGATTGAAGGCATTTTCATACCAAGAATGGGAGAAATTTGTTGTTTCTTTTACCAGTCATCTCTAACTCTCAACTCTTTTAACGACAAGAACAGTTTCTGCCTATATACACTGTCCAGGGCTCTCATGATTTTGAACACCTCTGTCAAATCCAGTGGCAGCAGCTCCTGCACATACAAACATGTTGATTAAAGTAATTATAAACACTGTGATGAATCTTTGCTAAACTCTCTCTATTAACTTTACATCCTTCCTAAAATTCAGTGCCTAGAACTGGAACTTGGATTGAAATCCAAGCCTTTTTACTGGATCCTTAATCCTGTACCTTGGAACACTCAGTGTTTTCCACATGAATTTTGGAGGTCCACTGAAATATTCAAAACTGTGATGACAGGTCTTTGTTGGGTAAAGGTGATGAAGTATACGTCTCAAAAGCTGCCAATAGGTTAACCATGGTTTATTTACATGGGGGAGAAAGTGAGGTCTGCAGACGCTGGAGATCAAAGCTGAAACTTTATTGCTGGAACAGCACAGCAGGTCAGGCAGCATCTAGGGAACAGAAGATTCGACGTTTCGGGCACATGCCCTTCTTCAGGAATGAGCAGAGAGTGTTCAGCAGGAGAAGATAAAAGGTAGGGAGGAGGGACTTGGAGGAGGGGCGTTGGAAATGTGATAGGTGGAAAGAGGTCAAGGTGAGGGTGATAGGTCGGAGTAGGGTGGAGGCGGAGAGGTCAAGAAGAAGACTGCAGGTCAGGAAGGCGGTGCCGGGCTGGAGGGATTCGGCTGAGACAAGGTGGGGGGAGGGGGGATGAAGAAACTGGTGAAGTCCAAGTTCATCCCCTGTGGTTGGAGGGTTCCCAGTCGGAAGATAAGACGCTCCTCCTCCGACCGTCGCGTTGTTGTGGTTTGGCGGTGGATGAGTCCAATGACCTGCATATCCTCGGTGGAGTGGGAGGGGGAGTTGAAATGCTGTGCTACAGGGTGATTGGGTTGGTTCGTCCGGGTGCACAGCATTTCAACTCCCCCTCCCACTCCACCGAGGATATGCAGGTCATTGGACTCATCCACCGCCAAACCACAACAACGCGACGGTCGGAGGAGGAGCGTCTTATCTTCCGACTGGGAACCCTCCAACCACAGGGGATGAACTTGGACTTCACCAGTTTCTTCATCCCCCCACCTTGTCTCAGCCGAATCCCTCCAGCCCGGCACCGCCTTCCTGACCTGCAGTCTTCTTCTTGACCTCTCCGCCTCCACCCTACTCCGACCTATCACCCTCACCTTGACCTCTTTCCACCTATCACATTTCCAACGCCCCTCCTCCAAGTCCCTCCTCCCTACCTTTTATCTTCTCCTGCTGAACACTCTCTGCTCATTCCTGAAGAAGGGCATGTGCCCGAAACGTCGAATCTTCTGTTCCCTGGATGCTGCCTGACCTGCTGTGCTGTTCCAGCAATAAAGTTTCAGCTTATTTACATGGGGGAGCAGACTCAATGTGATTGACCAGTCAATTCCTGTTCATATCTCCACACAGACTATATTGCTCGCACGCTTTCTTTCATAAAGCAGCAACTCTTTCCAGGAAGACATAGCTGCAGAGAAAAAGTCTACATGATCTTCCACAGTGATGTCATGATGTTGACCATGGTACACATCAAAACAAACTGCCTTTTCTTTCACAGGCTTGTCAGAAGAGATTTTAGCAAATGAAAGCAAAATAATGTGGATGCTGAAAATCTCAAATCTAAACTGAAAATAATCAGGTCAGACAGCAGAGTGGAGTGAAAACACAGATAGAATCCCGACAGAGTTGAAATAGGCCATTCAGCCCATACTGACCTTCTGAACAGCATCCCTCTCAGACCCAACCCCTACTCTGTCCCTGTATTCCCCATGGCTGACCCATACATCCCTAGTCACCACAGACAATTTAGAACATAGAACATAGAAAAGTGCCTCCCAGAACAGGCCCTTTGGCCCACGATGTTGTGTCAAGGATTAATCCTAATGTAAAATAAAATTACTTAACCTACACACCCCTCAACTCACTGCTCTCCATGTTCATGTCCAGCGGTCACTTAAATGTCCCCAATGACTCTGCTTCCACCACCACCGCTGGCAACGCGTTACATGCATTCACAACTCTCTGTGTAAAGAACCTGCCTCTGACATCCCTCTATATCTTTCTCCTAATATCTTAAAACTATGACCCCTTGTGCCAGTCAATCCTGCCCTGGGGAAAAGTCTCTTGCTGTTGACTATATCTATTCCTCTAATTATCTTGTATACCTCGATCAGGTCACAACTTTTCATCCTTCTCTCCAGAGAGAAAAGTCCAAGCTTAGTATTAGCATGACGAATCCACCAAACCTGCACATGCTTACAGTGCGGGAGGAATCTGCACAGACACAGTGAGAATGTGCAAACTCCAAACAGACAGTCGCCCAAGGGTAGAATCAAACCCCAGTCCCTAGCATTGTGAGGCAGCAGTGCTAACCACTGAGCCACCGTGCCTGCACAGAACTGACAAGGTGACTCTCCACAGAGGCTGCCAAACCTGCCGAATATTTCCAGCATTTTCTGTTTCGATCTCTTTACAAATCCCAGACAATGTGTCCAACATGGTTCCCTGTTTTAAGGAAGCAGAAACATATTCTGTTCTCTGTCTTAAGTCTGTTCTCTGAATGTCCAATAAATGTGCAGAATGAAGCAAGTTAAATAGGAAGCCAGCTACACTCCTTTTTTTCAAAGATCATTTCACAGTAGAACCACAGCACCAGATGTGGTGATATAAATATACTATTCAGTAGACCTTTGTACCTCGTGAAGAGCTTAGATCTGAGGATGCAGCAACTTCCCCTCACTTTATTTTAGCTCAATGTCTGCCTTTGGAGTTCTGGAGTGAAAGTGGAAGATTCTCCATTTTGAGCGACAAGGTCAAATCGAATGGAAACAGCAGTTCACCACCTGGTTCATTCTTATAGATTTGAAGGAGTAACCAAAAAGCAGAAGGAAGGTGAAAGCTGGAGGAAAGCAATGCAGGAGGTGAAAGAAAAAAGAACAAGAGAGAGGTAGAGTTCAAACAAAAAAAAACCGCAAGTGAAAGGCAGGAAGCTGTTTGAATTTCAGACTCCTAATGGATGAGAATTTCTCGGAAACAAACATTAAATATTCCTAGTCAGATTTGAGTTTTTTTTAACGATTCTTTTGCGATGAATAAAAAACGCAGTTGTTTAGTTTGGAAGAAAGCAAATTAAAGAAATGTGTTAAACTTACTTAAACTCGGGACTGAGATCTGGCTTCAGTCCATAGAATGAAGAAGACAAACTCATCATCCACTTGGGGATGAATTGATAATCTTCGCAATCTAAGAACGGGCTAGACCACTGAATGTGGCCTCTGTCAGTCAGGTAGCTGTGCCCGAGCCCCCACTTCGGGCTGTCCAGTGTCCTCAGGTCATTGGTTAAGATCCTCTTGTTGAGATCCGCTGTCTTTTCGTGTTTCATCGCGCTGAACCAATTGTTGCCCACAGTCTGGTTCTCCGGATCCCCTGGGATCGAGGAGAGTTCCCGCAGGTAGATCGCGTCCTGGCGCTTGGCAGCCTGGAGGACCAGCTGGGATTTGGAGGGGATGGTGGGCACATCCAGGATGAGCATTGCCTTGTCAATGTTGGCATCGGCTTCTACGATGCTCCTCACCAGGGCATGGTACCACTCCATCTCATCCTTTACACTGGACTCCCGGAGGTCATTGGTCTGGAAGACCAGGTTGAGGAAGTTGGTGGCGTGCACCAAGGTGTCGATGGCCCCCTGGACCAGAGACTGGACCCTGGCACCTGGTAGCCCATTGCTGCCAGCTCGGATCTCCAGCCGCTTAGTGCAGTTCACCCGCAGCAGGGTGGCAGGGTCCCGGGAGAACAGGAAGGAGCTGGCCGCTTCTGCTGTCTCGGCAGGCGGCCTCCCACTGCCCCCGAGCCCCGGGCCGAGGCTGGCACACAGCCCGACCTGGGCGACCAGGAGCAGCAGCAGCGTAGTCCTGGTCAGCTCCATGTGACTCCTTCCCGCTGGCCAGCCCGAGCCGCAAGGGGCTTGCTCACGGACTTGGTGAGGGCTGGTCCCGCCTGCTGAAGGGCTCGGCTTCCCGGGCCATTGTGACCCCCGGACGGAGGCTGGCCCGTTGCCCTGTCCCTCAGAGTAGGCGCCTCTCAAATGCAGCAGCTGGCAGAGCTCGGAGTGGCGTGGCCCGTGCTGCTGCTGCCTGGGTCAGGGGCTGGTGCCTTTTAATCCGGGCACGTTACAGCCGAATGACAAAAATAGCCCAGACATTAGAGAGAAAAAAAAGTGGGAAAGACCATTTCAATAGGGGCATGGGAAAAAAAAACTCGACATTTTTCATTCTCAAATAGTGCATCCTCTCGGTGATGAAAGCACATCGCTCACCATGACAACGGGAGACAGGAGATGAAGGCGGAATGAACAGGGAGACTCCGGGAGAGAGTGAGAGTCTCAGTCAGACAGCACTGACTGGCACTGGGCTTGGCCCCACACTGACTGTGCCCTCCCAGTCTCCTGCTCGGCTCTAACACACCACTGCATGGTCAATGAGGGCGCACTCAGGTGCTGTCGCTTATTTGACTGTTTCAGGGCAACAACATTTCAGGATTCATCCACTCTCTCTCTCTCCCCCACAAAGCCCCCAGCCCACACCTCCCCCTCCCAATGGAGATGGGACTCTGCATGTGCCAAAGCCTACTTTGCAGCTTTTTAAAAACCACATTCAGTCGAATAAGTGACCCATCCTTGTTTGTAAATCAAAGCAGACAATGCGCGCAGCAGAAAATGCACCAGCGCTGAGGCCAGGCTCTTACCGCTCGCCTCTGACGAGGTAAGAGGAGAAATGGTGTCAGGAAGAGCAGCCAGTGGCAGATTTGTGTCCTGTGTGTGGGTGTGTGTGTTGTGAGGGCTTTAGGCTGAGGGTCGAGCCTCGGGCAGGGTCACAGAGCGGCAGAAGCAGCTCCCAAAGGCTAGAAGCATCGACGTGGCCCGCCTTCATTCGGAGGGAAGGTCACTGGGGTGAAGCCCGGAAACCTGGCTCTCTCGCCAGCCTCTGCTCACGTTTCCCCAGGCTCTTTGTTGATCGCTCTGCTTTCGGATCTCCAACACCCCACATTATTCCGTTGCTGTGGCCGATTGCTACAAAGTACCGAGCACATGGACAGCACGGAGTTGAGCAGTTCCCCCCAGTCTGAGGCAAACCTTCCCGTTGTGTGAATATTTGTCTCTGGGAAGGAATGTGAGGATAAGAGGGTCCAGAATTCTTCCAGGGATGAGAGGCTTCAGATAACGGAGTCGGTTGGACAGTGTCCCTTGGAGAGGTTTTGGTGAGAACAAGAGGGGTGTGTGTGTGTGTGTTCCCCTGGGACTGTGAGCAGGGACTGTGCAGACCGTATGCCTGTAATAACACTGGATTCGATCTCATGGGGTAATCAGCGCTGCACAGCGGGTGGTTGGCTGGATTTTAGCATTTACAATCCAGATGACAGGGAAGATTCGGGGATCTGAAACAAAACCAGAAGTTGCTGGAGAAGCTCGACAGCATCTGAGGAGGGAGAAACTGAGATAACTTTTCATCAGGGTCACTGGACTCGAAGCACTGTGGCATGGTGGCTCAGTGGGTTAGCACTCCTGCCTCAGGCACTGCCTGTGCGGAGTTGGCACATTGTGTATACGTGAGTTTCCTCCCACGATCCAACGAAATGCAGGTTCCATGGCGGTGGTGAAATTGTTCATAATGTCTAGGGATGTGTGGATTAGCCATGGGAAATGTAG
Organism: Chiloscyllium plagiosum; assembly: GCF_037043375.1. Classification (NCBI taxonomy): domain Eukaryota; kingdom Metazoa; phylum Chordata; class Chondrichthyes; order Orectolobiformes; family Hemiscylliidae; genus Chiloscyllium; species Chiloscyllium plagiosum. Next base: position 6,568,158 of record NW_028270170.1, read on the forward strand.
GGCAAAGGGTTTGGGTGAGATGCTCTTCGGAGGGTCGATCTGGACTCAATGGGCTGAATGGCCTGCCTCCACACTACAGGGATTCTATGATTTACTCTGTGTGAGTCTCCCTCTCTCTCCACAGATGCTGCCAGACCTGTTGAGTTTCTGATTTCTAACATCAACATTTTTTTGTTTTATTAAGATATGGGGATGTTACTTTAAACTTATTTGTTTTAAGTGAGATTGTTCAATTAATATCAAGGAAATGCATTTTCAAGCTATTGAAATTAAATTCAAAGGGAAGAATCTTTCTATTTGAATTTGGTCTCCCCTCACTGTGTAAACTTAGAATCCCATCTGAAAGCTTCTTAGTTCAGGGACACAGTTTCCGTATCATTTAATGGAAGCTCTGATAATTTTGGGTTGAGGAGAAGGGCGACTTGAGAATTCAAGAAGCTAAAAGCTGTTGTTTATACCTTTTCCTGATTATATAGTGTGCAGCCAATTGAAAAGGTGGGATTTTCCTGATGATGTGTTTTGACATATTTAAGGCGTTAAAGAAAAATTACAAGATTTCAAAAGCAATTGAAGGCAAAGTCTGGATTTTTAGACAAAAGAATCCTTGTCCTCTGTAAGGTAACTGATGCAATCTCTGGATTGTCATATTTGTATATATTTGTGAAACATGGTATGATCATAAGTCAGCTTTATGTTTGTTTTCATATCACCACCGTTTGACAATTCCCCTTTCGAAGTAAGCCAGTTAATTTTGGGTATGTTGCTATGATGGTTATAGCACTGAACTAGTCATCCACAAACCCTAGACTAATAATCTAGCAAGAAGCAGAACCTTACCACTTTATGTGGGGGAAATCAAATCAATGAATTAAATAAATCAGGAATTAAAACGAAACAAAATCAGTAACAGTGACCATGAAGCTGGAAGATTATGATTAAAGAGAAAAGCTCCACCTTTTTCACTACTTGCTCTTATGGAAGGAAATGGACCATCTTTACTCAGTCCAGAATTCCCAGCTGATAGAATTACTGGATCAGTCAGATCCCTGAGTGAATACTGGCTTGATAGATCATATTTTTTTAATCTATTGTGTTTAACATGGTGGCTAGGCCCTGAAACATAGTCACATGAAACTGCAGAGTTTTTTCAACCAAAGAACAAAGTTTATCACACAAAGATGAAAACAAACAAAAAGCTATTTGGATATACAACACAGTTAGAAAGATCTTAAAACACACAGCAAAACAAAATTTTCAACATATGCCCCAATAATATCACTTTACAGAGATACAGATCCAGGGATATCACACTGCTTTATCAAATCTTTAAATTCAACCTCATTCTCAATTTGGAGATGCCGGTGTTGGACTGGGGTGTACAAAGTTAAAAATCACACAACACCAGGTTATAGTCCAACAGGTTTAATTGGAAGCACTAGCTTTCGGAGTGACGCTCCTTCCTCAGGTGGTGAAGGAGTGGCACTCTGAAAGCCAGTGTTTCCAATTAAACCTGTTGGACTATAACCTGGTGTTGTGTGATCTTTAACCTCATTCTCCACAGTTTTGGTCCAGTGAAGTGTAATTACTTCTTACATAAGAACTCATGAAACAGAGTTTACTTTTTCTCAACGTTTAATAACCTGGAGATTTCTAAACAAACACTGTTGGTCTGAAACCTGCACAAACTAAATACTTTCACTGTGGTAACTTCTGCCTTGATTGACCTGAAAAAAAATCTTTCTAGGACAGGAACTAAACCTATTTCTCACCCTAGTCAGGTTTCCTCTGAACTAACCTAAAAATATTCAATCTCTAGCTTTTCTAAATGAAAATTAATACTTGATTATTTTGAAAAGAAACAAACTAATAGCTTTCATGTATTACGCTTCCTGTCACAAACACCACAGTATAATCACCTTACTCCATTAACACTCCAGGTTTTGAAGTTATCTGTTCTCTCTGGCACAAACTAGATTAGGTCAATGCTCTGGAAGAACTGTCTAGTTTGAGTTTTTTTTTGTTAAACTAATGCCCATATGCCACTATCCTGACAACTAAACACTAAAAATTATATCTATATATACAAATTACTCACCTTTAATCAGATCTTACCCCAAAAAAGAACAAAACTTTGTCTTTAGATACTTTCATTTCCAATCAAAAGGTTCTTTTTAACATTATTTCTGTGTTACATTAATAGCAATACTGTATTGATATTTAACTTGGAGTCATAGAGATATATAGCACAGAAACAGACCTTCGGTTCAAATCATCCATGCAGACTAGATATCCTAATCTAATCTAATCCAATTTGCCAGTGCTTGGCCCATATCCTTCTAAACCCTTCCTATTCATATACTCATCCAGATGCCTTTTAAAAGTTGTAATTGTACCAACCTCCACCACTTCCTCTGGCAGCTCATTCCATACACATACCACCCTCTGTGTGAAAAAGTTGCCCCTTAGGTCCCTTTTAAATTTTTCCCCTCTCACCCGAAACCTATGCCCTCTAGTTCTGGACTCCCCTACACCAGGGAAAATACCTTGTCTATTTACTCTATCCATGCCCCTCTTGATTTTATAAACCTCTATAATGGTCACCCCTCAGCCTTCGACGTGCCAAGGAAAATAGACTCAGCCAATTCAGCCTCTCCCAATTGTTCAAACCCTCTAACCCTGGCAAGATCCTTGTAAATCTCTTCTGAATCCTTTGAAGTGTCACAACATCCTTCTGATGGGAAGGAGACGAGAATTGCCTGCAATATTCCAAAAATGGCCTAACCAATGTCCTGTACAGCTGCAACATGACCTCCCAACTCCTACACTCAATGCTCTGACCAATAAAGGAAAGCATACCAAATGCCTTCTTCACTATCCTATCTACCTGTGACTCCACTTTCAAGGAGCTATGAACCTGCACTCCAAGGTCTCTTTGTTCAGCAACACAGCCCAGGACCTTACCATTAAATGTATAAGTCCTGCTCTGATTTGTCTTTCCAAAATGCAGCACCTCACACTTATCTAAATTAAACTCCATCTGCCACTTCTCAGCCCATTGGCCCATCTGATCAAGATCCCATTGTGCTCTGAGGTAACCTTCTTTGCTGTTCACTACAACTCCAATTTCGGTGTCATCTGCAAACTTACTAACTAAACCTTCTATGTTCACACCCAAGTCATTTAAGTAAATGATGAAAAGCAGTGGACCCAACACCAATCGTTGTGGCACACCATTACCTCAGGCCTTCAGTCTGAAAAGCAACCCTCCACCATCATCCTTTGTCTTCTACCTTCAAGCCAGTTCTGTGTCCAAATGGCTAGTTGTCTCTGTATTTCATGAGATCTAACCTTGCTAACCAGTCTCCCATGGGGAACTTTGAAGAATGCCTCACTGAAATCCATATAGATCATGTCCACCACTCTGCCCTCATCAATCTTCTTTGTTACTTCTTCAAAAAACTCTCAAGTTCGTGAGAGATGATTTCCCATGCACAAAGCCACGCTGACTATCCCTAATCAGTTTTAGCCTTTCCAAAAGCATGTAAATCCTATCCCTCAGGATTCCCTCCAACAAATGGCCCATCACTGATGACAGGCTCACCAGTCTATAATTCCCTGGCTTTTCCTTGCCACCTTTCTTAAATAGTGGCACCACGTTAGCCAACGTCCAGTCTTCTGGTACCTCACCTGTGATTATCGATGATACAAATATCTCAGCAAGGGGCCCAGCAATCACTTCCCTAGCTTCCTACAGAGTTCTAGGATACACCTGATCATGTCCTGGGAATTTACCCACTTTTTTGCGTTTTGAGACATCCAGCACCTCCTCCTCTGTAATATGGACATTTTTCAAGATGTCGCCATCTATTTCCCCACATTACCTTCCATGTCTTTCTCCACAGTAAACACTAATACAAAATACTCGTTTAGTATCTTCCCCATCTCTTGTAGTTCCACATGTAGGCTGCCTTGATGATCTTTGAGAGGTGGTATTCTCTCCTTAGTTACTCTTTTATCCTTAATATATTTATAAAATCACTTTGGATTCTCCTTAACCTTTTTTACATATAATGCATTTTAATGACTTTGCTGTTTAATCACTGGAAAATTACTGGTGCATCTTTTATTCCAAATGGCATGATTTCACATCAATATAGTTCATCTAATGTTACAAAATCTGATATTTCTCTGGCTTTATCAGCAATTGTAATTTACAAATATTATTTTACCATTTCATAAATGATAACAAAAATTGGACAGTATAGATGCAAAAAAAGGGGCATAGGTGTACTTGTCAATAAATCACTGCAGGCTAACGTGTAGGTGCAGCAAGCTATGAGGAAGGCTAATGGAATGTTAGCCTTTATTGGAAGAGAATTTGTGTACAGGAGTAGTAAGTCTAGCTTCAGTTGTATAAGAACTTGGTTAGGCCACATCTGGAGTACTGTGTGAGATTTTTTTTATCTCAGAATGATATTCTTGCCATAGAGTGAGTGCAATGTAAGTTCATCAGTCCTGTTCCCAGATGGAGGGGCTGTCCTTTCAAGAGACATTGTGCTAAAATTATTCTCTAGAGTTTTGAAGAAAGAGGGGTGATCTCACTGAAACCTTCAAAATACTCAAAGGGAAAAACAGGGTAGATGCAGGTAAGATTTTTCCCCAGCTCGGTCCAAACCTGGAGGAACAATTTAAAATTAAGGGGGATTCCACTTAGGTCCTAGATGAGGAGATGTTATTTTACTCTATTACAGAGGGCTGAGGCGGCTCAGTCTTTGAAAATGTTTAAGGTAGAGGTTGATAGATTTCTAGTTGCCAGTGGCATGCATAGTTATGGGGATGGGGGTGAGTAAAAAGCATTGAAGTGTTCGATTAATCACGATTGTATTGAATGTTGGGCAGGCTCAATGGGCTGAATGGTCTATCCTGTTTCTATGTGCCTCAGTACATTTTGGTGATGACATGTGCATGTTCAGTTTTTAAAATGCGATATTCCAATCTTGAAATTGGTAATGAGTCTGCTTTTGTTCTTGTGGTGACTTTGTGATAATCAATATAGAATCTTTGCAACCCATCCAGTTTCAGCAGCATCATAATGGGTGAGTTACATCCATTATGACTCTGTTCAATAATGTCATTGTCCATCATGAACTTAATCTGTTCCCTCACTTGAGGTAATTTCTTTGGATTGAGTCTGTAAGGATTTTGTTTTATAGGTAACATATCACCACACCAACATAATGAACAACCAAAGATATTTTTCCTGGTTTATTCTCACAAATTGGTTTATGAGTCTGTAATAGACTTTGTAAGTCAGTTTTATTGTTTTCTGGAAGATATATTATCATGCTATTTAATATCTTAAGCCTCTCCACTTTGTCCAATCTGATTGCTGGAGGATCCCCTTTTGAATTTTCATTTCCTGATTCTCTGATTGCTTGATTTTAAAAATTCAATCCTTATTTCTTTCACTAATATAAGTATACTTCTTTCCTGACTATCCTTGCTGCATTAGATCTTTTTAATGTAGCAACATGGTGCATTTGCTAATTTTCCCGATTGTTAAGAGCACTTTCAATTTCTTGTTGATTTGAAAAGGTCAGTGAACCTTATTTTGAATGATTTCTAGAAACAGGATAACAACATGAACAAGTTATCCCCAACACAATAACTTTGAAGTCTGGCCTTCTTATCTGATCTAGCTTTTGTTCCTTATTGAGCACTCTTTAATTTTTTTTTGGTATAATCACATGCTTTGGTTAATTTTGGAAATTAAAAACGTTTCTGGAAGCATCGAGCTTAATTTTTGCCAAAGTTAGTCAAATGTAAATTTCTATGAAGTTCATGGAGGGCTACCGTCTGTGAGCTTTTGTGGTTTATCTCCGGCAATCCTCTGCTGCTCAGTTCACCAAGCATCTATGCTGCTACTCTTCTGCTATCATGCATTCACAAGCGATGGAGGTACTTACTACTATAAGGACCTCCCAGAATTTCCACCATCAATGTCATAGTTAAAGTCTGACTGTGCACCAGGTCAATCAGTACCAGCAACAAACAGTCCATCACAGTGTACGTTGTAGGAGGGAAATAAAAAAGAACAACTTCTGAGGACTTGTAGGTGGCATGGTTAACATTTCATAGAAGCTCATATTTATAAATGCATTGCTATTTTTCATCATTACCTGTCCAACTGTCATTGTAACTGCAAGATTACAACATTTAAGCAAAATAGGCTCTCATCCTTCGCAACATAGTATGTTGCTACCATGTCTGATGGCATGGTTCTCTTTCTCTAACACCCAGCATAGCATAACATCCTGTCATTGTTCAGTGTGAGAGCATCCCATGATAGAACACCTTCAAGCTGTTGAAAATGTTAACTTCTCTTCATAGAATGACAGAATCCGTGGAAGCAGGCCATTTGTCCTATCAAATCCACACTGACCGTCTAAACAGCATCCCATCCAGACACAACTCCTGAGCCTATCCCTGTAACCGTGCATTTCCCATGGCTAATCCACCCAGCCTGCACCTCCCTGGACACTATGGGAAGATTTAGCATGGCCAATCCACCCTAACTTGCATATCTTTGGACTGTAGGAGGAAACCGGAGCACGTAGAGGAAACCCACACAGATGCAGTGAGAATGTGAGACAGTTGCTAGAGGCTGGAATTGAATCCAGGTCCCTGGTGCTATGAGGCAGCAGTGCTAACCACTGAGTCACTGTGCTGCCCCTTCTATTGAACAACAGGAAAAGTGAACAAAGACAAACAAAAAACAATTACATTTGTTTCTGCGAACAAACAAGGACTGCTGGCTGATAGAACAGCAGCAAATTTACAGTCAATGAATAGTTACCACTGAAATCAGCTTCATTGGAATCAGGTGTCAATTATGTCCTATATCTGATCACTAGACTGTAGTGGTTCCAGTTTAAGATTGCTTATTTCCAATTCTCTTTTCCTTTTCTTCACATTCTTTTCTGTGGCTCTATTCCTCTATTTTTTTCATTTTTTCTCTTTCCCTTTCTTTTCTCTAACTGCCTTTTTAATTGGACTTAACCAATTCTTAAGCTTCTTTCCTATGAACTGTGTAGTCTTCTTAAATGCATTTGCACAAAACTGAGAGCTTAGACTTTCTTAGCTTCAAGCTCCATATTTACAAGCAAATGCTTTTGGTCTTGAATCTGTACGAATTAAGCTTTTCTACTGAGGTAACTAATTCTCTTAACTGCCCTGAAAAACTCCCTTCTAGGAGAGAAACTATATTTGCTTCTGACCCCAGTTGTCTCCTCCAAACCGTTCTAAAACCGCTGACCCAGTTTTCTCAAGCAAAATGTTCACAACAGTAAATAATAACTATTTGCCGCTATTTTGATATCCAAATTCAAAAGATTATGTTAATACATACATAATTAACACATTGTTCATCACAGGGGTTGGCTTCTGACTGCCTTCTGAAATGACCCCACAGGCTATTCAGCTCTGTATTCACCACCACCTTTGCAAGAACAATGAGGGATAGGCAATAAATGCTGGTCTTTCCAGCAACAGCGATACATTAATTCATAGAGGGAGTCAAGACTAAATATTCTTCAAGTTAAACAAAGTTTGAGCCTGAGGTTAATTGGAGCCAGGACTTCCAGCATAATGCAGATCTGCTTTAAAGTCTTCTGGACATTCTGTATTTATTTTTGATAATAATCTCTTGTGTAGAAGCTCATTGAATTTTTTTCTGCAAATCCATATTAATAGCATCATTGACACTCCCTTATCGGCCTTTTAAATTACCTTGTCAAAAGATTCAATTAACTTAGATGTGATCTAACATTAACAGCAGCTTGTTGTGTACCTCTGATCAGTTCATATTTGTTCATGTGCTCATTCAATCCAAACATAATGATAGATGATTCTCATTTCTTCTTGACTCAGTTAATATAGGCTCGTGGTTACATAGTCTTATGATCTCATCCTTCTTTAGTAATGCACTGATTTACAAACTAAGGGTATAATTCCTATTAAAAGGGCTTTGAAAGATTTCAAGATGTCTTTTGGTGTGCCATTATAACTTTTCATCACTCCACTATAGCTGTGAACTCTCAACTGTGCTACAAAGGATTAATTTGGGAATTCTGTAGTCAGCCATGTAAATAATAGATTCAGACCAATGCAAGTGAACCTTTCTGTCCAAGGTCACAATTCCACTTATATATTGGAACTCAAGGCTATCAGTGTTGGACTACCCTGTTTTGCTCTTTCGTTGGCTGTTTTAACTGAGGGAAGAATGGCAGCTAGGATACTTAGAGTGCCTTGGGATAGGGTGATGTCCATTAGAATCACCAGCACACATATTTCATCTGAAGGATTGCACTTCTGACAATGTAACACTTCCTCAATACAGTGATGAAATGTCAGCCTAGATTATGAGCTTAATTTCCTGGAGTGGCGTTTGAACCAGAAGTCCTATGACTCAGAGGCACAAGTGCTGCTAACTGAACAGAGCTGACAAGCCTCAAGGAAGCATTAGGAGAAACACAGCAATGCAAAAGAAAAAATGTGAACATTATCTGGGAGCGCTGGAATAGTATTTGCATACATTTTCACGTCTTTGTGACACCCAACAATTGTACTTGTCTACTCGGCAAACACAGAAAATCTCACAGGAAATGCAGTATCAAGGTGAAGATTTGGATTGTGTTTCTTTTTTTAACACCTTAGGCAGTTGAGTGAGGAAATCTGCCAGGATTGTAGGCTCTGAGACTCTTGTTAGTGACTGAAGAGAATACATTCTAAATGATGTAATGAATCCATTCTTTTTTACCAGACTTGTGAAATTTACTGTAAAATAATTTTGACAAAAATGAAACATCTTTGTTTATGCAAGCTTAACTTATTGCTGATCTCAGCACATACAAGACTAAGATTAACTATTTTGACAAATTGTAGAACACATTTATGTCCAAATCTTAGTTTCTATGGTTTTGTTCTTAAGTTTTTGACACCATCTGCTCAGGATCTGCACAGTTTGGGAGAACAATTTCATTCAACATAGTCAGTTTAACATTTCAACCACATACAATATCAAGAACTTGCACTTACGTAGACTTTAAGAGAGTGGTGGTTGTGTGCATGACACACATTCCATTGTTCTAGATATTGGAGCTCAGCACCAAAGGCAAGGTGACAGGGGAATGAGGGTTCATGACTTCACTGTTATGCTCTTTTCGCAAAAGGGCGGTGCCAATGGGGAAGAACCACCAAATGACTCTTCCCATGATACTCTGGAGATAGCTGGACCTTCCACTTCCACTCTGCCTACCACCTTTAGGCCTGTTGGAGATCAAGCCCAGGAGTGTGCCCCCTGCCTGTAGGCAGGACACTCTCAGTGTGTCTGGGTCCCCCCAGACACAAACACCGCCAGCTGTGGAACCCAGGACTGCACTGGGAACTAGTAGAAGGCATTGAAAGGAGACTTCCTGAGGCCGCTGAGGTGTCATGGTGACACATCAATGGCAATTCACTTTCATGTTTGTAAAACTCTGTTCATCTTTCTCCATCAGCTATGTGAGTGAAGGTCTGTCTATCTGCAACAGCAACATTGATGGTACAGGGCTCAGCCACACCTTAATGCCACATGGTGTTCGATGGGCCACAGAGTGAAGACAGCAGCTCCTGCACCATGTTCACACTCTGAGTAAATGGCAGATGCTGGTTACTTTGACAACTTGAGTCAATCTGCCTAAAGCACTACTATTTAGACAAGCAGGAGCTTGGAAGAACACAGCAAGCCCGGCAGCATCAGGAGGTGGAGAAGTCGATGTTTCAGGTATAACCCTTCTTAAGCATTCCTATAGCAGCACAGTCATTAGTGGAATCGATTCATAATGGCACAAGATATAGTCACAGCTGGCTAATGCTAAGGTTCACATGCTGTGTGTTGGTCTTGGTGAGTTTCTCCTGTACTATATGGGTGGACAGCCCTTGCTATTTACAGCACGATGAAGGAAACACCAGTCACTCCTCCAGCAATGAGTCTCAAGCTCAGCCTTTTGTTGAACCCTCAAATATAAATATTTCCTTATCAGTAACTCTCACTGTCGACTCCTTCAACTTGGAAGTTCCACAAGTCCTCATCCAACCATCTATTGGGATCTTCATCATCCACTTTACGTCCCTGAGTCCCAGGCATATTAAGTAAATACAGCAGTGCACCTTCCCCTCTAGCTGCTGCTGCCTGTGGATGGTTGCTCCTCCCTTATTACTCCATTCCCTTCCATGCTCTATCATCTCTCCAATACAGAGTTGCTATCTTAATTATTGCAATTCCCTCTGCATCCCTGCATTCCAATCCCCACATTAATAAAACTGCATCCAGCTACCACTCATAAATACACCAAAGAATGCCTTGCAATTGAAAAGAAACTTACAATATTTCCATTTGGACTAATTATGGAAGATGCTATAGTGGTTATTATTTTTATTGGAGCTCCTGTGGAATTTCCTAATTGCACCCAAACTGGCAACATTCCCCATTGTTCATTTCTCATTGCCTCGGTAATGTTGACTTAGTTCCATTCAGCATGTTGACTGGGTGACTATTCAATGTGTGAGAGCTGAGTGAATGGAGAGACAGTGCAGCCATTATAGCTGCATTCAGCCTGAAGCCTGTCAATGACCAACAGATGAATCAGGTTAACGTTAAAATCAGGAACCATCAACAACATTTTCCTTCTTCACTGATCTGTGTTCAGTTCAGCATGGGGTTAAGACGACTTCACCCTAGAATCAAAGCCAGCTGCACTGAATGAACTATGAGGAAGAAGTTTTCCATCTCTAAAATATCACCATCCCTTGCTGGCCTCAGTGTATTTACTGCTGAAAACCCCATTCACAGAAATACTGAGTTATTATGGTGCAGAAGGATGCAATTCAGCCCAATATTATTGCACTGGCTTGTTAAATGATCATCACAACCTCATGCCAATCTTCAGCTTCTTCCTCCATGCCTTTGCACATTGTTCCTTTCCAAATAATCATCCAATGTCCTCTTGAATTCTACAATTGAACCTGCTTCCACCACATTCCCAAGCAGTGCATTCAATTCCATACAGTATGGAAACAGGCCCTTCAGCCCAACAAGTCCACACTGACTCTCCAAAGAATAACCCACCCAGACCCATTCCCCTACCCTATATTTACCCCTGACCAATGTACCTATCACTATGGGCAGTTTAACATGACCTATTCACCTGGCCTGCACATCTTTGGATTGTGGGAGGAAACCAGAGCATACCCACGCAGACACGGGGAGAATGTGCAAACTCCATACAGTCGCCCAAAGGGGGAATCGAACTTGGGTCCCTGGCATTGTGAAGCATTAGTGCTAACCACTGAGCCACTGTGCCACCTCATTTGGTGAGTGCCGACTTTTGGTGAGTGAAAGTGTTTTTTCCCACTTCACTCTCGTTTGTTTTGCAGATCACTTGAAATCTGCATCTTCATGTTCTTGTTCCTTTTATAATTGGAACAGTCTGTCTCATCTGTCTGTCTAGTCCTCTCATGATTTTCTTTGGATCTCCTCTTTGCCTTCTTCTCTTCAAGGAGAACAGTCCTAACTTCTTCAATCTAGGCAAATAACTGAAGTTTCTCTTCATTGGAACCATACTTGTGGACTGCTTTTGCAATCGCTCTTTTATATTCACATCCTTCCTATAATGTAGTGCCTAGAACTGTACACAATACTCCAGTTGAGGTCCAATGAGTGCCTTGTACAAGTTCAATGTCACCTCATTCTGAAGAATAATCACTGGACTCGAAAGGTTAACTCTACTTTCTCTTCACAGATGCTGCCAGACCTACTGGGTTTGTCCAGTAATTTCTGATTTTGTTGCAGCATCACTCCCTCCTTTTGTCTATGTCCCATTAATAAAGTATGCTTTATTTACTGGTCTCTTTACTGTCCTAACATTTTCAACCACCTGTGCACATATGCATCCAGATGTCTCTGCTTCTGCACCCCCCCCCCCCCCTTAGAATTGTACCCCCTATTTTGTATTGTTTTTCAATGTTATCATGGAGTCATGGAGTCATGGTAACAGATCCTTCAATCCAACCAATCTATGACGACCATAATCCTAATCAAAACTAGTCCCACCTGCTTGCTTCTTCCTATTAAGGTCATCACCTCACACTTCTCTGCATCAGAACTTTATCTGCCAACTCTACCACCTTGTATCTACCCTTCAGTATCCATTCATACCTTTGTTATTCCTACAAACTCCTGGCTGATCTTATATCTTGCAGCCACAATAAACATGACCTCATCCAAAACTCTGCTGCTACTGTTTATGTTCTAATGTCCTTATATCATGACTTGCAAACATCAATCCTGTGACCTATTTTGGCTTTTGGTCCAGTAATTTTAAATTCTCATCCCTGTTTTTAAATTCTTCCATGGTCTTGTTCCTTCCTGAACTCCCTGTAACCTTCACTCACTTCACCAGTCTCTGCAGTCTCTGCTTCTTCGATCCTAATCTTTTGCACATCTCAATTTTAATTTTTCCACCATTAGTTACTGTGGATTCAGCTGATGACATCCTAATCTCTGTAATCTTCTCACAATCTCTCTACTTCTTTAAAATCTAACACTTACAAATACAGAGGAACCTCGATTATCTGAATTTGGATTATCTGGCAAGATTGCAAGGTCCCGATATTTGGTTAATTTGTGTTATCCAGATTTGATTAACCAAACAAAATACTCCCCACCCGTGTCATTCAGATAATCAAGGCTGTACTGGTCACATGCTTCCTGCATGACATGGAATCAGATTGAATACTGTATTCTGTGAAGAGCCAAGGTTGGCAATGCTAAAGGTGTTGCAAAATTGCAGTTCTGTATAAACTTCGAGACAATGAATGTTTTTCTCCAAATTAATTGGAAGGGAAAGAATCCATTTTTAAAAGAAGTTGCATTTTAAAAGAAGGGCAGCATGGTGGCTCAGTGGTTAGCACGGATGCCTCATAGCGCCAGGGTCCCAGGTTCAATTCCAGCCTCGGGCGACTGTCTGTGTGGAGTTTGCACGTCCTCCCATGTCTGCGTGGGTTTCCTCCTGCAGTCCAAAGATGTGCGAGTCAGGTGAATTGGCCATATTAAATTGCCCATAGTGTTAGGTGCATTAGTCAGAGGGAAATGGGTCTGGGTGGGTTACTCTTCGGAGGGTTGGTGTAGACTGATTGGGCCGAAGGGCCTGTTTCCACACTGTATGGAATCTAATCTTTTCACATTTTGTTAAGTGTAGATTGATCTTTGGTGAGTTGCATTTCCAGTTTGTGCCAGCAGAGGTGCCATAGAGGTACCATTTCCAGTGTGAGAAAGAGCTGGGATATATTGTACTGCACAAACTGCTTAACGTTTTCGAGGTGTGATCTGGTTAGTTAGTTAGCATTTGATGATTTTGAAAACAAACTCTACTATCCAAACTTAGTGAGTGTTGAATACCTCTGTTTAATTAGATGACTGAATGCTTCATTTTATTATTTTCTAGTTTTGTTCTGAGAAACAGCTAACAAATAAAATTATGTGTATTTCATAGCTCTCAGAGCCAATATTGCAAATTGAGTCAGGCAAAGAGGTAATTTTGAGAGCAATGAGCAGGAAATCATTAACAGTAATGCCTCAGATTTGTGATTTGGCATCAGGTGATGTTTCTGACAAAATTGCCTCCAAGTTTTCTCATTGCATTCTGAGCTGTTGTGCTTTATTTCTAACACTCCTAGGAGCCTGTTGGGACTCGTGGGATGGGAAATTTTGGAAACATAAAAAAGACTAGAATGAAACAATCTAGAAAAAATACATACAACACAGGTACCAAAAATTTTAAAACAATGTACGTTTTGCAACAGAATTTCTTTTAAACACTGTAAGTGAAGTTTTAGGTTGGTTTCCATTCTAAGTCACTTGTTAACTGCAAATAGGCACCTCTGAATAGTCTAGAAGACAGAATGGTCCGGGAGTGTTTGATGGGACACGGTTGAAGGATCTTTCAGTTTAAACGAGTACAGGAAGCTTTACTCTGTACCTAACCCCCACTGTACCTGTCCTGGGAGTAACTGATGGGGATAGTGTCGAGAGTGCTTTACTTTTCATTTACGTTTAGGTTATTAAACTAGAGGGCAGTATGGATATGGAGTGTGGTTTAGGTTGCCATAGAGTCATAGAGCTGTACAGCATGGAAACAGGCGCTTGAGTCCAACCCGTCCATGCTGACCAGATATCCTGAGTTAATCTAATCTCATTTGCCAACATTTGGCTTATATCACCAAGACCCTTCCTATTCATATACCCATCCAGATGCCTTTTGAATTTTGTAATTGTACCAGACTCCACCACTTCCTGTGGCAGCTTATTCCATACACACACCACCTTCTGTGTGAAAAAGTTACCCTTTTGTCCCTTTAAAATCTTTCCTCTCTCATCTTAAACCTATGCCCTCTAGTTTTGGACTCCTCCCACCCTGGGAAAAAGACATTGGCTATTTACACTATCCATACCCCTCATAATTTTGTAAACCTCTATAAGGTCACCCCTCAGCCTCCGATGTCCCAGGGAAAACAGCCCCAGCCTATTCAACCTCTCCCTATAGCTCAAATCCTCCAACCCTGACAACATCCTTGTAAATCCTTTCTGCACCCTTTCAAGTTTCACAACATCCTTCAGATAGGAGGGAGACCACAATTGAATGCAGTATTTCAAAAGTGGCCTAACCAATGTCCTGTACAGCTGCAACATGACTCCCAACTCCTGTACTCAATGCTTTGACCAATAAAGGAAAGCATATCAAAATACCTTCTTCACTATCCTATCTACCTGCGACTCCATTTTCAAGGAGCTATGAACCTGCACTCCAAGGTCTCTTTGTTTAGCAACATTCCCCAGGATCTAATTATTAGGTTTGCCTGATTTGCCTTTCCAAAATGCAGCACCTCACATTTATCTGAATTAAACTCCATCTGCCATTCCTAGGCCCATCAACCCATCTGATCAGAATCCTGTTGTAATCTGAGATAACCTTCTTCATATCCACTACACCACCAATTTTGGTGTCACCTGCAAACCTACTAACCGTATCTCCTATGTTCACATACAAATCATTTACATAAATGATGAAAAGCAGTGGACCCAGCACCGATTCTTGTGGCAGACCGCAGGTCACAGGCCTCCAGTCTGAAAAGCAACCCTCCACCACCACCCTCTGTCTACTACCTTTGAGCCAGCTTTGTATCCAAATAGCTAGTTCTCCCTGTATTCCAAATGAGCTAATCTTGCTAACCAGTCTCCCATAAGGAACTTTGTCAAATGCCTTACTGAAGTCCATATGTACAATGTCCACTACTCTGCCCTCATCAACCCTATTTGTTACTTCTTCAAAACACTCAATTAAGTTAGTGAGACACAATTTCCCACACACTTAATCAGTCCTTGCCTATCCTGCTTATGTTCCTGGATTTTCATTCTTTGACCCCTGCCTCCAAATGCTCCTCTTGGTAAAAGAGCCCTAAACGCCAATATTTCTGCAGTAAATAAGTTAAAATGTTTGAAGCAATTGACAATAAGTAATAAGTTTTTAAAGACTTTAAGGGTTTTCTCTTGAGTGTTGCTCACAGCAATTGTCTTCGTTAATTGTCAATCTCTGGACCCTGAATGTGAGCAAACAATGGTCAGGCAGCCGCAATAGCACAGTTGACATCTTAAGGAAGTGATGGAGTGAGCTGCAAACTCCCCTCAGGAATTATAACTGACATTTGCTGCAAATTTACTTTTTCAAGCTGAACTACAGATCTCAATTGGTTATTTACTCCATTTGCATTATTTTCAAGTGTGTCAGTAAAATGTTTTCAAAAGTTATTGTAACATTTATCAAAACAAAATTACTAAACATAGAAATACCCAACAGAAAACTTTACAGTCTATAACAAAAATGACATATTTATATAGCACCTTTGAAATGGGAAGATGTCCCAAGGTGCTTCAAATTAATAGCAAGAAATCAAGGAATGATTCTAAAGTAAAATGGGTTAAATTATGAAGATAGGTTGCATAGATTACAATTGTATTCCCTTGAGTATTGAGGATTAAGCAGTGGGTTTTGGGTGCATTTAAGCTAATTGAATGAGTGGTTATGATAGAGTAATGAGGTCTTGAGACATAGTACTTTCCATCCCTGCCCCCAGAGCCAGAGGTTGCAAGTTCAAGTCCCCCTTCAGGACTTGATGGCAAGGATGTAGCCAATCGGGTTAATAATCAAACTGTGTATCTTTTCAATCAGTGCCAATAGCAGTTCCTGATCAGCCAAGTGGATGGGAAGGAAATTGGTGCTTTGCCATTGCTGTTCATAGCCCAGGCTGCGGCAGCACGTAAAGATGGATGTTTTGAGCAGTGTCGGGGAAAGCTGTTGGTTGGATGATTGATGTGGATCAGATTGGTGGTAACAGCATGACGTTCAATCCCTGTCCTAGTTGGGGCACACCCAGGACCTGCCTCCTTCCCCGTGGCAGGACAGTGGATTGGATTTACTGAACAAGGAAAGTCTTGGAGGTAACAGAGGCTGGTTCATGTGTAGAATGAGCTGCTGGAGGAAGTGGTAGATGCTGGTAAAGTTACAACATTTAAAAGACGCGAATAAGAAATGCAGGAAGGTGGGATTAGTTTACTTTGGGAAACTTGGTCAGCGTGGACACGTTGGACTGAAGGGTCTGTTTCCATGCTGTATGGCTCTATGACTGTATAAACTTTCAAACTTCCCTTTAGTGGGGAGCAGGGAACAAAAGGGTGTGTGGGCACAGGATGGTTTCAAGAAGCATATATTTTAAATAATTCATTCACAGGATGTGGGTGTCACTTGTAATGTTAATGTTTATTGCCCATCCCTCATTGTTCAGAGGGCAGTTAAAAGTCAACCACATTGCTGTATATGTAGAATTGCATGTTGGCCAGACCAGGTAAGGCTGGCAGATTTCCTTCCCTGAAGGACATTAAAGATCCAGATGGATCAATTGTCTCAATTAGACCAGTTTTTAATTCCAGGCATTATTGAGTCGAGATTTCACCATCTGCCGTCACCATCAAACCCATGTTCTACAGAATATTGACCTGGGGCTCTGGATTATTAGTCCAGTGACATAACTACTAAACCATCACCTTCCCTGAACCTCCTCAAATCTGGAACTCTTCCCTCCCCAAAAAACAATGGAGGCTGAGGGTTAATTTAACATTTCAAACCTGAAATGGATAGAATGTTAAGAGGCAAGGGAATTAATGATTTGGGAATAAAAACAATGAATTGAAGATGTGGGAAATCTGAAATAAAAGGAGAAAGTACTTGGGAAGCTTGATGTCTGGCAGCATCGTTGGTGAATTAACGTTTTGGATCCAGTGATCCTTTTAAACTCAAAACATTAACTCCATTTCTCTCTCTCCAGTCCCTAGAAGACTTGTTGAGTTTCTCCAGCTCTTTCCGCTTTTGGTAAAGGCTTTGAAACCAAGGTTGGTAAGTACAGGCAAATTGCAGATCAACCATAATGTAATTTAATGGCTGAATAGGCACAGGGTGGGGCTGGCCTGAATAGGCTAATCCTCTGCTTAAATTAAAATAAAACAAAGAACTCCAGAGGCTGGAAATCTGAAATACAAAGAGAATTTGCTGGAGAACCTCAGCAGATCTGGCAGCATCTGTGGAGAGAAAACAGCGTTAATGTTTCAGGTCCAGTGATATTTCTTCAGAAGGTCCTGCTTTCTCTTCACAGATGCCTCATCCTAAGTTGCTACTTTTAGATACTGAAAATAAATATAGTCCTCAGATCAATTTGAAAGATCAAAGAGTGTTACAGAGCACAACAAGCATAAGAAAACGTTGAGGAAACTAAAATGTAACGGAATGAAAGTCAAAGAAGAAAGTTTTTACAGAAAGTGAGACAGAATACAGTGCCTTCAACCAGTAAATGGTTATTGTTTGTGTTAGGAAGAAGCTGACCAAGCAATTGGCTCTTTGCTAAAGTTAGAAATGGAATCAGTCTCTTGAGGGAAGCTCAGGCAAGTGAAAAGCTCTGTCACACTGAAGTACTGAATGGTGCAGAGTCAGCAGTGAGATTAAGGTGCTGCTGTCAAACCAGTCCCCAGTGCATTCAGGCAACTCTGCAACAAGCAGTGTATTTTAGCAGCATTTTATGGTACAGATTGGGACGCAGGATACTGAAATCTGAACCAGAGTGAAATATATTTAGAACAGACATCAGGGATAAATGCTATAAACTCAAAGGTTGATAAATATTTGCAAAAATATCAGACAGGATGGTAGAAAAAAATTTATGCCTACTTAAACATTGTTTAGAACTCCAAGATTTCCATAGCACTTTATAACCAACGAAATACTTTTTGACACATGCCATGTGGAAATGACAGCAGTTAATTTGAACACTACAAGTTCCTAAAAACAATAAATGATAATAGACAGTCACGGCAGAACCTTATAGGGTCCGATCTACATGGGGTATGGCGAGATTTGTGGGAGAATCAGACAAAAACACCAGCGAGGCCCAATAGACAATAGGAACACCTCGCTCCATCTTTTATGCTTTCCACAAGCAGCATGCTTCTCAATAGACAGCCATGAGCAGCCAATTAAAGAGGATTTTTGTTTGTTAAACATCTTGCTAACAGCCCAATTCACCTCATTAATATGCAGCTTCCTGTCTCACCAAAATTGCCAATCAAATTATACATCGAACATTTTTGCCATGGAAACCACAACAGGTACCTGGAAACTTCAGATTGCCTCTTGCTCTGAAGGATCTCCCTGTTGCTTGGGATCAAACAGTACGATCCACAGGCACCACGCGAACGTAGCCCTCATCCATGGATGTTGGTATTGGGCATCTGCTAATCTAATGTAACCATCATGGCATCTCTCTGATCCACTTGCAGGTCATTCACAAAGCACAGACTTGTATTTCAGGGCTCACCAATAGTTCAAATTGAAAGGCTACTGCACGGTCACTATGCGCACACAGACTGATGCCCAGCTCACGGATTGACCAGCCTGCATCTCGGGGCTCCTTTCATGCTCTGTTAGTGCCCAGCGCATGCCCACAGCATCCTTGCTTTGCCATGCTGTGCAGTGCCTGTTAGCAAATTTGGTGCTTCTGAGAGAGTCAAAGGCTATCAGTTCAGTCGAATTGAAGTCCTCTTTAGTGCAGGCACATAGACAGGCTGCTTGTAAGTAGGGGACATGTATGAAGTGGATGGACATCTTACTGCATGGCACACATTAGACATCAATTTAACGCCGACAGAATGTGCCAGCTGTCTGCTTGGTAAACACACTAAGCACTCATTCAACCAAATGGCCATGTCGGAAACCAGTGTAGGCCAGGCCTCAGTCCAAAAAAGAGACAACCACTGTCAGTCTGGAGTTCCCAATAACAACAGTCCAGTCTGCACACTGGTTCAGAAGGAGGGTTACTGGACTTGAAACATTAACTCTGTTTTTCTGTCCAGTGATGCTGCCAGACCTGCTGAGGTTCTCCAGCAATTTCTGTTTTTGCTTGTTTCAGATCTCCAGCATCTGCAATTCTTTGTTTTATGTCAGCCTCATGAGTCTCTTATGTGCTGCCTCCAGTGACAATATATCCTTTCTGAAATATGATGATGAAAACTGTGCACAGTACTCTAGGTGTGACCTCATCAACACACTGTACAGTTTTAACAAGACTCCCTTTTATAAACTCTGACCCCGAGCAAAAAAGGCCAAAGTTTCATTGGTCTCCTTAATTCCTTGCTGCATGAGCACCCTAATGTTTTATGTTTGAAACACAAGAATACCCAGATTCCCCCTGAAATGCACCTTTTTGGAGTCTCTCTCCATTTAAACAGTCGCCTGACTTCTGATCAATGTGCATGACCTCACAATTGTCTTTATTAAACTCCTTCTAACAAAGCTGTGCCCAGTTACTCAAACTATTTATCTCCCATTGCAAGGTTCCTATGTCCTCTATGACTCATCACAACATCCCCATCCCTTATTTTTGTGTGTTCTGGCCCCTCCTCCAAGTTATGAATATTGATGGTACATAATTGATGCCCTAGCACTGATCCCTGTGGCTGATATCATTGAGATGTGGGTGACAGCAAAACCATCAATGTATGTTACAAAGTAAAAAAAAAAGAAGCATTTTGAGATGTTCAACCTGTCAAGATGGTAATAATATTACAATATATATTAAAATATCAAGCAGTAACACTCCCCTGAAGTCTTTAGATACTTTGTTATGTTAAAGACTTTAACTATGCTGTTCCTGCAGCTGTAAAAGATCATATGGTACTATTCGACAAAAAGAGGAGTTCTCTCAGGTGTTCTGATCAATATTTATCGCTAAACATTGCTCAAAACATATTATTTGGCCATTACGGCTTTTTTGCTTATGAACAATTTTTGCAGGCAAATCAGTTGCAACATTTTCTACATTATGGCTGTATTTAATTTGATTTGAAGAGCTTTGAGATGCTAATCCCCTTTTTGTGATGTTGTGAATAGAGGTTGCATTCCACTCCAACGTTTGGAAGGAACAGATGGATCTGTTTCAGCTCCCTAAAGACAAAGTACTTCTGCCTGTCCAGATGTAGTTGCACTTATTGTTAATATGCTCTTCTTGCTAAATAAGAGCAATGCTCCTTCTCTGTAGATACTCTACAATAGTGTATCCTCGACTACTAATCACTAGTTGGGCCCAAGACAGAGGAGGAGACAGCAGTGAACTACCTCAAGCAACTCTTACTCGGCGCCACATGCTGGTGGAGGTGGGAAATACCACCAAGTGCCAATGGTGGTCATCTGGGGAAATATGACAGTGATGTTCCCATGTGTCCGTTGCCCTTTACCTTCTTGGGGACAGAGTTTGCAGGTTTGGGAGGCGTTACCAAAAGAGAATTGCTGAGTTGCTGGCGAGTTAACAAAAGGTAGGCAGAGCCAGGGAGATGTATTTAAAAACTTTTCTCAGTTCATTAAATGCATTAAGTCATCCTAAACAATTAGAAAAGCATTAACATTTTTAAAAAGGTCAGCAATATATTCCTGAGAATTATCTGCCCATATGATCGACATCAATAATACAACAAAAGTCTGAGAATCATTTAAAGAGAATTTGAAAACATAACAACAGTTGAGGCAATCATTCCAAGTCAACATCAACTTATGAACAGCAGGTTACTGTCTAACAAATTTAATGGAATACTTCTGAGGCTAGAATTGAATTGGAAGCATATAATGTTATTGTTATTAGATATCTGATCCTCAGAATGCATTTGAAAAGATCTGTCACAGGAAATTTATGACTAAAATGAAAGGAAGCTATCAATCTGTGTCCACATTTGGTAAATAACGAAAGAGAATTCAAAGCAATGTATAAGCTAATTGGCCAGGTTTTGACCATAAATTATGTAAGAAGCTGCTCTAAGATCTCACTTGTTTACATTTTAATGAACGTAATTAAAAGTTCTGTGTTGAAACAAGAACGTTAGAAGATTTTCTGTTCTTCATTTTAATGAATGTAAAATAATGGTGAGTGGCGCCTGTGATTTTTCTGCTATTTGCTCTCAGTGAATGAGATTCCCCACAGGGATAATCATTTCTAAAATCCACACTATTCAATGAATTCATTCAAAATAATGATAAAAACATGGACCTAGTGCACTCCACAGTAAGAAAAGGTTGGGAAATCAGTTTTATGATGTTACAGCTTTTACCCCAAGCCTGATTCCTCTTATGATCAATTTTCGCTGAGGACCAGTGGGTGTTGATTAGTGCCCAGACCCATTGATTTCCAATTCCAGACCTCAGAAGTTTGTGTAGCAGCAGCAAAAATGAGAGGGAATGTGGGTTATCATCCCATCTGATGTTATTACTGGACAAGTAGATTTGGTGATATATTTCCAAGTCAGGATAGCCAATGACTTGGAGGGGAACGTGCAGGTGATGGTGTTCTCTTGTATTTGCTACCCTTGCCCTTCTTGATGTGGAGGTCAAGTGTTTGGAAGGCAGGCTCTACGGAGCTTTTGTGAATTTTTGTAGTGCATTTTGTAGATGGTACACACTGCTGCGACTGAGCATTGGTCGTAGAGGGAGTGGATGTTTGTAGTGCTGATCAAATGGGTTGCTTTGTCCTGGATGGTGCCAAGCTTCTCAAGTGTTGTTGGAGCTGCACACAGCCAGACAAGTGAAGAATATTCCATCACACTCTTGACTAATGCCTTGTAGATGGTGGACAGGCTTTGGGAGTCGGGAGGTGAGTTACGCACTGTAGGATTCCTAGCCCCAGTACTGCTCTTGTAGCCACTGTATGTATATAGACAGAAGTGAGGACTATATGTATATGGCTAGTCCAGCTCAGTTTCCGGTCAATAGTAACCCCAGGATGTTGATAGTGGGGATTCGGTGATGCTAATGCTAATGAATATGAAGAGGTAATATTTAGATTCTCTCTTGTGGAGATAGCCAATGCCTGGCACCCGTGTGGCATGAATGTTGCTTGCCACTTGTCAGTCCAAGCCTGGATGTTGTCCACGTCTTGTTGGATTTAAATAGGGAACTACTTCAATATCTGAGGACTCATGAATGATGCTGAAGACTTATAGTCATCAGCAAAAATCCCCAATTCTGACCCACTCCCTCCTGACTGTATATCAGTGTGCCTTCACCTTGACTGGCTCTGCCCTGATGGATGGTGATGGTGTAGTCTGGAACATTGGGTATAAGGTATGATTCTGTGAGTATGATTATGTCATGCTGTTGCATGACTAGTCTGTGATACAGCTCTCTTGGTTTTGGAGAAGGTGACTTTAACCAAACCATAACTATCAGAGACCTGGAGGAAGGATGCCTCATCTTCCAACTTCGAACCCTCCAACCACAGAGGATTAATGTGGATTTCACCAGTTTCCTCATTTCCCCTTCCCCTCACCTTATCCCAGTTCCAACTTTCCAACTTGGCACTGTCCTCATGACCTGTCTATCTTCCTTCCCATCTATCCGCTCCACCCTCCTCTCTGACCTTTCACCTTCATCTACCTATTGCACTCTCAGCTACCTTCCCCACAGCCTCACTCCCTGTCCTCTCCCCCCAATTTATCTCTTCACCCCCTTGGCTCACAAGCCTCATTCCGATGAAGGTTTATGCTTGAAATGTCGAATCTCCTGCTCCTCGGATGTTACCTGACCTGCTATGCTTTTCCAGCATCACACTCTCGACTCTCTCAGTTTTGGCATTAGTCCCCAGACGTTAGTAAGAAGGACTTTGGAGTGTTGACAGGGCTGTTTTTGTCATTGCTGCTGCAAGGGTCAGTTCCAGGTGATTCTTCTGGTTTCATTCCTCTTTGAGCTGCTTCAGTGGAGTGCATTTTGATGAAAGTTTTATTTGGAAGTGCTCAGCAATTTTCAATGTGGAGTTGAATGAACAAAATGATTTTGTCTCTTATATCTGTGTTTGATTTTCAATGTTTCTATTTGAACCCTTTGACTGGTGCCTGGGAAGCTTCAGTGTATCTGGGATGATTGGATTTGTTTGTATTCAGCTCACATCATACAACAGAGAAATAAACAACATGATAATAAAAACCCATCTGACAAGGACCAGTGTTAGTGCTGTAATACTGGAGTATCGCTGCTGTTCTGAGAACACCTTGATTTTAAAATTAGAACTCAAGATTTAAAATCCCTCTCTGGCATCACCTCTATAAAATCCTCAAGCCCCACTGCTATGAGAGTCCTGTTTGTTCCTGTAATTCTGAACTCTGCATATCCCTAGTTTTAATCACTTCACCATGACAACCACACCTTCAGTTATCTGGCTCTAAGCTTCCTACCTGAGTATGCTGTTTAAAACAACCTTTTTAATCAGCCTTTGGTCACCAGTCCTTCAATCTCCTTCTGTCATCCCAGTGACTTATTTGGTTTGATAGAGTGAAATTTTCACAGCCTCTAAATGGCATGGTCAACAGCGAGAAAATACAGTGAGAATGAAAATAGAGAGAATCTCAACATCATGGGAGAAATTTTTGCTTAATTTTTGAACGGATAAATGAGATTCTATCCAGTGAATGGTGAGGGGCCAAGTTGCATGCACTAACATCTCATAATTGCCCAGTCTGACCTCATTTCTACTTTCCCAGTCAGCAGGGAGAAACTAGACCACACAGGTTTCTGATTTGAAAGTCTAAGTGGTTACCTGGGATCCCCCTGGTGCTTTCTCCGTTGTGACTAACGTTCCCCAATATCTCAACATTAGCTCCCCAGTCTGTGACCACCTGGACCCTCTGTTCATGGAGGATGGCATGGGCCAAGTGCCAGCCTCATCATCATGGCACATCCTGTCTCAGTTATCATGCAGTTCAGCAATTCAATACGGTGACTTGGGGTTCACCTACACCTTCTGTTGCAATGCTGCTGCCAGGTACAGGGACAGACAGTCACCTCATCCATTGGAACAGGGCTAGCTCCATTAAATAACAATCTTAAACCAGATTAAAGTATATGAAACAAATCTTGATGTGCAATGGGAACAGTAGATAAATCGTTATTGGGGCCATTTTAACGCGACCATGCAAGGCAGGTGATTAGAGTGGATGCTGGATCGATGGTAAACAAGGGAATATAAGAGGTCTTTTATCAGATTGTCCACAGATTAAGTTTGGACATTGCAGACAGACTTTAGCATACATGGCAGAATTTAAATATGTCTAAACATTTAAACAAATCAGGATTTACAGCCAAAGAGCTGAAGGATCAGTACACAAGAATCTGACGATGTACACAGTGAGACCAATAGTGGTGAACACGTTTCATATTCAGTCTCATGGGAAACTTCACTGTCATCACAGACACATACATTCCTGGAGAAACTCAGCAGGTCTGGCAGCATCTACTGGGAGAATGCAAAGTTAATGTTTTGGGTTCCAGTTTTGTTAGGGCGTGGTAGAGGGTAGCAGAGAGGTTAAAGGAGTAAATGATAAGTGGAGATGGAACCCAGAGAAAGAACACAGCTGTTGGGTAGATGAATGAATGGAGAAAGGTGACCCTGGGGAGAAAGAAAAGCTGCTAATGGGACCTTTAGTGGTGAAAATGGGTAGCCTGTGGTGAAAGGAGCCCATGTGATGACAGGGCCAGAGGTTTGAGGTTGGGTAAAGGATATGGAAGAAAGTGCTAAGGCCTGAAAATTATTGAACCTGATATTGAGTTCCAAAGACTGAAGGATCCCCAGGTGAAAAGTGAGGTGCTGTTCTTCCAGTTTGCACTGAGTTTACTGGAGCGCTTCAGCAAGCCTGAGACGGAGATGTTGGCTAGGGAACAGGGTGGGGTGTTGAGGTAGCAGGCAACTAGAAGCTCAGGATCATTTTTTGCAAATGTGATGTGGGTGTTCCACAAAACAATTGCCCAGTCTGTGTCTTGTCTCCCCAGTGTGGAGTAGACCACATTGTGAGCAGTGATTACAATAGACTAGATTGGGTGAAGTGCAGATAAAGAGCTGCTTCACTTGGAAGGTCTCTCTTGGACCTTGGATAGTGAGGAGGAAGGAAGTAAATGGACACGTGTTACACCTTCTGCGATTGCATGGGACAAACCCTTAAATAGCTACAGCTTGCATTTATATAGCACCTTTAAAATACTTTGCAGCAGTATAATATATAAACAATTTAATGCTGAGCCAAAGAAGGAGACTTTTGGATAGGTGCCCAAATGGTGGAGGTGGTAATTTCTAAGGAGCATTTTAATGCTGGAGATACCGAGGGGATTTGTAGAATGCATTTCAAAACCCATGGCTAGATGACTAAAGGCTTGGTCCCCAGTTGGATGAAGGAAGTCAGAAACATGTGAGAGGTCAGAAGTTGAGGAACACAAATGATTGGAGTTAGTTTTCATCTCTACTTTTTGCTTTTATTGTGCTAAGCCAGCATTTGTCGCTCATCCCTAATTGCCCCTTGAACTGAATGGATTACCACACCATTTCAAAGGGCAGTTAAGAGTCAACCATATTGCTGTGGATCTGGAGTCATCTGTCAGCCAGACCTGGTAAGGATAACAGATTTCCTTCCCTAAAAGACATTCCTGAACTAGATGGGTTTTTACAGAGGTCGATGATGCTTTCAAGGACAATTAATGAAACTAACTTTAATTCGAGATGTTGTTAATTGAACTTAAGTTCCATCAGCTACCACATGATATTGGAACCAATGTCCCCAAAACATTAGTCTGGGCGTTTGGATTACTAGCCTGGTGACATTAATACTACACCACTGTCCTCCCTGTAAATGCATGAAGGTCGGGTGAGAACAGTGTTAGATCCAGTTGTTATTGTCTCTTCCCCAAAATCTTACTCAATTAGACTTAATCCTACAATTGCACACAGCCTTGCTGAAACCACATCTGAAGTACTGATTTGGCCAGTTTTGATCTTCCTACCCAAGTAAGAATGTTCCTGGAATGGGTGCAATGAAGATTCACTTGTCTGATTCTGGAGATGAGGGTATTGATATTTGAAGGCAGATTGAATGGACTTGGTTGATATTATGATTAGATGCCCTACAGTGTGGAAACCAGTCCACAGCGACCCTCCAAAGAGTAACCCACCGAGACTGATTTCCCTCCGACTAATGCACTAGCACTACGGGCAATTTAGCGAGGCCAATTCACCTGCATATCTTTGGACTGTGGGAGGAAACCGGAGCACCTGGAGGAAACCCACGCATACACGGGGAGAATGTGCAAACTCCACACAGACAGTTGCCCAAGGCTGGAACTGAACCTGGGACCCTGGAGCTGTGAGGCAGCAATGCTAACCACTGACCCACTGTGCCACCCAGGAGTTTAATAGGATGAGAGGCGATCTCACTGAAACATGGAAAATTGTTATGGGATTAGACAAGATGGATACTAATGAGATGTTTCCCCTGACTGAGGAACCTGGAACAATGAGTCAAAGTCTTAGTTAAGGGGTATTATGGACCAGGCCAGACCCACTCATAGCATTTCAAGGAAGTAGCCCAGACTCTAACTTTGCTCATTGTTTTAAGCAGATGTGTCGCGGATATTCCAGGAGTGATGCAGCTGGTCAAACCATTCAGTTTAAAAGAAAACAGAATGTGTTTACAAGATTACTGAATGAAACACAAACAAAAGACAACAGAATAACTTAACCTATCCGAAA
This sequence comes from Chiloscyllium plagiosum, assembly GCF_037043375.1. Classification (NCBI taxonomy): domain Eukaryota; kingdom Metazoa; phylum Chordata; class Chondrichthyes; order Orectolobiformes; family Hemiscylliidae; genus Chiloscyllium; species Chiloscyllium plagiosum. The sequence goes on from NW_028270170.1 coordinate 6,595,407, forward strand.
CCCAACAGATCATCCCAACTTGATGATGCTGTTCCAAATACTCACAACAATCCCCATAAATACCTCTTGACACAAAAGGTAGAATCAAACCAGGGTCTTACAGGAGAGGTGGCTGAGAGAGAGGTGGATCAGCCGGCTTCTTTTGAGTCCAGCAGCTTTTTTTTCAACTGGCTGGTGGCCAAAACCAAACCAAACCAGAGAAAAGCTAAGCTTGGAGAACTGAGCACTTCCCTTTCATTATACAAGTGTTTTTTTAATATAAAAACTTGAAAGCCTGTTGCCTGAGACAGTATCTGTTAGCAATTATCAAATTGGCCTTAAACTCCTTCAACTTAGACTTTTCGGAGTCTGTGTCTTTTACGACCTCTCTGGAAAAACATACTAAGGACAACATAATCTTGTTAAAGGAGCAGCTTTGTCAGAGGTGTCAGCCACTGTGGGCTGAGATATGGACTCAGAGAGAAACTTTGCAAATCTTGACTGCAGGGGAGTATGGATGCTGTCATTGTTGATGTTCCAGACAGGGATTTCTGCAAACCAGGAGAATGGAAGTAGGGGTATGACAGTATGAAAGAACATAACTGAATTGCTTGAGGGTCCACATGGCCCGCTCTTGCTCCTTGTTGTAATGAATGGTCTTGATTGAGAGATGGAGCGGGCACTGCCTCCAGGGTAATAACATCCCTGTATGACCTCACACCTTCAGGGAAGGAAGAAAGTGAGTAATTCTTCATTACAATATAAGTGAAACCAAATAACTCTGATTTTGAGGTTTATTTTTCCAGTTTGTTTTTGCTTTCCTGTGATATAAAATGCTTGGACTGAAATGTTGAGTTTTAGCCTCCAGGACTGGGTATTGATTGTGACATAATTTCCTGTGCACAGTATGTTTTATTGTGTTATCTGCTTCTTGGAGTTTGTTAGTTTGGGCATTTTTCCAACTTTTCACACTGCAATTTATGGTTTGCATTTTCACTGAAATTTCTCATTTCAGTTTATTATTTTATAACAAACAAAGAATATTGGAAATGTCAAACCTCATAGATGTGAATTTCGTGAAAGTAGGACCATCTATTTATGATACATACTCGTTTTTGCTTATTAAATGTGATAACCCTGAACACAAGCTTGATGCTATTTACAACTCCTGGTTAGATTTCTAAGTCTCCTCTTACAGAATTTGATTTTGCTTAAACCTAATGTATTTTTTCTTATAAAATTCTTCCTCCTCTCCCTATATTTCCCATCTTCCATTTCTCATCTTCCTCTCCCCACACATTCTGTCTCCTCCCTATCCCTTCCTTCTCTTCCTATCCCATTCCCTATTTTTATCTTCCCCTTTCCACACCTTCCCCTATTCCCATTTCTTTGCTTTCACATTCTCCTAATTAAATGGTCGCTCATGGACTCACCATGATCTGATTGAGTGATGTAAAAGGCTCAGGGGCCTGAATGGCCTGCTGCTATTCCTACGGCCCTCTCCCTCTCTACCTTTCTCCTCATTTCCAACTCATGCTGGTAAGGGTTTTGTTGGCAAATGCCACATTCACAATCTTCAACCCATGTCTATTGTTCACAAGGGCAGTGAGGCAATAAAGATTAGATATTGCCCTTCATCACTGGGACTGAAGAACTCAGAAACCCTGGCTTTAACACCCTGGATACAGGCTGCTTGCAATATTGTGGCCAATCAGTTTATCCTCATCTCAGTCAGGCTGCCAAATGTAAATAATCCATCTTTCATTGAACAACCTGAATGTTCTTCCTCTCATAATGTTGCTCTAATATTGGAACTATCAAGGTGGCAGGATTATGTTTCTGGGAAACAGGAACCTTTGATCCAGTTTTGAGCACTCTGTGATAGTGAGTTGATGTGAATTAAGGGGCCTTTGTATGACAGGTAGAGACTAGTCACATAAAACATGAGCTAATCCACACATATTGCTGCCCGTATCTTAATTCACACAACTCGCCTTTATCCCTCACTCCCTCTCCTGGTGAAACTATAAGGTCCCCAATGTAGCAACATCTCCATTTAAAAAAATCTCATCCTTATTTTCAATGTATTTCATAGTTTCACCTCCACAGCTCCATAACCTTCCATGGTCCTACAACCTAAGAGCTCTGAACTCCTCCATCCCTAGGCCCACGCAGATCCCCAATTTGCTTAACCCACCATCTACCCACCATCCGCCACGTCAGACCTATACTCTGGAATTCCTTCTTTAAACTTCCCACTTCTCTTTCTCTGCTTTTGAGAAGCTCCTTAAAACTTACGTCTTTGACCAAGTTTTAGCCAACTGTTCTAATTGTTGTGTAAATGCTTTAGGATCCCTGCAGTGGTTACATGGAGCTGCTCCTCACTGATCATAAATATCACAGTATGGGTGGAGTTAGGAGCAAAGTATATGGAGACCTACACTGAAGCCAGGTTTCTCTGTTCCTGCACACCCTTTGTTTTATACTGTATCTGCATGTTCTTTGTATAAAGGTGTATCACCTAACATATCTTTGTATTGAACTTTATTTGTCACTTATCTTCCCACTCTACCAACTTGTTAATGTCCCTTAATAATTTGACACTGTGTTCCTCACGGTTTACAATGCTTCCAAGATTAGTCTCATCTACAAACTTGGAAATTGTCCTCTCCATGCGAAGATTTAGATCATTAACATTTGTCAGGAAGAGTATGCATCCCAAAACCAACCATGGGGAATTCCATTACAGATCATCTTCTGGCTAGAAAAATATCCATTAACCACTACTTTATTACCTATCCCTCAGCCAATTTTGTATCCATGTTGTTACTGTCTCTTTTATTCTACGAGATGAAAGGTTTCTCACAAGTTTGTTGTGTGTCACAGTATCAAACACATCAGCAATGTTTGGACAGGGTATCTTACACATCCAGGAAAAAAGTGAGCAATGCAGATGCTGGAGATCAGAGTCAAAAAGTGTGGTGCTGGAAAAACACAGCTGATCAGGCAGCATCTGAGGAGCAGGAGAGTTAATGTTTCAGGCATAAGCCCTTCATCTCGAATGTGGGCAGGGAAGGGGGCTGAAAGATGAATACGAGGGGAGTGGAGCTGGGGTGAGAGGAAGGTAGCTGGGAAGGCGATAGGTAGATGCAGGTATGGGGTGATGGTGATAGGTCAGAGGGGAGGGTGGAGCCAATAAGTGGGAAGGAAGATGAACAGGTAGGACAGTTCAAGAGGGCAGTGCCGAGTTGGAGACTTTGATCTGCGGTGAGGTGGGGGGAGGAAAAATGAGAAAGCTGATGAACTCCACATTGATACTGTGTGATTGGAGGGTTCCAAGACGGAAGATGAGGCGCTCTTCCTCCAGGTGTCGGGTGGGTTGAATTTGGTGATAGAGGAGGCCAGGACCTGCATGACCTTGGTGGAGTGGGACGGGGAGCTGAAGTGGTCGGCTACAGGGCGTTGGGGTTGTTTGGTGTGTGTGTCCCTGAGATGTTTCCTGAAACATTCCACAAGTTGGTGTCCTGTCTCCCCAGTGTAGAGGAGATCACAATGGGAGCAACGGACCTAGTAGATGAGGTGTTTGGATGTGCAGAAAAGTCTCTACCGGATGTGAAAAGATCCTGTAGGATCTTGGTCAGAGGTGAGAGGGGAGGTGTGGGCACAGGTTTTACATCTCTTATGGATGCAAGGAAAGGTCTGAGAGTGGAGGGTGGGCTGGTGGGGGAGGGGGTAGGGGGGCCGTGGGGGTGGAAGAGAGGGCGTGTACTTAATGAGGGAGGAATTGGAGGGAATGGACTCTGCAGAATGCTGATAGGGGTAGGCAGGGAAATATATCTCTGATTTTGGGGTCTGACTGTAGGTGTCGGAACTGTCCTATAATTTCACTGTTTGTTCTGCATCCCATTTTAAATCTCTCCTGGATACTCCATTTGTCCTGTGTATCTCAGGGGAAACTGCTGGGAGGCTCCTATTGCCTGATGCACTGAACTCCCACTATTGGACACAATGATTGAAAGTGCAGAACAGCTGGATCAACATAGAATCATAGAATCTCTACAATGTGAAAGCAGGCCATTTTGCCAATTGAGTCCACACCAATCTTCTGAACAATATCCCAATCAGACCCACAACCCGCACCCCCACCACCATCACCACCACCACCAATCCTATCATAGAGTCACAGAGTCATAGAGATGTACAGATGTACAGAGATATATGGAAACAGACCCTCCATTCCAACTCATCCATGCCAACCAGATATCCTAACCTAATCTAGTCCCATTTGCCAGGACTTGGCCCACATCCCTCTAAACCCTACCTATTCATATACCCATCCAGATGTCTTTTAAATGCTGTGATTGTACTAGCCTCCACCACTTCCTCTGGCAGCTCATTCCATATGCACACCATCCTCTGTGTGAAAACGTTGCCCCTTAGGTCCCTTTTATATCTTTCCCTCTCTTCCTAAATCTATGCCCTCTGGTTCTGGACTCCCTCACACCTGGAAAAAGACCTTGTCTATTTATCCTGTCCATGTCCTCTATGAGGTCACCCCTCAGCCTCCAATGCCACAGGGAAAACAGCCCCAGCCTATTCAGCATCGCCTTATAGCTCAAATCCTCCAACCCTGGCAACATCCTTGGAAATCTTTTCTAAACCCTTACATGTTTCACAATATCCTTTTGATAGAAAGGAGACCAAAGTTACATGCCATATTCCAAAAGTGGCCTCACCAATGTCCTCTATTGCAGCTTTGCATTTCCTGTGGCTAACCCACCCAGCCTGCATACCCCTGGTCACTATGGGCAATTTGGCATGGCCAATCCACTCATCCTGTACATTGTTGGATTGTGGATATGTAAATTGTTTCTAAAATGAGGGTGAGACTGGTTCTCCCTGACTCTAACCATCACCTGCCCCTGCCTATCCCCTTCGTCCCAATTCCCCATACCCTCTCATCTTGACCTTCTCCCCTATTCCCCCTCCCTCTTGAAACCCCCCCCCCCACCACACACACGCTCTTCTCAGTTCCTCCCTCTGTCATATCCTCTCCCTATCAGTCCCTCTCTCTCCACACTTTCTCCTCTCCCTCTGCCATCCACTCCATCTATTACAGTTCTCGGATATCTTGCTGGCAATTGTACATTATAATGGATACAGTCGGGAGTGGGGGGGGGGGGGGGGGGGGGGGGGGGGGGGGAGTGAGGGGGGAGGGGAGGAGGGGAGTGAGGAGGAGGGGAGGGGGTGGAGGGAAGGAAGGAGGGGAGGGGGTGGAGGGGAGGAAGGAGGGGGGGAGGGGAGGAAGGAGGAGGGGAGGGGGTGGAGGGGCGGAGGGGAGGGGGTGGAGGGGCGGAGGGGAGGGGGTGGAGGGGAGGAGGGGAGGGGGTGGAGGGGAGGGGGAGAGGGGGAAGGGGAGAGGGGGAAGGGGAGGGGTTGGGGAGAGAGGGAGAGCGTAAGAGGGGGAAGGGTGGGGAGAGAGGGAGGGGGAGGGGTATGGGGAGAGGGGGGAGGGAATTGGAGAGGGGGAGGGGTATGGGAGAGGGGAGGGGAGTGGAGAGGGGGAGGGGAGGGGGAGAGGGAGAGGGAGGGGGAGGGGGAGGAGGGGTGAGGGAGGGGGAGGTGGAGGGGTGGGGGGAGGGGGAGGTGGAGGGGGAAGGGGGAGAGGGGAAGGGGGAGAGGGGAAGGGGGAGAGGGGAAGGGGGAGAGGGGAAGGGGGAGAGGGGCGAGGGGGAGGGGGGCGAGGGGGAGGGGGGCGAGGGGGAGGGGGGCGAGGGGGAGGGGGGCGAGGGGGAGGGGGGCGAGGGGGAGAGGATAGGGGGAAGGGGGCGAGGGGGAGGGGGGCGAGGGGGGCGAGGGGGAGGGGGGCGAGGGGGAGGGGGGCGTGGGGGAGGGGGGCGTGGGGGAGGGGGGCGAGGGGAGGGGGGCGAGGGGAGGGGGGCGAGGGGAGGGGGGCGAGGGGAGGGGGGCGAGGGGAGGGGGGCGAGGGGAGGGGGGCGAGGGGAGGGGGGCGAGGGGAGGGGGGCGAGGGGAGGGGGGCGAGGGGAGGGGCGAGGGGAGGGGGGACGAGGGGAGGGGGGACGAGGGGAGGGGGTAGGGGGGCGAGGGGAGTGGGGGCGAGGGGAGTGGGGGCGAGGGGAGTGGGGGCGAGGGGAGTGGGGGCGAGGGGAGTGGGGGCGAGGGGAGTGGGGGCGAGGGGAGTGGGGGTGATGGGAGTGGGGGCGAGGGAGAGGGGGTGGGGGGGTGGGGGGAGAGGGAGAGGGGTGGGGGGGTGGGGGGAGAGGGAGAGGGGTGGGGGGGTGGGGGGAGAGGGGTGGGGGGGGTGGGGGGAGAGGGGTGGGGGGGTGGGGGGAGAGGGGTGGGGGGGTGGGGGGAGAGGGGTGGGGGGGGTGGGGGGAGAGGGAGAGGGGGTGGGGGGGTGGGGGAGTGGGGGGAGAGGGAGAGGGGGTGGGGGGGTGGGGGGAGAGGGAGAGGGGGTGGGGGGGTGGGGGGAGAGGGAAAGGGGGTGGGGGGGTGGGGGGAGAGGGAGAGGGGGTGGGGGGTGGGGGGGTGGGGGGAGAGGGAGTGGGGGGGTGGGGGGAGAGGGAGAGGGGGTGGGGGGGTGGGGGGGTGGGGGGAGAGGGAGAGGGGGTGGGGGGTGGGGGGAGAGGGAGAGGGGGTGGGGGGGTGGGGGGAGAGGGAGAGGGGGTGGGGGGGGTGGGGGGAGGGGGTGGGGGGGAGAGGGAGAGGGGGTGAGGGGGTGGGGGGAGAGGGAGAGGGGGTGGGGGGGTGGGGGGAGAGGGAGAGGGGGTGGGGGGGTGGGGGGAGGGGGTGGGGGGGTGGGGGAGAGGGAGAGGGGGTGGGGGGGTGGGGGGAGAGGGAGAGGGGGTGGGGGGGTGGGGGGAGAGGGAGAGGGGGTGGGGGGGTGGGGGGAGAGGGAGAGGGGGTGGGGGGGTGGGGGGAGAGGGAGAGGGGGTGGGGGGGTGGGGGGAGAGGGAGAGGGGGTGGGGGGGTGGGGGGAGAGGGAGAGGGGGGTGGGGGGGTGGGGGGAGAGGGGTGGGGGGGGTGGGGGGAGAGGGAGAGGGGGGGGGGTGGGGGGTGGGGGGAGAGGGAGAGGGGGTGGGGGGGAGAGGGAGAGGGGGTGGGGGGGGAGAGGGGGTGGGGGGGGTGGGGGGGTGGGGGGAGAGGGAGAGGGGGTGGGGGGGTGGGGGGAGAGGGAGAGGGGGTGGGGGGGGTGGGGGGAGAGGGGAGGGGGTGGGGGGGGTGGGGGGAGAGGGAGAGGGGGTGGGGGGGTGGGGGGAGAGGGAGAGGGGGTGGGGGGGTGGGGGGAGAGGGAGAGGGGGTGGGGGGTGGTGGGGGGAGGAGAGGGGGTGGGGGGGTGGGGGGTGAGGGAGAGGGGGTGGGAGGGTGGGGGGTGAGGGAGAGGGGGTGGGGGGGTGGGGGGAGAGGGAGAGGGGGTGGGGGGGTGGGGGGTGAGGGAGGGGGGGTGGGGGGGGTGGGGGGTGGGGGTGGGGGGTGGGGGGGTGGGGGGGGGGGTGGGGGGGTGGGGGGGGGGGGGAGGGGGGTTGGGGGGGGTGGGGGGAGAGGGAGTGGGGGTGGGGGGGGTGGGGGGGAGGGAGAGGGGGTGGGGGGGTGGGGGGAGAGGGAGAGGGGGTGGGGGGGAGGGGAGAGGGGGGTGGGGGAGAGGGGGTGGGGGGGAGAGGGGGTGGGGGGGGTTGGGGGGAGAGGGGGTGGGGGGGGGGGGGGAGGGGGGTGGGGGGGTGGGGGGAGAGGGAGAGGGGGTGGGGGGGTGGGGGGAGGGGGAGAGGGGGGTGGGGGGGTGGGGGCAGAGGGGAGGGGGGTTGGGGGGGGTGGGGGCAGGGGAGAGGGGGTGGGGGGGTGGGGGGAGTGGGGGAGGGGGGGGTGGGGGGAGAGGGAGGGGGGGGGTGGGGGGAGAGGGAGGGGGGGTGGGGGGGGGGAGAGGGGGTGGGGGGGGGGGTGGGGGGGGAGTGGGTGGGGGGTGGGGGGGGGTGGGGGGAGAGGGGAGGGGGGTGGGGGGGGTGGGGGGTGGGAGAGGGGGGGTGGGGGTGTGGGGGGGGGGGGAGAGGGGGGTGGGGGGGTGGGGGGGAGGGGGAGAGGGGGTGGGGGGGTGGGGGGAGAGGGAGAGGGGGTGGGGGGGGGTGGGGGGAGAGGGAGAGGGGGTGGGGGGGTGGGGGGAGAGGGAGAGGGGGTGGGGGGGGTGGGGGGAGAGGGAGGGGGGTGGGGGGGTGGGGGGAGGAGGGGAGGGGGTGGGGGGGGTGGGGGGAGAGGGCGAGGGGGGTGGGGGGGTGGGGGGGGGAGAGGGGAGAGGGGTGTGGGGAGAGGGGGGGGGTGGGGGGGGGGGGTGGGGGGGTGGGGGGAGAGGGAGAGGGGGTGGGGGGGTGGGGGGAGAGGGAGAGGGGGTGGGGGGAGAGGGAGGGGGGTGGGGGGGTGGGGGGGAGAGGGAGAGGGGGGTGGGGGGGTGGGGGGAGAGGGAGAGGGGGTGGGGGGGTGGGGGGAGAGGAGAGGGGGTGGGGGGGTGGGGGGAGAGGGAGAGGGGGTGGGGGGGTGGGGGGGAGAGGGAGAGGGGGTGGGGGGGTGGGGGGGTGAGGGGAGGGGGGTGGGGGGGGTGGGGGGGAGAGGGAGAGGGGGTGGGGGGGTGGGGGGAGGGGAGAGGGGGTGGGGGGGTGGGGGGGAGGGGGGTGGGGGGGTGGGGGGGGAGGGAGAGGGGGTGGGGGGGGTGGGTGGGGGTGGGTGAGAGGGAGTTGGGGGTGGGGGGGTGGGGGGGAGGGGGAGAGGGGGTGGGGGGGTGGGGGGAGAGGGAGAGGGGGTGGGGGGGGTGGGGGGAGAGGGGGTGGGGGGGTGGGGGGAGAGGGAGGGGGGTGGGCGGAGAGGGAGAGGGGGTGGGGGGGTGGGGGAGAGGGAGAGGGGGTGGGGGGGTGGGGGGAGAGGGAGAGGGGGTGGGGGGGTTGGGGGAGAGGGAGTGGGGGTGGGGGGGTGGGGGGAGAGGGAGAGGGGGTTGGGGGGGTGGGGGGCGTGGGAGAGGGGGGGGGTGTGGGGGGGGGTGGGGGGGAGGGGAGAGGGGGTGGGGGGTGGGGGGAGAGGGAGAGGGGGTGGGGGGGTGGGGGGGAGAGGGAGAGGGGGGTGGGGGGGAGGGAGAGGGAGGGGGGTGGGGGGAGAGGGAGAGGGGGTGGGGGGGTGGGGGGGTGGGGGGAGAGGGGGTGGGGGGTGGGGGGGTGGGGGGAGAGGGAGAGGGGGTGGGGGGGGTGGGGGGGGAGTGGGAGAGGGGGTGGGGGGGGTGGGGGGAGAGGGAGAGGGGTGGGGGGGTGGGGGGGGAGAGGGAGAGGGGTGGGGGGGTTGGGGGGGGTGGGGGGAGGGGAGAGGGGTGGGGGGGCGTGGGGGGGAGAGGGAGAGGGGGTGGGGGGGAGGGAGAGGGGTGTGGGGGGGTGGGGGGGTGGGGGGAGAGGGAGAGGGGGGTGGGGGGGTGGGGGGAGAGGGAGAGGGGGTGGGGGGGTGGGGGGAGAGGGAGAGGGGGTGGGGGGGTGGGGGGAGAGGGAGAGGGGGTGGGGGGGTGGGGGGAGAGGGAGAGGGGGTGGGGGGGGTGGGGGGAGAGGGAGAGGGGGTGGGGGGGTGGGGGGGGAGAGGGAGAGGGGGTGGGGGGGTGGGGGGAGAGGGAGAGGGGGTGGGGGGTGGGGGGAGTGGGGTGGGAGGGTGGGGGGAGAGGGAGAGGGGGTGGGAGGGTGGGGGGAGAGGGAGAGGGGGTGGAGGGTGGGGGAGAGGGAGAGGGGGGTGGGAGGGTGGGGGAGGGAGAGGGGGGTGGGAGGGTGGGGGGGAGGGAGAGGGGGTGGGAGGGTGGGGGGAGAGGGAGAGGGGGTGGGAGGGTGGGGGGAGAGGGAGAGGGGGTGGGAGGGTGGGGGGAGAGGGAGAGGGGGTGGGAGGGTGGGGGAGAGGGAGAGGGGGTGGGAGGGTGGGGGGAGAGGGAGAGGGGGTGGGAGGGTGGGGGGAGAGGGAGAGGGGGTGGGAGGGTGGGGGGAGAGGGAGAGGGGGTGGAGGGGTGGGGGGGGAGAGGGAGAGGGGGTGGGAGGGTGGGGGGAGAGGGAGAGGGGGTGGGAGGGTGGGGGGAGAGGGAGAGGGGGTGGGAGGGTGGGGGGAGAGGGAGGGGAGGGGGTGGGAGGGTGGGGGAGAGGGAGAGGGGTGGGAGGGTGGGGGGAGAGGGAGAGGGGGTGGGAGGGTGGGGGGAGAGGGAGAGGGGGTGGGAGGGTGGGGGAGAGGGAGAGGGGGTGGGAGGGTGGGGGGAGAGGGAGAGGGGGTGGGAGGGTGGGGGGAGAGGGAGAGGGGGTGGGAGGGTGGGGGGAGAGGGAGAGGGGGGTGGGAGGGTGGGGGGAGAGGGAGAGGGGGGTGGAGGGTGGGGGGAGAGGGAGAGGGGGGTGGGAGGGTGGGGGGAGAGGGAGAGGGGGTGGGAGGGTGGGGGGAGAGGGAGAGGGGGGTGGGAGGGTGGGGGGAGAGGGAGAGGGGGTGGGAGGGTGGGGGGAGAGGGAGAGGGGGTGGGAGGGTGGGGGGAGAGGGAGAGGGGGTGGGAGGGTGGGGGGAGAGGGAGAGGGGGTGGGAGGGTGGGGGGAGAGGGAGAGGGGGTGGGAGGGTGGGGGGAGAGGGAGAGGGGGTGGGAGGGTGGGGGGAGAGGGAGAGGGGTGGGAGGGTGGGGGAGAGGGAGAGGGGGTGGGAGGGTGGGGGGAGAGGGAGAGGGGGTGGGAGGGTGGGGGGAGAGGGAGAGGGGGTGGGAGGGTGGGGGGAGAGCGAGAGGGGGTGGGAGGGTGGGGGGAGAGGAGAGGGGGTGGGAGGGTGGGGGGAGAGCGAGAGGGGGTGGGGAGGGTGGGGGGAGAGGGAGAGGGGGTGGGAGGGTGGGGGGAGAGGGAGAGGGGGTGGGAGGGATGGGGGGAGAGGGAGAGGGGGGAGGAGAGGGTGGGGGGGAGAGGGAGGGTGGTGGGGAGAGGAGAGGGGGAGGGAGGGTGGGGGGGGAGAGGGGAGGGGGAGGAGGGTGGGGGGAGAGGGAGAGGGGGAGGGGAGGGTGGGGGGAGAGGGGAGAGGGGGAGGGAGTGTGGGGGGAGAGGAGGAGAGGGGGAGGGAGGGTGGGGGGAGAGGGAGAGGGGGTGGGAGGGTGGGGGGAGAGGGAGAGGGGGTGGGAGGGTGGGGGAGAGGGAGAGAGGGGGTGGGGAGGGGTGGGGGGGGGAGAGGGAGAGGGGGTGGGAGGGTGGGGGAGAGAGGGAGAGGGGGTGGGAGAGGAAGTGGGGGGAGAGAGGGAGAGGGGGTGGGAGGGTGGGGG